>NC_087251.1:37444372-37759997 GCF_037042905.1 Lytechinus pictus | reverse complement strand
CCTGTGGGCAAAACACATACCAATAGTCCATCAACAGGACCTATATCAAACCAACTAAAAAGGGGGAAACAATAATAGCCGTCAAGACATCTCCATATATGCTAAAAAGGTTAAAAGCTGTAAAACAGTCAAATTCATGTAGCAACATCAATATTGTCAACACACGCTATACAACAGTCGGTTAAAGCAGGACTAAGGACAAAAGCTAAAAAGGCATCACTAGATAAATGCATCCATAAACACAATCATTGTGGATACTTGCAAATGCTACAAAACTAAAAGAGCATAGCAATACACAATACATTCAATAAGTACAATCATTGTGAACACTTATGAACCCATGCACCAATAGATACATAAATGTGCAAATACTGAAAAATGTAAAATGCAACTTACATTCTATTTGTTTCTGATGCGAAATAGAATGCAAATGAATAACATCACTGCCTCGCATACTGAAGACAAACAATCCTATCACAGTTAGCACATAAACAATCTAATGATATATTTTCCAACTGTAAAAACATTTAAGAATACCGGCCCACAAATCCTGCTCAGCAAAAGGCAGTCTTTGCACATACTAGTATTAGCAAACATTAAACAGAATGTAAAAAATAGGCGAAGGGTCACATAAAGCAAATAAAAACTGGGGTAGGTAAAAAAAACAAAAAACATGAAAGTGTACAAATTGTTCCAGTAATAAAAAATTAGTGAAGGTACAATGGGCACTATCCAGCCTCCACATCTCAGCTATAAAAAGCGCAATGTCTAAAGGCGAACCAACAAAACATGCCAAACTAAGAGCAGATTACCAAACTACCACAAACTATGGAAAGTAAAAGATGTATTTATGAATTGCCAAAAAATTGCTAACCTAAAATAGCTGATAAAAAGGGGCATTCAGGCTCCCACTATACATCCGGATACTAATATCTCAACGTTTAATAAAAACCAGTATAACATACATACATGTAATTAAAAAAAAACAATTATAAATATTGGGTTACCAACTCACCTTGCACTGAGATGGAAATTACCAAAATAAACATGTAATCAATAACTTGTAGTCATTAATAATGTATACGTAAAAGGGAACAATTTATGTAACACCTAAAAAACTGTATGGTACCTAATATAACCAAAGGGATACAATTTATTTAGCAATAACCAAAACAATAATAATATGGTCCACTGTTACATTATATACAAATATCAGCAAAGGCTGAAATTATACGAATCAAAAACATGCACAAATCACATCACAAAAAAGGCAAAAAGACAAAAGTGTAACAGGAAAAGAAGAAAACAGAGAAGACTGGAGTATATACTGTCCATATCAGTATGATGAGCATAAGGATACCAGTTCATATACTGTCATGAATGAGTCCTCTGTATTTAAGTCCATAGATAGGTGTCACTCACAGAATGCGATGGAACATTAAACAAAGTCTTTGCCCATCGACGTTCCTGAAAGGGCCTCTTGAAGAAGGGTCATATCAGTCGGCAATCTAGTAAGGGGTCCTGCGTGATTTAAAGTCAATATCCGGAGGACGACCTGGGGGGAGTCCAATGTGTTCTCCAACAGGGTGACATGGCCGACTCTGTAAAGTCATCATGAGGGCAAAAGTGAACGGCACAACGGTGTCTGGCCACCTGAACTGAGGATCCAACATCTTGCAGCACCAGGGATCACTGGTAGGACCTGAAGCATCACCTGGGATATCACCAGGAGAATCCGGGGGTCGACCAGGAGGGTCATTGATACGTAGGATACAAGGATGAGGAGCCATATGATGATGCTCGGCGACGGTGATGTTGTGTATGAGAGCACAAGAACCCTTGACCACAGGTGTTGAAAGAGGAAGGGTATTCAGGTGGCACCAACTGTCATCATACAATGTAGGATCCAATGACCGACTACGATCCGGTTGAGATACAGAAACATCAGATGAGTCATGGACTGCACAGTTTATATGGTATAAAGAGTCATGATCAAGAGCCGATGGCTGTTGAGGTGTTATAAGCTCACTGGTGGGCTCCACGGCTATAGGATGTCGGTCTGAGTCAACAACAGGTTCGATGTCTCTAACGACTTCACTTGTAGATGACTGGTCTGCAACAGCAGGATGGGCTCGTTCACAATTACAGGAGTCCGGAGTTGAAACAAGGTAAGATTGGTCAACGCCATCGGACGTAGAGTCAGGTAAGCCAGCAGCAAGCGCATCGGAAAGAGAGATAGCTGAAGGACCGTATGGATACGATGGTCCATCACCGAATGATACTACAAGCTTAGCCGGTCGGAGAAATACATCATGTAATTCCATGAATGGAATTCCAGCCTGTACAGCAACATCCAAAGACTCTACCACTAATCCTTTGAAAAGAAACTGTCTGTTGTCCCTTGTGAATGTGAGACAGGTCTCACCTACAATCGTAAGAGGGGAGGAATTGTCAGTAGGTTGAACTGATCGGGAAGTGGCGGTTATCACAGCCCCAAGATCTTGAACCGTAGAATGTAAAATCAAATTCTCCGTAGACCCACTGACAATGCTGACACGGACACACTGATCACCATGGAAAAGTTCCACAAACGGAGTCACGGGGGCCTGATTAGGCACAACGACTGAACTAGCCACAGACCTATGTGGCATAATGTGAGGAACTTGGACCTCATCTGACTCTGATGAAAGTCCATTGCACCAGTGAGGGTCTCCCTGAAAGGCTGACTCTGACTTCGAGTCATCGAAGCAACCAAGATGTAAATTAGGATCTACAGAGGAAGGATCCACGGCATACGATGAACAGTCAACATCTTCAGAAGGAATACAGCCTGGAACACGATCATAACCAGGGTCATGATCTACAATCAACTCATCGCAGGTATCACTACAAGTCTGGAAATTGGTGTAGCCGAGAATGCTAGCGGCCTTGCGAGCTCGAGTAATCATGCGCCTTTCATGGTCGGGCAAGAATGGACAGTCACCAATATGGTGGCGGTAACAATGCCGACTAGCATTAAGACAAAGTGGGCACACAACTTGGTTAACGTTAGGCCTATGATGAACTAAGGCGGGCCTAGGACTAGTCTGAATCGATGTAGGTGTCATGCTATAACTATCGGTAGCCTGGATATGTTCAGGACTCGACGTATACCGATGGCAAGGTACAACACACTGGACATCACACTTGTGGTCATCATTCATGTCATAATAGGCAGATCTATCACACATCTCTTTACTAGACCTACTACCGATATCATCTTCTCTCGACTCATGATCATCGGACAAGGCTCGATCGTTAAGCTTATGGCTAGTTAAGTGTACGTGTAAAACTCTAATCTGATTCTGAGGATATGATTGGCAATGTAGATCAAAGCATGACTTTCGTCTGGAATCATCCAACTTATATCTAACTTGACCACAATGAAAACTGTCATAATCTTCTGGTTCATTCTCATCAACATAATCATCTTCTGGGTCATTCTCATATTCATAATCATCTTCTGATTCATTCTCAACCTCATAATCAACTTCCGATTCTGGTTCATTCTCATCACCATAATCATCTTCTAGTTCATTCTCCACTTCACAATCACCGTCTGGTTTATTCTCATTATCACAATCATGACCATTATAACCGGACCTGTCACCGACAGGTACATCTTCCACACAATTAAATCTACTAATTGTACGTGTACTATGTCTGATTTCTTGATTTACTGTGTAATTTCTTGATTTACTGATTGTGTAATTACTTGATTCACTAATTGCATGACTAGAAAAGTTAGAAAAGTCTGACAGAAAAGTACAAGAACCAACTTGACTGGGGCGGCCTCGCTCTCGGGCCTGGGGGCGAGGTCTTGACCTCGGTGAGGGAACAGCCATTCAAAGGACTGTGTGTGGGACTACGGCACTGAGGTAGTAAAAAATCGTTACACCTATCACGACACATTTTTGCCGACCAACTGGTTGCTCGGGATAGCATGAATCCCATTGGTGTGCGGAGCAGGCAAGGTTCAAATCCCAGCTGTCACCACGACATTAAGTAATAAAGGAGATGGGAAACCAGTTACAGTAATAACAATTTTATTACACCAACATTAGGGCAAACCTCATTTATCGTGCGCGGCCATCGTAAGGGCCGATAAGACATCATCCCTCGCAGAGGGCGACATTTCACAAGACACATCAAATACAATAACATATTGGCGATCACTAATAGGGAAAATGTAAAGGGCACAACAAATATCCAAGTTGAATGATGGGGGTATGGATGCAATCAATTTCATATGCAAGACCATGGCAATCAATGTCCTTGGATTAATTTTAGGTCTACAATTTAAGGCCTGCAAGTCTACCACATGTACATTATTTACAACTACTATACATTGCGTCCCCCCAAAAAAGAAAACCCGTTTTCAGTGATAGATTTCATAATTATCAAACATGTACATATTCAATACTAAGAGTGAAATCTCATCTTTTGAGACCACCAGCTTAGCAAATCATTCACGCATGACAGATTACAAACAATAGATATTGAGGCCTATCAGATTTGCGCAGAAATTCAATTGTTAATCTGAATTGACTCTCATTTTAGGAATCAGTGAGAGAAATTTAACAAAGAGTACAAACGAAATGCTACTGGGCCAATTGTTGAATAAGCACGGTTGTCGTATCACGAACCAATCTTGTCCAATTGTTCTGCACAACCTGATTTTGACATTAAAGATGTGGGAATCTTGGTTTCCTTTTTTCTGGGACGCACTGTATTTTAAGTAAAGATATGCACAACACAGAAAACTTGACACTTCCTGAACACATATATATATATAAATAATAATAATAGCCAATTTTTATAAAGCTTTTTCCCAGAATGGCTCAAAGCGCGTGACAGCATATTATTACCCTGGTCATTGGATTCATTTCAATCCTGCACAAAAAGTGCACAATTTCCACTCCCTGGGGAGCATTCCTTGCAGCCTCATTATGGCGCTGGCAAAATCAAACATACAATATCTTTCACATCCTACCGGGTACCAATTTAGCACCTGGGTCAAGAGTGGCAAAGTGTGGATTAACGCCTTGCCAAAGGACGCTAGACTGTGGTGGGATTCGAACACACGACCCTCTGTTTACAATGTGAGAGTCAGAACCACTACACCACGGCTCTTCTATAAACATAAAAAGCTACTTATGACCAGGATGTAACATTTTGTTAATAAACCTCTCATGACAAGGATTTATTATTTGGTTAATTTAAGCATGTTTCTGTCGTTTGTTAATCTCTGATCATTTTATTGATTGATTTATGTTCCTGTTTCATTCAACATATATAAGACCAGCAAGAGAGCTTTCGATGAAAATTACATCTGTAATTACTGAATCACATTTACTAGGTGCTGAATAACAATGCAGGGTGGAGGGAAATATACCACTTCACTAAACTACTCACACTAAAATATCCACACAAAAGAAAGAAAGAAAAAAAAGAGAAAAACAGGTGGAATGCCTCTGGCGGTCTCACCTGCTTCACGCGATTCAATATAGCAGCAGTGCTGACTTTGAAAACTACTATAACTCGCACAAGATGTTCAGTGATACTTGGTTTCTCTTATGTCCACGTTTTATGAACTAGACCAATACACTTACAGAGATATGATGGTAATTCAACAAATACCCCAAACATGGCCAAAGTTCATTGACCTCACATGACCTTTGACCTTGAACATGTGACCTAAAACTTGCACAGGATGTTCAGTGATACTTGATTACTCTTATGTCCAAGTTTCATGAGTCAGATCCATAAACTTTCAAAGTTATGATGGTAATTCAACAGATACCCCCATTATGGCCAAAGTTCATTGACCTTTGACCTTAATCATGTGACCTGAAACTTGCACAGGATGTTCAGTGATACTTGATTAACCTTATGGCCAAGTTTCATGAACTAGGTCCATATACTTTCTAAGTTATGCTGTCATTTCAAAAACTTAACCTTCGGTTAAGATTTGGTGTTGACGCCGCCGCCACCGCCGCCGTCGGAAAAGCGGCGCCTATAGTCTCACTTTGCTATGCAGGTGACACAAAAACTAGAAATTTGACGTGTCCAAAGGACACAGATGCCCCCGCTTAACGCAATCAGAAATTCATTCAATATGATTGAACTTAATATTGTGCAGAATCCCATATGCATATATATAATGAACAAATTTAGACCTTTGAACCAACTCGCATATATAATGAGCTGTGACCTTTGACCTGCGGATTCGAAATTTGAACTTTGCCTGTATTTTGGAGTCATCTGCCTACACACGCAATTTTTTTTTAATCTGTTGAATATTTCATAAGTTATCATGCGGAAACCAACTTGCATATTTAATGAGCTGTGACCTTTGACTTCTGACCTGCAGACTCTGAAATCCAACTTAGCCTGTATTTTGGTGTCATCTACCTACACACCAAAATTTTTTTTAATCCATTAAATATTTTTTGAGTTATTGCGCAGAAACCAACTCGCATATTTAATGAGCTGTGACCTTTGATCTGCGAACTCCGAATTGAACTTAGCCTGTATTTTGGTGTCATCTACCTACACTCCAAGAATTTTTTAAATCCATTAATACATTTTTTGTGTTATTGCGCAGAAACCAACTCGCATATTCAATGAGCTGTGACCTTTGATCTGCGAACTCCGAATTCGAACTCAGCCTGTATTTTGGTGTCATCTACCTACACACCAAGAAGTTTTAAAATCCATTAAATATTTTTCGAGTTATTTTGCGGAAACCAACTCCTTTGACCTGCGGACTCCGAATTTGAACTTAGCCTGTATTTTGGTGTCATCTACCTACACACCAAAAAGTTTTAAAATCCATTAAATATTTTTTGAGTTATTGTGCGGAAACCAACTTGCATATTTAATGAGCTGTGACCTTTGACCTGCGGACTCCAAATTCAAACTTAGCCTGTATTTTGGTGTCATCTACCTACAAACAAAAATTTTTTTTAATCCATTAAATAATTTTCAAGTTATTATGCGGAAACCAACTCGCAAATTTAATGAGCTGTGACCTTTGACCTGCAGACTCCGAATTCGAACTTAGCCTGTATTTTGGTGTCATCTACCTACACACCAAGAAGTTTTAAAATCCATTAAATATTTTTCGAGTTATTTTGCGGAAACCAACTCCTTTGACCTGCGGACTCCGAATTTGAACTTAGCCTGTATTTTGGTGTCATCTACCTACACACCAAAAAGTTTTAAAATCCATTAAATATTTTTTGAGTTATTGTGCGGAAACCAACTCGCATATTTAATGAGCTGTGACCTTTGACCTGCGGACTCCGATTTCGAACTCAGCCTGTATTTTGGTGTCATCTACCTACACACCAAGAAGTTTTAAAATCCATAGAATATTTTTCGAGATATTGTGTGGAAACCAACTCGCATATTTAATGAGCTGTGACCTTTGACCTGCGGACTCCAAATTCAAACTTAGCCTGTATTTTGGTGTCATCAACCTACAAACAAATTTTTTTTTTAATCCATTAAATAATTTTCAAGTTATTGTGCGGAAACCAACTCGCAAATTTAATGAGCTGTGACCTTTGACCTGCAGACTCCGAACTTAGCCTGTATTTTGGTGTCATCTACCTACAAACCAAAAAGTTTTAAAATCCATTAAATATTTTTTGAGTTATTGTGCGGAAACCAAGTGGGGGGACGGACGGACGGAAAGGGGCAACGCTTAATGCCCCCTACGGACTTCGTCTGCGGGGGCATAAAAAACCCAAAAGCAAACAATCAAATGCCAAATCTATAAAATATAAAAACCCAATAAATGTTGAGGTCCTAGGGACACAAACTTTCATTCTTTTCTAATTTCATTTTATCTGGGCTGGTTTACAAAAGGGAAAATTATGGTAGAGTCCTAAAATAACATCTTACTTACATGCTTTCTATCTGGATATCCAGTTCAGTGGCAGCAAGATTTACATACTTAGTGTAGCTGTCCAGAACAGCATCATCATGACCTTTGACCTTGAGTTCAATCCATTTATACAGCTTGTCTGGTTCATCCTCATTAGTCTGAAAATCATTAAAATCAGAACGCACAAAGGCGATGGAGATACATACGAGAAGTTATGAAAATATATCAAGTCTGGAGAGAAGAATAAAAAAAGGTGAATTGAGAAAAAAAATGACTTTCACCTGTCTGCTGTTTAAGCTGTGTGTCAAGCCTACAGTTTGTCAACTAAAAAATGTGATGATTCTCTTAAAACTACAATGTATATGATAACATTGCATTTTTTTCAGAAGTTAACATGATAATTGCTTCATAAACATTTTTAATATCTAGTCCAATATCA
The DNA here is from genome assembly GCF_037042905.1 of Lytechinus pictus. Classification (NCBI taxonomy): domain Eukaryota; kingdom Metazoa; phylum Echinodermata; class Echinoidea; order Temnopleuroida; family Toxopneustidae; genus Lytechinus; species Lytechinus pictus. The sequence goes on along the minus strand of NC_087251.1, from coordinate 37,751,625 downwards.
ATTTTATTGACATTTCCTGCAACTCATGTAGGATTATGGCTTCATGGACATCTGGATTCATTAATTTCATTCATGCCTTACTTTGGCACAAATAAAATTTTGCTTCACGACAAAGAATACCACATAATTATCCAAGTGTAAACATATACCACATAATTATCCAAGTGTAAACATATACCACATCAAAATGGTATAAAATTATTCTAGAGAAGATACTGTAATATGATAGTTGGATGTTGTGGACAATTTTTTAGGAGTAAAATTCTCTCTGACTCACTCAGTAATTCCATGGTGATAAATTTTCTCTGGCAAAAAAATAAAAATAACTGAAAAAAATTATTTCAACAACTCATTTTTATTTTGGAACATTGATCCAATTTCATACCTGTACTTGTTGTGTATGCTGACTTGATGTTGTGTATGGTGAACTACTCAGTCTTACACATTGCGCAACAAGTGTTGGTTTTGGTAGTGTTGAGCCTGGCAAAAAGAGGAATAGATGAATACAAACAAAATCAACTCAATACAGTGTTAATCAAAACAATCAAATACATGAATTACATTAATTCATAAATTGTAGAAGCCTATTGCTGTTTTGACAGCACAAAAGGGAATATTGTAACCTATAATTCCATCTTTATTCCTTTTAATGTACCACACCACATTAAACCACATTACAATTTAAAAAAAAAACCCTCAAAATTTGCCAAATTAGATCACATTTTTTGTTGGGGTGACCCAACTTAACAAGCATACTGCTTTCATGGGCATCCAATTTTCCTGATATATATATACATATAATGAACTGTTGTGTATTTTTTCAAAGTATGTATATGATACGTCATATGTACAATGTCTCATTTTTATACTTTGTAATGTTTGTTTGTATATTCTTGACTTTGTATATTATTAATGGAAAATAAATGAAATCAATCAATCAATCAACATTAACCTCATCACGCATCTTAATTTTTTAAATAAGCATATGGCATTAAAAAAACACTCTGATTAACAATATAAATTCTAGTTTGAAATCTCACTTCTAATCTCTAATTGCAACAATCATATACATGGACTTCCATTGGTTGAATAAAACATTGAATATATCTGGGGGCAACCCGTTTCATAAAGCTGATCGTAAGTTAAGAGCGACTGGTAATCCTTTCTTACGCGCCAACCCATCACCAACGAACATTTTGGTGTACACCTTTTACCACAAGAAAGGAACACCGGTTGTTCTTAAACTCGCTCTTAACTTATGAATAGCTTTATGAAACAGAAAAGTAAATTTTCAAATGCAACATAATTCACAAAGAATGAAATCTAGCGTATCAAGTTAATTAAAGTTACCTGTAGGATAACTAAACAAACACCTTCCCAGAGACAATCCATTCTTCAGATACACTAATCTGAAAAAGAAAGGGAACATATTATAAGAGTCCTAGTAGTGCACTCAATTGAATTGAACTGAAAAAGGCTTAACATGTTCCAGAGTGAGTTAAATGGCAGAAGTAAGTACAAATATGGTTCAAAGGGTAAATTATATATTGATGCCTATCTGAGAATTTTCAATTCAACTTTCAAGAAGAATTTTTACAAATGTTTTTGATAACACATATTCACAGACATGCTTTTCTAAAACTTAATGAATAGTCAATTGACACCAATTATACAATAAATGGTTTTGGATTGAAAAGAGTGCAATGCATACCTTGATAACTGTGAATGAAATCTGACCAAGTCTTGAGTTTGGGGGACTGTCTTCACTAGGGAGGCTTTCTGAAACAGGAAGAGATAGGCATTTATTTTTCACTCATAAAAAGCAATCAACATAGGAACATATAAACATATACAATACTTTACATAAACACACAGTAAAAATATAGTGAGCATGAGTGAGGGCAGTGGCAAGAAAGGACAAACCTTATAAACACCAAGCCAATTACTTAAAATGAAATAACATAGAAATTACACTAAAATTGAGACAACAAAAGCACAAAAAAAAACCCTAGACAAAACAAAACTATTACATATATGCCAACTCCACAAAAGTGTTCACAAAAAAAGGAACAGACAATAACTTAATCAGGTCCAACGAAGACTCGGGAAGTTCATGCCAAATTGATGCTCTTGGAGCACAAACTAAATCAGCCCCTACGGTGGTATGTCCAAAAGAATCCCTTCCCTAAAAGACTTCACCACGTCTTGAAGTACCAACAGATTTTAATAATGAACAAAGTAGAAAAGAAGAACTAGGAAATAGGAGGATTTTTTAATGGAATTTTTTTTCCTCAGGCTCAGCCGAGGCTTAAAATTAATGTTAGACCTAGAACTAACTTGAGGCTGAGTTGAGTAATAATAATGCCTCTTTGGAGGTCGGCTTGGCAATATGGACATGAAGTCATGATCATGGAAGTTGGAACTCCTTCCCTACTTTGATCTACAACTGAGCACTTATTCCATGAACAAGTCTAAGTTACAACTCAGATCTAGTTATAGACCAAAAGCTTCGGTCTCTGTTATGTTGGTTGTTCCGCTGAACTCCGTTGGCTCCACTCACCAAATACAGAGATCGAAGTTGTAGCTCGATCTGTACAGGGACTCAATGGCCATATGTTTATGTATTAAGTTCGGATCAACCAGGGAAGTGGGAGTTGCGCGACAGCCGAAGTAAGTCACTGTTTTTCCCCCTTTTAAGTTGATTTTTTCCCCGTTTTGGTGCATTTCAGGCCAAAACGTAATAATAATCTTTTTCTTCTTCTTCTTGTTCTTCCTCCGCTTTTATTGGAGATCAGCACCAAAATGCAGTATGACGTAATCCATCCATCCAGTACATTGCATTTGAAGATTAAATTACATAATCAATTCATTGAGGACAGGAAAGAGATACGTTTCTTATGAAGTTTATATAAAAATAACAGAGTATCTGTTACAAGCTGACAGCAAACTGAAGAGAGAGCTTGGTAAGAGTACCACTCTACTATAATTGTTTTTCTTGATGGGGTCATATAGGCATAATATTTCATCTTGCATATGCCTTCTTTTCAGTCTTGTAAGAAGGTCTTCTCTGTGAGATAAGAAATAGGCACAGGATCCAACAAAATGATCTGCATCTTCATCTTCCTTGTTACAAAGCTGGCACTTTATTTTGGTACAGTTCATTTTAAATATTTTTATGAAATAAAGACAAAAATCGATGAGCCCCGTCGGGGGGGGGGGGGGGGATTTTGCATTGTTAACCCCCTAATGGTGGCTGCACGATAGGGAGCCGTCTGTGTACGATATATGAGGAGAAATTAAAAAAAATATAAAAATGTTAAAAACTCCTAGAAACAGACGGCTGCCAGCTGTCTAATCTAGTTATTACTCTGACTGAGTCTAAAAAAGCCAAGAACTTTTACCCTTAAAAGGCTTAACTTAGTCTTAGTCAATTCGCATTATTGTGTCTGTGGTTTTCACATGCACTGGGAATTGTTCTATTTGTTTCTGAGAATCTCCAAAACAGTGGAGGGATCACCTAAGAGAGAGAGAGAGATGAAAATGCTACCTTATTAACCAATCAAATTGGGCTCCGTAACACAAAGCTTAGCGATGAATGGCAAATATGAAAGAATACTTCTGATTGGTTCCTGGTCAGTATTTTTAACCAAACGCGCGTGTAACATTGATCTTGATTGGTCAGTCCATTTAGCGATTGATCGCTAATCTTTGTGTTACGCACTTGTCCACTGCAACCAACCTGCCTGTGGGGAATCTACAATTAGGACTATGGTATGCCAATGCTGTACAGAGCACACACTTCAAAAATCATTAAAATATCACTTTTGTGACCAAAATTAATAATTTCCTTACAGTTGCAATTTATTTTGCATTAGTAACTTGGGAATAATTTTTGTATTCACCAGAGCGCTCAAAAACTTGAATTTTGGGCATATTTTTGTGTACGCCCTCTATTGGTGGAAAGTATGTATGGCAAGAAAATGTTCATTTTTCAATCTCTATTTTAAATTAAGAAAAAAATAATTTAAAGAATCAAATTTACTTAAGAGCCAAGTTGTATGATGAATAGGCATAATGGAAACTGTCAGTGTAAAAAAATCAAGCATTTGTCCCAAAGAAAAAGAGAAAATAAGCCAAACATTGCCACCCTTATTTTGCCACACATGGAGATACAACAGAGAACAAGGTTATAATATACACAACAAAAAAAGTAAGTCCCCCCTTGAACAAACATCAATAATTTCTGAACCAATGCGAGTTTTTGATATATTTTTACATGAGCGTGTAGGTAATTTTATAAGCTACCCTCTGAGTAAATGTCATGGACGTATTTTACGTCATGCTTCAGTGAGCACCGTCAGAAGGCAAAAATGTCACTTTTCAAAAGTCACAAGCCAAAAATCATGACTTTGATTCCATTTTATTGGAACTGATTCCGTATTCTCATCATGAAAAATAGTCAGAAGTCAAAAGGTACTATCTAAAAGACGATACATTTTTTGGGGCTAAATTTCACGGTTGAATAAACACAAGTCCAAATTTGCTATAATTTGATTTTTTACACATTTTCATCAATAAAAAGGATCGAATATGATGACAGTTATTTTTAGGAAGAGTATCTTCAACAATATTCATCGTTTCACGGTTCAATGAACATTTATTGAAAACAAAAAATACGATTTCCAAATATCATAGGCAAGTATTGTTTCATTTTGGTAACTGAAACTGATCTTTTATCAACTTTTTCGTTATGTTCATGACCAATTAACATGCTTCAATGATTCAAAGGCGTTTAATTAATCATTCACGCTTGAATGAACATGTGGAATGTGATTAGCTCTTTTTTACGTTATTGGAAAAGATGCAACTTGTAACTATGGATATCTGTCACAAACCTCCTTGCATGGTTCATTTGATTTGATTTTTATGAAAATCCCGATGTTTAATGCATCAGTGAGCACACAATATTCGAAAATTATGCAAATGAGAAGAAAGTTGAAGGCCTTGGCCCCATTCTGTGCCGTATCGAATTGTTATTTTGGTGTGCGCGCCTTTTGGATAGTGTTACTCTGAAGCCATGTGCGAAGTTTCATGAAATAACTGTTGGCAGAAGTAACAAAAACCGTCGATGAAACAAACCCCTTATTTCATATTTGTTAAAATTTTGACTTCCTCTCTCATAGACTTGTGTACATTATGGGTGCACATGTTTAAGAATAAGTAACCCCTTGTTCAATATGGTGGAACTTTTATTCAAGGCTGTCTTTAGCAATGTCATTTGGCAGTAATGTTTATCAACCTATGGGCAGAATTCTGTGCAAAAATGAAATCGATTTGTTTATTTACGGATGAGTGAGCACGCATCAAAGTGAGAAAATGGGAATTTCCAATGTCACAGACTCATTTTAAAGGGTAATAAGGTGAATATTGGGGGCAAATTCGGTTTCAAATGTGACTTTAATTGCTGCTGTTTTTATCATCCATCATTTCTATCACCACACACTTAACGAACTGAACATTTTCATGGTTGAGCGAGCACATTCGAAAACTTAGGAATGAATACTCTTTATACTGCATAAATGTATTCTTTGCCTAACAATTTCTCATGATCAGTTTAACTTATGGACAAATCAGTGGTGGATCCAGAATTTAAAAATGGGGGAGGGGCCTATAATCGGGGGAGCCACAAACATTTTCAAATTTTAATATGACCTATGTCCTATAAAAAGTTGTCGAGGATACTACCAAAACCCCCTACAGGGACCGGGGAACGGTTTTCAAAGTGTGGGGGAGGGGCTGAACCAAAGGGGGGGGGGGGGCTGACCATGCAAAAAGTCACAATCGTATGGTCATTTTTACATTTTTTTACATGATTTTGGAAAAAATATGCCCCCCCACCCCCGCTTCCGCAGCCCCTGCAATATTGTGCTCACTCAACCATGAACATACGATATCAAAATTGTGTGTGGATTGGCTAAATGATGGATAGCAAAACAGCATAACACCATAAAATTCACCTAAAAACAACTATTGCCCAACTTTGTATTTGCACAATCTGAAAAACGACTCTTGTGACTTTCAAAAATGGTCATTTTTAATTCAATCTTTAATTACTCATGCATGACTCAAGTGATCAATCTAATTTTTTTCCCAGGAGTTGCTTAATGAGTGTAGAAAACCACCTACGAAATATCATATCTCAAAATAACTCCGTTCAAAAGTTACAGCAATTTGATTTAGGGGGGACTTACTTTTTTTGTTGTGTATATATCATAACCTTGTTCATTGAATGAGTGGTGTTACGGAGCCCTGGCCTGGTCTCCCTTCCGAAGTGAAGTCTGCTCCTCAAATTAGGCACTTCAGGTGAAAATTAGGAAAGGCTGTTCCAGCATATTTGATAGACTCACAATGAGGCTCAATATCTACGATTCACAAAACTGTTTGAATTTTCAAATTCCGATATCTAGAAGTCAAGTTATTGTCATATTTGTGATGAAAAAACAGGGCTTTTTGTGGACAAAAGAAGACGAAATCTTATTATTCTCTTTGTTTTGGGCATGGCACATTTATAATACATAGCTTATGGGGAATTGTACAAGCTTTTTATTTAAATCTTAAAGTACTCAGATTGATTTGACATATTGGCATATGATTTCTTTGGTTCAAGGGCAACTACCCCTGGACGATAACCCCCCACCCCCACCCCCGGACAATTCCCCTCCCCCACCCCCCACCCTGGACAATTACCCCCCCCCCCCCCCCCCGGACAACTACACTGTAGTCTGTACCCCTATCCAAAAATCTACACCTAACCTAACCTAACCCTATTTCGGGGGTAATTGCCCTGTGGTAGATTTGTGCACAGGGTAAACATGACTTGATATTGATTTTCTTTGCTTGAACATTAGAAATTAAGTTTTCAATGAATATTATTTGTAATCAAAGAAAGCGAATTAAAATAATAATCTTAGGATTTCTATCAAAAAATAAAAACAGATTGATTTCAATTGTCTATTATCTCATTATTGTCTTGTTATTGTGGTCTCAATAAAATTGTTGATATTATTATTGTCTCATCATCGTTTCATTATTGTCCCAATTATTATTATAATTATAATAATTATTATTATCATGATGATTATTTTTGTTTCATTAATATTATTTTCTAAATAATTATTACAATTATAATTACTATCATCATAGTAATTATTGTTATAATTATTTCATAATAATAATTATTATTGAAATAATAATTATTATTGTCTCAATAATTATAAGGCCTTTAATTATTATTATGATTATTTTTATAATTATAATTATAATAATTTCTATAATAATAATCATCATTGATGACTTATCAATATTACTGTCTCAGTAATTATTACAAGTACAATTACTTTCATTATAATTGTTTTCATTATAATTGTTATCATAATTATTTTATGATAATTATTATTATTGTAATAATAGTTATTATTGTCTCAATAATTATAAGGCCTTTAATTAGAATTATGATTATTTTTATAATCATAATAATTTTTATAAAAATAATTATTGATGACCTTTCAATATTACTGTCTCAGTAATTATTACAATTATAATTACTTTCATTATAATTGTTATCATTATAATTATTTTATAATAATTATTGTTATTGTAATAATAGTTATTATTGTCTCAATAATTATAATAACTATAATTATAATTATTTCTACAATTATATTTATTTTAATTATAAATAAGTATTATTATCATAATGATTATTATTGTTATCTCATTAATATTATTGTCTCAGTAATTATTACAATTCAAATTACATCATTATAATTGTTATCATTACAATTATTTTACTATAATAATGATTACTGTAATAATTATTATTGTCAATAAATACTAGAATTGATGTCTCATTAACATTATCTCAATAAATCATTATAATTATAATTGTTATCATTATAATCATAATAATTATTATTGTAATAATAATTATTATAATTGTCTCAATATTTATTGTCTCATATTATTAATGTCTCATCATCACTGTTGCCTCATTATTGTCTTCTCTTATTTTTTCATATCTTCAAAATAATAATCAACACCATAACAAAGGTCCATAAATCAGATATCAAATTCATGAAACACATCTCATGTATGCAAACCTATTTCTAAATTAAATTCATGAAAGGAGCTTTCTGTGCCATTCAAAAATACGTCTTTCATTAACAATACCATATTCTAGACATTCAGACGCATTCCAAAAAAAAAATCACTTATCAAACAAAATTCTTGAAGTTTACTTGCAGTTTTGCTCTTAATACTTATTTCACACGAATTCTACAAAATTATTTTCAAAATAACAATTTGATTTTCATAATTAACAGAGCTCAAATCGTAATTTAAAAAAATATACAACGGCTGAAACATACTGTGTCTGAATACCAAGACTAATCTCAGGCCCAACGCAGTGGGGATGACGTCACTCACAGCTGTTCATATACGCTCAAAACAACCCTGTTCCATCGACCAATCGGCCGAGTCAGATTCACAAACACCTCATGACACTCAAAACTGAAGCTCATATCCGCAGGCTCTCTACGGACCAAATTTGATTAGAATTTAACAAAATGTTCTCAAATATACAATTTTATTACTGACCGAGTTTACAAGGGATCCGATGATTACAAGAAGGTGATTTCAAGCAAAGAAAAATACCTGAATATTATTATTAGGTCCTTCCCTCGCATGAAGGTAAGTGATACTCCGTCTTGTATATTTCCGATGTTTACCAAAGTCTGATGTACGAAGCATCCGCGGGAATTTTTGACCAATCAAAATCAGCGGAATAAAGCCTTTAAAGGAAGAAACTGACTCTGTCTTTTCGAGCAATGCCGAATGCAACTCCAGCGCTCGGCCAAAGTGCCGAGCGGAGCGAACTGTGTGTGTTAGATATGCGCTCGCCATTCACTGCAATGCAAAAATCTACGTCTAGCGCCGTGTCCGCGCGATCGCCCGCCCGGCTGAAGTGTCTACTCAAATCTCTCTTTTTTCTACATAAAATTCATGACCACCACTCCAACTTGATGCTGAATCTCAAATTTTCCGGACTGGGGATTGTTTTATTTGTTTCTGGGAATCTCCAAAACAGTGGAGGTATGTCGTGTTGTTGTATAATACTGACACCGATACAAGTACATGGGACAATGGCAATGCGACTACGGTAAAAAAAAAAAGATAGCTCAGTCAAAAATTCCTGATAAATCGTAACTAATAGGTAGTAAGAGTAATAAAAAAATACTATTTCTTTCTTGTATTAAAAAATATAAACCCATCTGACTCACAGAACTCCAAATCGTTGATAATGGACGTCTCAAAATTTGAACTATTTTACAAGTGGTAGTCGCCATCTTGAATTTGTGACTATTCAAAAAAAGATAATAAAATTATTCATTTTCTCTAAAAAAAAAATTATTTGATTTGTAAAAAATCATAAATTTTATTTATTATTTTTTGTGAACATAATTTTTGTAATTTTTTTTCTAATATCGATAAAATTATACAGATAACAAAGAAACTAGAACGAGAGACGTATATTGTAATCTTCATTTCGTTTCTATGGACACTCACCACTGTCGGTGTGTCGAGTCGCTGCAGATTTTTCCGCTATTTGAAGTCTTCTACTTCACAAATTTATTCATCTCTTGACTAATAAACTTGTTGCAAGAAATGGCCGTAAGTATTTTATTCCTCATGACACTATTTTATTGAAAATTAACGATGTTTCTTTAAGAGGGAATAAGCCGAGACGAGTGGTAGTGAGAACTGAGATGAGTTGCTATGTGACGCGGTGAATGTCAGGGACGAGGGAGCTCTTGTTCCGTTGCGCCGAAGTCGCGGGGAGCTCAGGGGCCTGGGTATGGGGGCAACTCGGTAAGGTGGCGGTGGTAAGAATCACGGGGGTAACCGTGGAAAAATGGCCACTTCTACATTGATTTTTTCATTCAGTGTCTAGTCAGGGTCAGACCCGAAGGTCCTAACACTCATTCAAGTTCTTTTCCATGAAAAAAAAAGAAGATTAAAAAAAAAAAAAAAAAAAAAAATTAGCATCCAGTAAAAACAAAAAATAATCGTTTTGTCTGACTTGAAACGGTGTGTCGATGCTGAACGATGGTATTCTGATTACATTTTTCTTTAAAAAAATAAAAACATTTTATTTTATCTCTTTAAATGAAATTTGAATTCTGAGGACATTTTTTCTTTGAAAATATTTTATCTCTTAAAATGAAATTTGTATTCTGAGATGACATTTTAATTTTTATCTGTCGGATAAAATTTGATCTTGTGAAAAGCGTATATAAATTAAAGACATAACCATCGCGTATCTAACCATTGCAACGCGGATGTGCTCGCTCCCATGTACCTTTTTAGATTCCCTTCCTCAGAGGTGCGGAGAACCGCAGTTGGTTGAGATTTTGACGCTTCTAATTGGGCCTTTCCAGTCAATGCTGCTGGACAAGGTGAATTTTTAAAATAAACTTCAAGCATAGACAAAAAAAAGAGGAGGATGAAGAGGGTAATGACTGAGAGGGGAAGAGGATGGAGGTTGAAAAGATCAGATGGTCACCATCCTTTAGGTCTGCTATGATATGGTCAGGTTTAGGTTTTCAGCAAGACGAATGAGATTAAGGCGATGTTCCAGAAAAACAGGGCTAGAGGCAAGGAGATGAAGAGCATCTTCAACCTCAAGGGCACATCACATAGCTTGCATCTGGGATCTGAGAAAGGTTCAATAATGCACAGAAAATGCTCACTGCCAATCTTCATTAAATCATGGCAACAACCATACATATAGATCGAATGCCCTTTCACTTTGCCAAAATGTGCATTTATCTTTATACATTTCTCAATGAATGTGTTGAATTGAGTGCAATTGATACACAAAATCTGCATTGTCCCTGGTTTTATCCCATTAATATAACATTTTATTCTTTTACATGTATTTAAAGCTGTAGAACCTGGGGCCCGTTTCATAGAGTTACAATTGTAACTTTGCCATAATGGCAACTACCATGGCAATCTTGATTTTGATTGGCTGCTGGCTGAGCCCTGTTGCCATGGTAGTTGCCATAATGGCAAAGTTACAACAGTTGCAAGTCCTTTATGAAATGGGCCCCAGGTGTTCTTATTCCTAGCAAAACTGCTAAGAACTGCCAAATAAGTAATTTCAGGTTTGTTGTACCAGAAACCTCCCACTTGATTGTACTAAAAGAAATAATACAAATAAATTTGCAACTTTTCCCAATAAGTCACAGCTTTGCAAAAAAAGCTTTAAACAGTAAACAAAAAAAAAGAGCTCCAAATAACAAATGTGGTTTAAACAAATGAAAAAAAATGTAGTTTTCTTTAACACATGATTTTCAGTCCTTGGCTGGAAAATCAAGAATGTTTTTCTTTGGAGAATGTGAGTCTCTGAGTCATGGAATTTTTCCAAAGAAACTGATCCTCATTTCATGTTTGAATAGGAATACTAACTTTGCAGTATTAGCTGTACCGAGCCCAAACCAGCCAGTAGGAGCTAAATACCTTACATGAGAGGATGCAAAAAAAACTCAGCATCTTCATCATGACTGAATATTCTATATAAATTCTATTTTGACTGGATTTTATTATGAAATAGAACAGAAACTCATAATAATTTTAGTTGCGAAATGATTTCAGTGTAAGTGTTATATTTTTGGTGTTTCCACTTTGTTTGATAAATTTTTGTTTAAAAAAAAATTTAAATGGCATGAGGAGAAGTTTTTGTGTAATGTGTAACAAATGGTCACTGGACCCCTACAAGAATTGCCTCTATTTCTATAGAATTGTAAATTTTCACTTTCAGGCTTGGACTATTGTATGACAATTTAGAATAAGGTAATCACTTTCAAATGATATCACATTCATAGAAATTTAAAACCAGGATCAACTGTTGCTTTTTTTCTAATAATGAAAAAAATCAGTGAGTTTAGATTCCCATTGAAAATAAATAAGAAAATCACAAACTTCATAAAAGATGATAAGCATTTCCTATTTTCCTAACATTTTTTGTTTTTGTCAGTAAAATTTTGTACAGGTTTGTAAAAAAAGACCAGAATTTACTCTTTCACATGATGCCAAACATTTGATGAAAACAAATCATGATTAACTGTCAGATTTGCTTTGAAAATGAGACAACAATTTAGACAATTTCGGGGTCACCATTCAGCTTTAAAAATTGTTACTGTAACAAATAATATGACTTTTGGTTTCCCTACTGAGACAAATCATGTCTTGATAAATTGAGATAATCCTTGATTATGGGGACAGTTTTTTTTCCTCTTACCCTTGTGGGATATAATAGGCATTTACAGGGGTTTGGAGTGCTTAAAATTGATTCAGTGATCTCCATTTTCCCCACTTCACCTTCTATTATTTTTATGACTTGCGGTCTTCTAATAATCATGGTATGAAACCTGATATGTTTACATTGACTAGCGCACTCGATTGGTGTTGGCACTTGACAGGTAAATGATTTCTTGTGTGGAGAAATCTTTGAAAGCTGAGACAGTCCCTGTAAACTGGGACGATCCCAATTTTCTGACTCAATGTGAGTTTCGTTGAAAGGTGAGCTATCGAGACTGCAGGCAGGCTTCAAAGTTTAGGATACAAGTTATGACTGCTGGGCTGAAGAGAAGAGGCATGACAAATTTTCACTTAGTTTAATAATAATGTCCTTGAGAGTAATGGGTTAATTTTCATTTTCCAAGATTATCCACAACAGGGATTTTTTCTGGGGCTTTTTGAGCTCACCAGCCTAATTTTGCTATGTTGTAATACATAATGCATTAGACCCTACCAGAATTTCAGGGGCTCTTAAGATTCCGGGGGGCCGTTTCATAAAGCTGTTCGTAAGGTAAGAGTGACTTTAAGAATGAATGGTGATCTTTTCACCATTAAATGTTCATTGGTGATTACTTAGCCCGTAAGAAAGGTTCACCATACGCATATCACAAAGCAAAAAAGTGAAAATGTTAAATATCCGTTATTTGATAATCTTTTGCTCCCTCACTCTCGCTTTCTCATTTTGTCTCTCTTTTTTGTCTTCTTTCGTGTTACAGGGAGTAACAAAAGGTACCACGATTAAAGAAGCCCTCTCAAGATGGGTAAGCTTTTGTTTAAAAAAAAAATGTTTCAGATGTCTATTAAGCTATCTGTATTAACTACACTATGGTGTACAGTTCTTGAAACTATTTTAATTTATTCCTTTTTTTCCTAATTTGCGAGAGAACTATGTTATTTGTAACTAAAATTGAATAGATTTTATGACTTCAGCAATAGCAAGGCTATTACCTCGCACTTGTGATGCATCAAGCCTTGCAAAGTGGCACATGCAAGCCACTATGAAAAAAAAAAAGAAGCAAATTAAAATATTTAGACAATCATATCAATAAATAAAATGGTTTGTATGTTAATGTTTACATTTATCACAGTTTTATGCCAATTAAAAGAACTGATATTAAAAAGTGTTTGTGGGGCTCTGTCACCTAATTCCTTTGCTCACTACGCTTATGGGATAGTGGCACGGTACAGATGTTGGATAACAGTGTTGCACTTTGACAAAACTGATTGAAAACCCCTGGTCCAACCCATCTCATTTAAAGTAAGAGTAGTAAGACTTCATGCAGTCCTTTTTCCCTTTACTGTCATTGGTTGGTGTATTATTTCAGATAATGTGTACTGAATTCAATTAACTTTGAAATTTATTCTGGTAACACAAGCGTATGTTTTCTTTCTTTGTGTATATCTTATGCAGGAGACAAAGGAACAAGAGGCATGTCAGTCGCAAGAAAAGATAAAAGCCTGTGATGCCAAGTGTGTCAAACTCCTCTTTCAGAACCCGCCCATTGATAAAATGGATGCATCCCTTTCGACTCTTAGCAACTGCACGTAAGTTATTTATTTGTGTTATATTTCATCATTTATGCTAATATGCAGGTTACTTCTGTATATAAATAATTAAGCATGCATTATTTGACATACATGTAATTGCTGGTGTATGGTGTCATTTCTAGTAGTCTGTCTGAATCAGGAGTATATATTTTGACAATTCGAAGATGAATATAATAAGAAATTAACTTAGATTTACTATCTAAACAAACTGATTTGTTTTTTACATTCTAGATTCCACACAAGACTCAATTGACATTTACTTCCCCCACTTCAAATATGAGTCAAAGTAGTAGAACAAGAGGGTAGTTGTGTTTTATATCTGCAGTTCATAAACATCAAACATATGATATAGTTAAATGGAGTAATAATAATTGTTGAATTTCATAACTTTTCATGAATATTGACCTTTCTTCCTTTTTTTGTCTACAGGCAATTGTCCCTTTCAACAAATGTGATTGAAAAGATCGCAAACCTGAATGGCTTAAGTGAGTAAAGAATCAATATTTTTTTTATTTTGTGTGTCGATATTCAAATATACTGACACAAATGACAAGACTTATATATTCAGAATTCTATAAATATAGATCACAGATGATACAGTATATCAGACAAATGTGCCATACAGTAATATCATACAATATCATACCTTGCAATACGAGGCCATTTTGACACAAATCTGAGGTTTGTATCTGACTCTGTCGAGCAATCTATAGTCATAGCCACAGGGGCAGATAGATGAAGTCATGGTAATCAAAATTGGCCGAGGGGGCTATAGGTTTACTGCTCGCATCTATGCCAGTGTTCACAGCATTACATAGTTCTGCCAAATAGCATGAAATGTGATTATCAAACAATATCTACTTTTTCAGATGTAAATTAGGTATTCATCTCCATGCCCTTTTTTTGAGCAACGAAATAGCTTAAAAACAGAAGGGAGGGTCAAAAGACCTACAACTTCTACAATTTTATTTATAACTTTGACTTGGGGAAATTTATACTGATTAAAAGGCAGTTTTAACATCTAAAGTTGACTGTATTTGAGTAGTCAAAATTTAGTACCATACTTACTTTTTCAATTTATATCTGTAATTCCTTTCTAGAAAACCTCAAGATTCTATCACTTGGCAGGAATCTTATAAAGAACCTCAATGGCTTGGTAAGTAAGGTGTTATTATGGTCTACTAACTGCAGGGTGTAAACTTCTATACTCTTAGAGTTTTTCCTGTTTCTTTCTGATATTGTAGTAAGTTATGATATTGATATTTTTGTCTAACATTTAGTTAATGTTAGTCTTCAATTTCTCAATTACAAATACAAGTAATTGATGAATTTATATAAAATGCCCCAAGTCATTAACTACGAGATACTGAGTGTTATCCAAATTAGTCATACTTGGCTTATCATCATTTATTCTTCAACAGTTGATTTTAAGATGAAGTTCATCCGATGATAAACTGATTTTACATCACTAACGAACACCTCCTCCGTATGTCATGTGACATAGAGTAAACAAATTTTGTCAAAAAGAACTGAAAGTGATTTCATTTGTGCAGTGGATATATCCTCGGACACATTATTTCATACCCCCTCCTATCAGAATAATATTTGTATTCATCATATTCCATTATTTCAATTTCAATCTTTTCCAATTTCAAACATACATTTACATTAAAAAATACATGTATGAAATAGTAACAGTAGCATGAGTATAAAACATGAACATCAAAAATACATCTAGAGCATGAGAAAGAAAGAAAATAGTTGAGACTGAACAGCATTAAAATTGGGACTTGTGGAATGTGGGGGAGCTGCTCGCAAATAATGTCGCAAATTGAAATCTTTAAAACTTCATATCTCTCTTATTCTTGATGGATTTTCATCAAACATTCACCAATAATTTTCCCATTTTAAAAAACAATGTTTTTATTAAAATCGACTCAGGAGTGAAATCTTCAGGGTGAAATTCCTCTTTAATGAGTAAAAAGGTTATTTTGTTTCCATGCTACAGGAAGCAGTATCAGACACATTAGAAGAGCTGTGGATCTCCTATAATTATATTGAGAAACTGAAAGGCATTCAAGTTCTCAAGAAACTCAAAGTAAGTGTTTGAAATTTAATTTAATCAGAGTTGCATGAAAGGAAATGATTAGTTTTTAAAATATAGCCCCTATTGTTGTTCATAATAAAGTTTCTTTCAGATTGACCATGTGTAGCCAAAAGTGACCAGAATATCCACCAGTTCCACCTAGGACCAATTTCTTAATGAAAACTGGCATTATTATAAATACTGTGGAAACCTTGATTGTGATTGGCTGCTGAGCCCTGTTATTATTACATGTATTATTATTGGTAACAAAATATATTGAGAGATTAGGAGCAATGAATACAAAAAGTGCTTTTAAAAAGAAAGTACATAATATACAATCTTATGATTGTTCGTAATGTTAGTGTTAGAAACATTGGCCCGTATTCTGAAGTCGGGTTTAACTTAAACTCAGGTTTAAAGTTGTGGTTTAAGTATGGGAAGCCAAACGTATCAAAATTTTTATTAAGTTGTATGTTTCTTATGTTTACTGTGCTCTTTCCTGATTCATCGATGGTGAAGACAATCATCTATTTATACTTCCTACACAATTATGAATGATTTGAGAGCCGAATGGGCTGAAGTATGATATCTCTACTGTTAGTGATTATGTAACAATTGGCTGTCCATACTTAAACCACAACTTTAAACCTGAGTTTAAGTTAAACCCGACTTCAGAATACGGACCATAGTATTTAGCAACATGAATGTTGCATATTATTAATGCTGTCCCAAATCAATACATTCGAGATTTGTTGGTTTGGAACCTATTTTTTAATATTATAATTATTATAATTTCTTACTTTAATATTATAATTATTATTATAATTTCTTACTTTAATATGATTTTTATTCAATTTAAATATATAAATTATCAATCTTTGTAAGATATGAAATTTATAATTGTCAACCATTTTTATTCGTACATAATCCAACCTTGTAACCTTGCAATAAAGATTGAATTGAATTGATTGAAAATGTAGGTATGAAGCAGATTTTGGATTTAGCTCAAATTCTCTTGGAGTATTTTGATTCTTGCCAATACTGGGGGGCATTATGGCCTCCTTAATATCTTTGCCGGGGATTTAGGGTATAGTGCCTGTCTGGTGTTAGCTCAAAGCCAAACAACTGGTGCTGTTTCAACTCTTCTCTTGTGTTTTCTTGTGCCCCCCCCCCCCCCCCCCCGTATTAGGATTTACTTTTAGTGGAAGTTTTTATTGATAATTTATTTTTCTCCTTAGGTGTTGTACATGTCGAATAATTTTGTCAAAGATTGGGGTGAATTTGATAAACTCAACCAGCTTCCTTGCCTCGTAGAGCTTGTGTTTGTAGGTGAGTGAATGTACAGTTGATGAAATTCAATTATATGCTGAAAGCACACTGACTTTTTAAGCCAAAGGAATATAGTTGTAGCAAACAAGGATTCCATAAGAAAAGTCTTTACAATGAAGGTTAATTGCCACCATACCATCATGGATCTAGATCTAGTACATTAACATAAACCAAACTTTGGGAAGTCCTGAAATCTAAGCAAAAAAAATCACACTGTAAATTACCAACACAGATTAGCATATGTGAGACAGTGTATTATTATTGCATGGAAAAAGACCTGACGTTTGGTCGGAATATCATGCTTATTTTGCTAATTTCTCAGCAATTACGCATTTTCTACCAGAATTATTTGGCACATTTTTGTCTCGCCTGCATAGCAGAGCGAGACTATAGGCGCCGCTTTTCCGATGGCGGCGGCGGCGTCGTCAACATTGAAATCTTAACCAAGGTTAAGTTTTTGAAATGTCATCATAACTTAGAAAGTATATGGACCTAGTTCATGAAACTTAGACATAAGGGTAATCAAGTATTACTGAACATCCTGCCTGAGATTCAGGTCACATGATCAAGGTCAAAGGTCATTTAGGGTCAATGAACTTAGACCATGTTGGGGGAATCAATATCGAAATCTTAACCAAGATTAAGTTTTTGAAATGTTGTCATAACTTCAAAAGTATATGGATCTAGTTCATGAAATAAGAGCAACCATGTATCCCTGAATATCATGTGCGAGTTTCAGGTCACATGACCAAGGTCAAAGGTCACTTATGGTCAACGAACTTTGGCCATGTTGGGGTTATTTGAGGAATTGTCATCATAACTTAGAAATTTTATGGATCTAGTTCATGGAACTTGAACATAAGAGCAACCATGTATCCCTGAATATCATGTGCGAGTTTCAGGTCACATGACCAAGGTCAAAGGTCACTTAGGGTCAACAAACTTTGGCCATGTTGGGGTTATTTGAGGTATTGTCATCATAACTTTGAAATTTTATGGATCTAGTTCATGAAACTTAGACATAAGAGCAACCATGTATCTCTGAATATCATGTGCGAGTTTCAGGTCACATGACCAAGGTCAAAGGTCACTTAGGGTCAACAAACTTTGGCCATGTTGGGGTTATTTGAGGAATTGTCATCATAAATTTAAAAGTCTATGGATCTCGCTCATGAAACTTGGACATAAGAGCAGCAGTGTATCCCTGAATACCCTGTATGCATTTCAGGAACATGGCCAAGATCAAAGGTCAGTGAACTCTGGCCGTGTTAGGAGTATGTGTTGAATTGGCATCATAATGAAGGAAGTTTATGGATCTAGCTCATGAAACATCGACATAAGGATAATCAAGTATGAATGATTGTTTTGCACATGTCTTAGGTCACATGATCATGGTCAAAGGTCGTTTTGGGTCAATGGGCATAATATTTTATTATCATATTAGTGTTTTCTTCTGTGAATAATATTCATTAGCTATTTTCAAAAGAAGCACTGCTGCTATATCGCATTGCGTAATGCAGGCGAGACTGCCAGAGGCATTCCACTTGTTTTAAATGTATATACGCAAACACTTTGGTGGTCATTACATTAGTTTCTGTTGGTCTTATTTGGAGAATTCAGCATTTTTTTTCAACCCAATTTACACTTGGTATGACATAAACATCAACTGATATAATCCTTGCAAAGAGGGAACCGTTTATAGAGGTCACGTATTAAACAACAAACTCTACTTTAAAGTTTTCTGAGTTGGATTTCCCAACATACAAAATGTCGAAAATTTCATCAAAATTGGATGTAAAATGAAGTCATTATACATTTGCACATTTCGCTTATTGTCACAAAACAGTTATTCAGATGATTTTGCAAATTTAGAGCTAATGATGTCACAGTTTCACTATTTCTCTAGTACTTTATTTTAATGAATCATAGATAGAATGTTTCAATTTTGGAAGTTTTGAGGGTAAGATTTGATTGAGGTCTTGATCTTATTTGAAATCACTATTGGTTACAGTGGCAATTCCACATGTGCAGGAGAGGGGTCAAACCTGTGTTACATTATAACAAGTGAAAAAAAACTGTCATAAAAGTAAAAGAAACTTTTTTGCAAATATTTCCTCCTCAGGTAACCCACTCGAGGAGAATCATTCGCAAGCAGGAGACTATGTCGCACAAGTCAGGAAGAGGTTACCGGGTCTAAAGAAGTTAGATGGTAAGATGACATGTACAGAAATCATCCCAGAGAGTCTTTCAACAATCTGTGTTGTCTGGTTTCAGATCTGGGCCCTGTTGCATAAAAGTTACCATTATGGTAACTTTGCCATCCAACTTGCATGAAATCCTTGATTTTGATTGGCTGTTGATCAGCGTTACCATGGTAGTTACCATTGGATCGCAAAGTTACCATAGTAGTAATTTTTATGCAACGGGGCCTTGATTAACTTTCATTAATTGATAAGCACTTGTGGTGTCTGACTGTAACTATTTTAACTGTTGAATAAAATAGAATTTGTTGGATGTTTTTGTATCCTTTTCCTTTCATGAAACGCTCCCCGTGTCTCATCTTATAATGAAGTCCCAACTTCACAATAATTGTATGAACAGAAAGTTACAACGGTATATTTAACTTATTTTGTTTTAAATGAAAAGGCTTTCTGGGCCTGTTTTGTAAAGGACTTAAAAGTATAATAATTTTGTCATATGTATCTATCATTGTAACAGGGCTAAGCAGCCAATCAAAATCTCATTTTCAATAAAGAGTTGGAATTTTATGATTATATGTTGTGCTTTCAAATTTTTCTCATTTATTTTTTAGGTGAACCCCTTGTTGATGATAATATGGAGCAAGATGAAGAAGACTGAAGGAATGAAATTGAAATTTCTGCAGATGAATATTCCTACAACCGTTATCTATTTGTTTTTTTTTTTTACATTTTGAATCCGTCCGAAACCTTTGAAAGAACATTGTGAAAATAGGATTTATTTTCTCCCAATGCTTTTGGGCCCCATCTTTCAGGTAGTTACAATTGATCCGATCAACCTCAAGTACATGTGGAAATAATAATAAGTTATATAATTAGTAAGTTAAGTCATGTACATATGGAAATCCATCAATGTCAGATTTTTTTCGTTAGGAAATTTACACAATGTCCTTTGAAAAAAAATTAAGCATACTGAATTGTCAAGAAAACAGCAAATGTATAAATATACATCATATCCAGAAATATTTTGAAGAAACATGTATTTCAGGTGTTGACGTTGCTGGCTTTTCCATAGTCGTGGTTGATTGGATCAAAATCGTAACTCTTTGTAAGACGGGGGGGGGGGCCTGGTGTTATCATTAAATCCAAGATATTAAACATTTTTTCCTGTCAAATAATTGTGACTTCTTCGAATATATAGTCTTTCCCCTTACTCTTAATTTACCCTTATTTGTACTTCATATTAATTGACCACTTAAAGGTATTGTTTAACTTTGTGAGAAGCTGATTTAAAAAATTCTCAAACCAAGATGAAACATGTGTACAAGTGCATGTATCAGAACTAATAAACCCTGAAAACAACCATTATTGAGAATGAAAAGCTAAAACTACAAGGCAAACCCTGATTTTGTAAATAGGCATCTACAAGACGCCTATTTTGTAAATAGGCGTCTTCAAGACGCCTAAATAGTACACATAAGTGTATGGGATCAAATTAAGATGGTGTTTCCGGTCACTTTATATTTCAATTTTTGAAGCACTAAATAATTAATTTCGAACGCAATTTTTTCTGGGCTTCATTTTTGTAACATATCACAGACACAGGTGACAAGTGTGACCTTCTAGCTCAGATTTTTTAAAAGTCAAACCAATGTTAACCAATCACTTTAATATGTGGATTTTTTTCTAGTTGTAAGGATACATGTATATGGCCTAACATTCACAGATTTAACTGAAATTTGATATACAATATAGAAATTAATGTGTATGTTTGATTTGAATTATATGTGCACCAAAATGGAAGAATAATTTTATAGAAATAAGAAACGAAAATTTATATTTTTAGCATGGGGGCTGTATATGCCTGTCTCTGATCATTCCAAATTGCCTGTTGTATTCAGCCCAATAATTGAAGGAGTTGCTTGCAATTTTCTGAGACAATATGGACATTTTTATTTATTCATTTTTTTTGGGGGGGCGGGAGAATAAATCAATCTCAACCCCTGTATATTTGTTCACTTTTAAGACCCATTTCTAATGTTGAGCTGTTAATGATCCCTTTGAATTTCCTCGTAAATAATAATTACCCCGACTGATAATAATGTAGTCCATATCTAATAGCATATCCAGCATCAACTATGACAAAGAAATGTATGAGCCCATGCACAAGCATAATAGAGTCACTATTGTCCCCAGACCATTTGGCCCATGAAATGCTTTGTAGGATCTGATGCTGGCTGGACACACGCCTGATATCTTGATTCTGGAAATGGAATGGATGCCTGCATGAGGTCACTTGACTTGCTTTGAACGTATGAACTTTTTTCTATTCTCTAAATATTGTCACAATTCAAGACATCTTAGCATTTATTGCAATACATAAAATGTTCATGTATCAGTTTAAGAAAGTGTTATAATAGGGCTCTGTCCAGTTAATTGTGTCATTTGGGCAAGTCCATCTTCAACATTTTTTCACCTTGAAATTCAGAACATTTGTCGTAAGAGAGAATAAATGGTAGCTTAGGTAGGAATTTATTTACCAGAAATTATGGTTGCCTTTCAGTTTGTAAATAGTAAATGTATTTTATTCTCTTGATTGCGTTTTAATATATTCATCAAATTGCATAAGAATATTATGCATGCATAATGAATTCGATGTCAATATGTATTCATACTTGTATAATATGTAAATAAAATTGTACACTGTATTTGTAAAACTTTAATCATAATATGAGTGCTCTTCCTTCTTTGTAAACTGTTGTATTTAAAGATTAATGAAGAGTTGTAGTGAACACCGATTTCATGAGAAAGTTTGTATAACCAAGGTTAATTGTCACTACCGTGCGAGTAAAAAAAACCTTGACACCTCCCGGAGGCGCAATAGCTCTGTCGGTAGAGCAGGGGTTTCGGATTCCGGTGACCCGGGATCAATTCCCACTTGGTGTGCTACTGCCCTTTGATAAGGCATTAATCCTCATTACCAGGTTCCTCAGAGAGGACCTGAAGCTGTCGGTCCTCTGGTTGGTTGCTTGCTTACAAGCATTCATGCTTTCTTAGCAATTAGGTAAAAATCTCCACCATTTCCATTTACAAATCCCTAATTTAAGGAAAACATGTCATGAATGCATATTCGTTACGTATGGCTGGAAAGATTATCTTCTCCCAGATAATTTGATACCATATTCATGTTGTATGTCTTCACTTTTGGATTATCAGTAGGTATTCTTTGCAGTGATGTAAATTTTGACTTGCGCCAAAGGCATGACTGCAATTATCAGACACAAATGATGTCAAAATCCTACACGAGTTAGTGAACATATTTGCTAATCCATTTTCAATTAAATTAACTTGACAATTGATGCTAGAATGTGTTATTAAACAATTATAATGTTAATTACTGAAAAAGTGTTTTGAAATGGATTTTAATGCAACCCTTGTAGGATTATGACATCAACATTTACATTCATCGCAGTCCTGCCTTAATTTGGCGCTAATCAAAATTTACATCACTGCAAAGACTACCTCCTGGTCATCCAACCGTTAAGACACCACATAAATATGGTATCAAATTATTTTGGAGGACAATACTCTTTCAGGTCATATATAATAACTGTGTTTATGACATTTTTTTCCTTAAATTTGGGATTTTTGAGGTGTCAAGTTTTTTTTTAATTCACACAGTATATCATCGTAGATCTAGATCCGAGTACAGTTACATAAACCGCTCTTTGTAAAATCCTGAAAAACAATCACACTGAAGATTGTCAACACAAATGTGGGACAATTTATCATTGCTTGGATAAAGACCCAACATTTTGCCGGAATTGGATGCCTATCTTGCCTATTTCTCACCAATTACATATTTTCTTCCAATCCCTTGGCACATATAGTTTATTTATAAATACAGACTTTTGTGTGGTCATTTCATAGGATTCGGTACGTACTCGTCCGTTACCTAAACTGGCATTTATCTATGAGATGCTTTGTGTTTAAAACAAAATATCGTGAAAAAGCTCCAAGTACAAATACTATAGCTTTACAATCATGTGCTTTACACCATGTTCCAAGGAAGATGTCCCTCTCTAAAGTTAAAGGGGAATCCAACCCAAATAAAAACTTGTTTTTATAAGGAAAAGAAAAATCAGACAAGTTGATAGGTGAAAGTTTGAACAATATTGGACAAACAACAAGAAAGTTATTAATTTTTTAAAGTTGTAAATATTGGTAATCACTATATCCATGGAGACTTCAAATTGGCCGCATATGGGATGTCATAGTGATGTAAGGCAAGGACTACTCTTCCATGTACTTCAATACATATTATGGCTAAAATTTCATTTTTCCAAAAAGTTTTATTTCAAATTGTATTTTTCTTTCATGAGGACATAAAACAATATACTACCCCAGGGGAATGGGTACTTAGGAGAAAACCACAAATCCCTGATAATAAAGTACATGGCCTATGGGAAAGTTGTCCTTGCCCCTTGTCATAATTTACTTACTCAGTTGCCAATTTGAAATCTACATAGTATTAGTGATCTCAACTTTCTTATTGCTTGTCCGATTTCTTTCAAACTTTCACCATTCTGTTTAATTTATTTTTCTCCTTCCCAACACAACATTTTATGGCCAAGGCTGGATTCCCCTTTAAATAAAAATCCCACATAATTCTGTAGTTCGTGAGAAAATTTCAAAGCTGCATTTTTTTTTAATACCCAGGCTCTTTTGTAACTGCTATTTGACCCATTCTAAGTTTGTTGAGCCACGCACAATTCACACATACCTTATTCATTGTTTCACTTTTGTTGTGATAAGTTTTGGGTTTCTCTTGATAATATTTAGACTCTGAATTCAAAACCAATGTGACTTTCACAGAAGTTATATTTATTGGACCTTTAAACTCTTCAAATTATTTCTAAAATAAATATTGATTTCAAAACTAAACAGCTATAATTTTTTTTAACCTGATATACCCATACAAAGGGGAAGGGTAGTAGAATAGAAAAAAATTAATTTCCTTTAATGAGCAAGTTACTTAATATTGTTTATGATACATATATGGCATAAATATTATGCACAAAACTGGTAGGTAGCAAAAACATTTAACTGGGACGTAATAGCTTGAAAATACCAAAAAGTTAAAATTGTCATATTCGCAATAGATTTTTTTTCAATCTAGTATATGAACAGGATGTTTTCATGGGGGGGGGGCACAAGAATTCCTAAATGTGACTTTTTTCTCTATTAAATCACAGAGATTAAAACATTTAAGTTACGCCCTAGATCTTTATTGATACCCTTCTTTTTCATTCCCTCTTTTTTTTTCAATACTTAAATAAATCATAGGGGGTGGAGGTAGTAACGCATTTATTTATTAGCTACATTGAGCATTGGGTGAAAGAAAGCAAGCAGCTTGACCCCGCTCCTTCCTTACACCTCCCTGGCTTGTCTGTCTTTCAAACTTAACAATTTTGCTATTATTTTTCCTCTTCACAAAAATGAATCTATTACAAAGGTTTGGATTTCCCCTTTAGCCTTAACCGTCTCCTTTTCCAAGGAAATATGAAGAATGAAGAGGAACAAAATCTGCAAATAATACATTTTTTCTCTTGCAATCCAAACATATGCAATTAAAATCTCTCGCACATCGAAAGAGAAATGATAAAATAAAAACACACACAAATTACAATGTATTGAAATAAGATTTATTTATTTCAATTTTAAAATGATAATACACATTTCTCATACATAACTGCTTTGCTTTCATTAAAATACACAAATATATATCAAGGTACAAATATAACAGAAATGATAAAAGCAAATAAACAGTTGCATATGCACTGTTGCGATTTGATTGACATTCACTTTTAAAAAGTTCATAGAAAGTGGTAGCAAAATGGGGTATCTTTGTATGAGATTCTCAATATTTACTTTTTGTAAAAAGTAGAAAATAATCCATCCCTGGTAAAATGGCAACAAAAAAATTCACAGTAACAAGAAATCAATGGAAAAAGGCAGTTGATGGTATTTACATAATAGAAGTCTTGTAAAAATGCCTATTGTAAAATCTGATTCATCTCATTAAACTATCTTCTTCTTGAAAGAAAAGTAATACAATAAAGAATCTGCCATGTGTTATCAACACTACAAGGGATGACCCCTCTAAATTTATGCTAATACACTCGGGAAGCATAATCAATTTGTTTTGTTCGATGGTGAATTTGAAATTCCATATCAGCTATTAAATCATATTGAAGATTAGTTTGGTGAAAGCATTTTTTTTTTCATGATTTTTAAGATTGCATAAAGATATCTCATACGCATGGTAAAGTGACATCACTAGTCAAAGTTCACTACCACTTAATGAACTATGCTTCCTGATCAACACAAATTCAATAGGATAAGGACCATCATGTAATTACAAGGCATTCATGAAATGATGCCTACATGAATTAAGAATGCAAGCACAAAACAGATATCTACTCCATTCAATTAACTAATTGCAAATGAAACAAAAAGTCGTATGGATGATTTACAATTGGGTGGCTATTGCAACAATGTTCATAATTACTACACATTTCACAACAACTTTATAAAATGCAAGAAAATTTGTGGATGAAAATTTGGCACTTATTAAATTCAAAAAATAAATTCATTAAAAATGAAAACAAATTAATTAACAAGGGCTTCATTTATATTGTAGTAAATAAGGGCACTGCAATTATTAATCTGAATATGCTTTGTTAATGTAGAAATGAATAGCATTTACAAGAATATTCAGCAAATTTTAAAATAAATCCATCCATACACTCATAGCTTGCCATTTGAAAATTCAAAATAACGAAACTTTTAATCAAATTATTTTCTGAAATGATGTTTTGGCTAAAACAACAAAGGAAGGGACAAAGGGTGCCACTCAGAAAACACAAAAATTAGGTGGAATAAAATAATAGCAACGGGAGGTTTTGAAGGTTCTACCAAACATCAGTATGATTTTGTTTTCTGTAATTGAAAAAAATATATAGTTTGTTTCTATGGTTACGGGAACAGATTACATCCAGCAAGTCCTTGCCACCTTCTCTGTTAAGAAAACAGATTAATTACAGAAGAAAACTAATTTGAGATGGAATCCATGTGACTCCTACACCATGTAACATAATGAGATACAATAACTTGTTACAGGTGAATGTATCTCAAGTCTATGGCAAACTACACACAAAAGTTAAGATTGTCATTTGTAAAAATTCATTACATCTCTCTATGTCACACCACATTGTTTTGCCCTTTAACATTTGGAATTTATGAGGCCCCGATTACCTATTCAATAGTGCACCATATATTACCCCAGCTTTAGCTCAAGCTGCTTGGTGCATTCAAGGAATTAACCCTGCCAGGTACCCATTCACCTAACCTGGATCGAGTACAGCACAATGTGGGTAAATTTCTTGCTGAAGGAAAACACGCCATGGCTGGGATTTGAACCCACAACCCTCTGATTGAAAGACGAGAGTTTAAACCACTAGACCACGACACCCCCACCCAGACCACTTTGATAAAGAACGTTATTTATTTCTTTTTAATTATCATTTCATCAGGCCTTGGGAGAGGGCCGCTATAAAATGAAGAGAAACTATGAAACTGCCTATATATATTTATTATCAGTGATGCTTGGACAATGAACATAATCATACAAGTGAGAATTACATCAATCAAAATACATTTAGACATACACATGGAGTCCTATACGTTCACTTCTGAAAAAATATTTCAAGACACTTCTTACAATAATATTTCATAAAATATACTCATTCATAGCATTAAAATTTCTTCTCTGTGTAGACTCTGTAGACAATTTTGACAAAACAAGATTGCATTTTCTTTCTTTTTTTCTCTCTATTACTTTGTACATCGATAAAACATGTTGTGCTTTAATTCGATACCAACAACGGCTGTGCTGTTTTGATACTAGTACTTAATAGTCAACACAGACACAGCATAAAGCACATGAAATATCTAGTAGATTCTAAAAGCATAATTGTAATCTCCACAAACACATATTTCAATAGAAAAATAAGAAAAGCCATTCCATAAATGATATCTTAGATCATATATTTCAAAAATTTATGTAAAAATAAAAAAGAATAAGAACAGTATCACATTCCGCACGCTCCACCCCATGCCTCTCCACGATTTTAAAGAACATTGTAATCCACACACTTAATTGGTCATTTAAATATTGCACAATACTACACATTGGTCAGCCAAAAAAAATCTCTCTCCACTTCCCAATGTTCATCCGATTCCACACCTTATACTAATAACTATCTATTTACAATTTACATGAAAACATAGGAATAAGAGTAAGTCAACATAACACACACTCATGCTGTAAAATTGTCCATAGGCCACTTTCCAATAGTTCAATTTTTTTTTATATATATAGAAAATTTTGAACTGCAAAAGTGCACACATCTGTAGAGTTTAAAATAAAATGTGATCTTGGTGACATGTTAATATCTGAAGCCACTTGTTATATGTATACATGTTTTGTGTATTTATATAGATATTCCCATAACTATCATCAAAACCCTTCCTGACTCTCCTGCAGACTGCATATATATATATCCATCTTCCCTGAGCATGCCTTACATCACTTCTTTGACTTTGCCTTCCTGAAAATAATTTGGAAAACAAAACAATTGAGGATAGATCTGTAGATTGAAAAAAAAAAAAAACTTTTAAACAGCCAATATTCTATTCTTCTCCCCCATATCCCTATTCTTCTGTCAACAGAAAAAAGAATATGTAATTCGTCGAGATTGAGAATGTAGAAAGAAGCAGAAATTGAAAGGAAAAGAGTATACATCATCTGTATTACAAAATGAATTTCAGTGATATTAACAAAACTTCACAATACTGGCACTCCAACGATTCCTATCACACTCTAAATCTTAGTGCAACTCATCAATACCATAACCACCCCTCCGGAAAAAAATAAATAACACAATAAAATGAGGGGGGGCATCTGTATTATTGTAGGTGGATCAGAATAAATCTTGAAGATATTAAAATAGTTTTTACAGATTGCTCATATGTATAAACCACATCTTGTAGATTTGCCTGCTTGAAATGAAATAACGTTAGATTTGCAACATTACTTCTGTGAAATGTCTACCTGGTTAAAAAAAAAAAACTGTTATTCACATGTGCCGGACAAGGATTAACTATTCTGCACATGCCCATAACAGCGTTTTTGCCACGATAACTGCACCATGAACTTATAGCGGTCAAATAAAAAGAAGTGACACCACTTGAATATCATTCATTGGTGCTCAACTCTGTGAAATAATGTTCAGTCTGTCTATCATCTATATTCCTATAAAATACCTCAAATTAGAATTTCATTTCAGCGTCAGCAAAGAATGTTTTAAGTACAATGCCGTTGGGATTTTAAAAATTTGTCAATGCTTTGTGACAACACGGTGTTACGTTTCAAAATAAGACACAAACAGTGCACTAGGTACTATTCACCATAGCCCAAGCATGTAAAAAGCTCTCAAAATAACATGTAAAAAGCTCTCAAAATGTGAAAAGAAATCTGACACTTTGAATTGAAGAAAAATCAAGCAAAATCCTAATTGGCGATATAAGATATATGCTTTAAATTTGGTGTGTTGTGAGCCTGTGGAATTACTGATAGTGTACATACACTATATATTGAATGAAAATATCTCACTCAATATAGAGTATGCTACGCTTCTCTGTAAATAAATATTTCTTGTAGTGATTTATTATACCCTTAATCATGGATAATTCTGTTTCAAACAGGCACTTTCTCTCAGTTAGTTATAAAAAAAAAAAAAAAACTTTGATGTTTTTAGCTACTATGACTGATATACAAGTTGATATTTCAAAAAATGCAGGTTATCCCGAATTGAAATCCAAGGCTGGTTGCTTGGATATACATGACCACCAGGGCCCCATAACATAGAGTAACGTGATCGATCGCAAGGTTGATTTTACGATTGACCATACACAACAATCGATGCAATTGTACATAGTAATCAGCCTTTCGATTAAACATTAAACTTTAATGTTATAGAGCCCAGGACATCTCACTTTTGTGGACCTTGGACCTATTCTATCACATAGTACCTGGACCTGTTGATTTATAATTATATTATTGGTGTATTTGTATGCTATTAGCTAAGTGAAATACACTCAGGTCTACGCGTACTTGGTCTACTTCTTAGATAGTCTGATATCGCATGAGCTTAAAACCTGTTTGGTCTACTATCAAATTGGTCTAATTGCCATTTGGTCTAACCATCACTTGGGCTGAATGTAAATAATTGCCATAAGAGAATTTGATTCATTAACAGCTCAGCTAATCATATAGACTTAGTGTTGTTAGACCAAGTGCATAAAGACGGAACAGGTGTAGCCCAACTGGAGATTTGACAAAATGGTAAATGGGCCAAACGGCAATTAGTCCAAATGGTTAGTAGACAAGTTGGTTGTAAATGAACAAGCATTAGACCACATGGAACAAGACCGAATGGAAAGTAAACAAAGTGGGTGTTGACCCTATTACTTTATACATACAGTTTACTACTCACAGAATAAAGAGAGTCAAACGGCTAATCTTTCATCAGATATGAGAGTATCTTCTTTAAACACAATCCCAGGCCTGCCAACATTTGAAAATGAAAGAAAAGGAGTCCTGATCGCACGGCGCAGATTTTTCTGCTCGATGTCAGGTGTGTCTCCCTCACCTTTTTTTAAATTAAGACATGTTTAGCATTCTTTATATTTAAACATTGAGAAATTGTCAAGTGTTGAAAAACTAGTTTACTCTTACGCCCAATACACACAACCATACCAAACTACACAAATACAGTATGTATATGGGCTGATTTCTTTTTTTCTTAAATAAATGGAAAAACAGAGTGCTGCTCCTTTGGTTGATAAAAAATCTTAAAACAGTTAACTCCTGGGAAAAAAAGAGTCGTTGGCAGGCCTGCAATCTCTCTGTAAGGGACTTAATACTGATATGTGTAGCAAAATACTGTAAGACATTGTAATGGTTATAGAAAATCATCCACATGACGACAGAAAAATTCAAAATTACATTGAAAATCTCTAAGAATGTTCTTGTAAAAATAATATTTTACAATTGAGATACTAGGATTTCTGTAGCTAACAGTTGTCAATGAAAATCACTATTTATCAAATGATCCATGGGACTTGTCGAATTCATGTACAAAAAGTACCTTTTTTTTAAATAATAGATTTATTAAATTAAATAAAGGTTGAAAAATTGGGGTAGCTAAATTGATTTGAATTAACTTGAATAGAAATTGTTTCCATTACTGTCTCAAATATTTTTTGTCCTTTTGATTCAAATCATCTTTTTTTTTTTGCAGTATTTTATTATTCATTATGATTATCGACATTCCAAAATACCAACACATGTTATCATTGGGAACTTTTAATTTGTAGAAACAATGGAAGATATTTCACTTTTTTTTCATAATAATTGGATATTCAGAAAATGCCAGGCTGCCCCAGTGCTATTAAGACTCCAAATAGTCCATTATATATACCACAGCCTCCCAGTGTGGAAATTCAATTCAATTCAAATTCAATTCAATTCAATTTATTTATTTTGATAACTCCTTTGGAGGAAACATCCATCATTTCGTAAACAAATTTTCTATTACATTCCATTGCACTTAAATCTCGTTTGGCAAAGTCTTGGTCTATTATATTACTCAATCTACATACCCCATACCATCTCCATCAGGTTCACTTGGTATTTTCACTGACATTTATTTTAAAATTTAATCAAGTTACAAAACTTAGGATTCAGGATTAATTTTTGTTTTCAATTATTATTCTCACTACTTTAGAGAATCTATTTCACCCATCTTCAATAAGAATAAGAATCACATTTCTTACAATTTTCATAGGGAAAGCAAAATGTAGTGATCAAAACGGTACTGAATAGATTCAGACTCTCTATAAAAGATGCCTACATGAAATTATATCATAAGAGTTCATTTGTCGGTGAAATCCCTTTACCTTCTCTCCTAATGCCGAGTGATTCTGACCAATACAAGTTCCAAGATGCAAAGACTGAAACAAACGGGAGGAAAAATACAATTCACAAAGTATATCTCAATAGATCCTAATCTTCACGCCCAGTACACATGAAAATATGAGGAAACATTCTCATTTTTTTCATCCAGTTTCATCACGTTAACAGCTGCTACAACACAAGACCTCCTGGTATCGAGTTAATTTCTTCACACACGTTCATCAAAATCCACTTTTAACATTCAGTCCGAATCTCCACCAACTCCTGTCATTTCCTCGAGCAACGTCGACTTCAGTTCGACATGTCATCGTCCTCTTCGTCCTCTGTGGACAACATCTCGTCATCGTCTTCCATTCCGTCATCGTCCATGCCTTCCTCCTCATCGTCCTCCTCCTCCTCGTCCTCTTCACTGCTGGAGCAACTCCTGCTGTCATGTTCCATGTAGTGGTTGAACATCTGCTGTTCCTTGCCTCCACCGTACCCCATCCGGTCCTTCTTATCAGCTGCATGGTGGCTTCTCATGTGGACGTTCCGGCTCTTTACCTTGTCAAAAGTTCTGGGATCATGGTAAAGAATTAGAAAATTATAACACTGATTATGAACGTCACTTGTGGTAACAAACTGAAAATAGTTTTGAACTCGGTCCAATAAGGTTACTACCCGGGTTATTGTACTTGTAATTAAACAAATAAAGGCCAAATGATTCTGAGAGGAAAATGTCATTCTAACTACATGTCAATATTCATGGTATTTCATGAAGCTGTTCGAACAGTTATGGACAATTTTAAGCATGACTGGAACAAGTTCTCAGCCACTAAGTCAGCTCCGTCAGGAGATATGATCATTTCACATAAGTAAGGCTCACCCGTTAAGTAGCTTGTAATTTACGAACAGCTATAAAAAAAACACTACCAGATTATGCAAAACATATTATACAATATTACCTCATTTAAGTCAAGTAAAGTTACCAATATATTCATATATATCCAAAGTCCCAGCAGATTTTCTTTGACATGATTCAAAACTTTCATCTATGTACAAACGTTTGTAACCTAGGCTGTTGACTTACCTATGGTGCATCTTGCCTGGATATCTAGAATGGTGATCATCCTCACTGGTCATACCATCATCGTCATCATCGTCACGTTCGTTCTCACTCAGCTCCCTCGATGATCCCTCATCACTCTCTTCCTCCTCCTCTTCGTTTGACATCTCATCCGATGACGACTCGGGGGGCATCTGCTTCGTGTTCTGACCGACCCCACCCCCTCCGCGGTACGAGGACGACGTCGATGAGGCAGATGAGGAGGTGGTCGTTCTCGATGAATTGTTGGTTGAGGCATTGGATGTAGCTGCATTGGGTTTGTAGCTGCCCCCGTGTACCCGTATATGTCCATTCAAAGCTTGCCGTGACTTGAAGGACTGTTGAATATCCATGGTGCAAAAGAAAGAAAACATTTGTTACTTGGTCAAATATTCAAAGTCAATGAGGTCTATCCAATGTTATCTCTCAAAAATATCTCAACATGCAATTGATTTTAGAATATTTCAGTTAGCGATAACCAGTCCTGTAGTATTTGTGAGTTGATTCCTAACTATAATACACTTCATTAAATTATTGTTTAAATACAATTGTCACCTTTGCAGCTTTCAACACAACGGTATTATGATCGTCCACTTCCAAAAAAATAAGCAAAAAGAAATTAACCATATCAACCTGCATATGGATAACTCATATCTGCTGACACGAGTGTGCTTAAAAAGAAATATTCTTGTCTTAGTTTTGACGAATCAGTTTACTCATTTCCAAAGAAAAGTTGTGTATATTTCCTGTAAAAAGAACTATGACATTGATGGATTTTCCCACTGAGATTGATAGGATAAATCACAATGTGTTTTTTTTTGGAAAACCCCCTGAGTCCAAGCAAGTACTTCAGAAAACAAAGTGATTTTCACAGAATAATTTACTCTGAGCCAATCAGATGCAGAGAATTTGGTAGTTTATATTATAACAAATGCTCCCAAGGTTTACCGATGAGATCGGAAAAGGGGCTACTCACCGCATCACAGTGTGGATAATTGCAGACAAAGGATCCTTGCTGGGCGGCAGGTTTGTCCTCCTGATTAGTGGTAGAGGAAGGTTTCACACTATTATTGTTCTTGGGGTTAGATGACCCGCCCCTATAGTACTTATCATGCCGGTACTCTTTGAGAGGCACGTAATCTAAGAAGGTCTCACCGGGATATAGGTCCTGTGCGCAGAAGAGATTGGAAAGACAGGGGGGGTGGGGAGAAGAAAGGGTCACCCCATGAGGGAAAATGCATTGGTTAGTCAAGTGAAAATAGAAATGGCACCACAAAGAGAGTAGGATTGCACTTCAAAGTCTAATGAATAGTAAGCTCTGCATGAATTAATGAATACTCTACATATTTTAAAGGCCACTGCACATGAATAGAATATTTTTCGAAAATCACACTTTGGGATAATTGCAAGCATTTATTCTGGACTCCTCTTGAGCAAAATTCAAATTTGTTACAAATTGTAGCCTTTCGTACTATTGCTGTGACGTCATTGGGCTTCGATATTTAATTTTCTTTTATTCAACTAAGATTTGAATTTATTTATATAGGATAAAACCTGATTAGCACAGCTGTTTTACATCATGATCCCGAAACAACCAGTTAAAAATGAATATAAAAATGATATCATCAATTATATATTTAAAAAAATAACAAAAACATTGCAAAAGCTATTTTACATAAAAAATGACAATAGGAAGAAGGGTCTATTGTCATGGATTTGAATATAAGATTATGATGATTTTAGAACATTGCAGAGTAAGATGTTCTATATCTAGAGATTTGGCACAAATGTTACAAGGCTTTATTCCAAAATCGGGTTGCAAACCAATCATAAGGTGTGCGGTGGTCTAAATATGCAGTTCAAAGTTAATTTGCACAGCACACCTGATACATATTTGATTGCAATACATACATTTCTACAGATATTAAATGTGAGTTTCACAACAACAAAAAATCATTTGGGTTCTAAAAATAATAGGCACCATAATTCTTCCTTTGTGATCTATTAGACAAATATCTAATCTAAAGATTTAAAATCTCTTTTCATGTTGACAATTAAAGGCCGAAAGGACTATTGCACAACTACTTCTAATAATGAACATTTGTCAAAAAATGTAATTTAAAATAGACATGCAAAATCAGATGACTCAACCAACGAATACTGCTCTAGTTTGCATTCACTGTTCAACCTACTTATTGTCTTATCCATTCATCATGACAACATATAAAACTCTATCTTAAAAAAAAAAACTTGCATAATTATGATAGCTTCAAGCATAATACAACTCAGATAATTCAATCACAGCACAATATATAATAAATGATCAGTAACATAATAATTCCTATGCAAAGTCTGATTAACAACCACCATGATGCTAACTACGATAAATACAGTCCAACCTCTCTTATCCGGCCTCCCCTTATCCGGATCTCTCTATTATCCGGAAGCACATTTGCCGAGAATTTTTTTTTTTCAATTCAATCGAGTATGTGAGGAAATGAGATTTCAATCTAAACTCAATCCTATATGCAAACTCACTTTGATTACATATACTTTCCAATATAGTCTACATACAACATTATTTTTCATGAAAATATCTCACCCAAATCACCAAAAGAACTTAGGCAGGATAATTTTCCAGTAAATCAGGGCGCTGT
Organism: Lytechinus pictus; assembly: GCF_037042905.1. Classification (NCBI taxonomy): domain Eukaryota; kingdom Metazoa; phylum Echinodermata; class Echinoidea; order Temnopleuroida; family Toxopneustidae; genus Lytechinus; species Lytechinus pictus. The sequence goes on along the minus strand of NC_087251.1, from coordinate 37,716,203 downwards.
GCAAACATTTCATCACATTCTCTTTTTGTTTCCCAAGAAAAACAACACATGTCTCGCTAGCTAACACTAGGCCTCAATACGGACAGCGCCATCTTACGTTTGAGCCTACAGTCAGTATAACAATGGCTGACATTGCCAAGCTGCGATGATCTATTTGTAAAACTTTGTTTTATCAAGTAATTCTCTTTCTTTTGAGGTAGCCTCGAAGTATACCTCAACCATTATAGCAGGTAAATTATCCAAGTTTTGGCCATCGATCGATTTCATTTCCGTAAAAATACCGCCTATAATTTGCACTGACACTGCAGTGAATAATGTCTGTACGCGCGCCCACTACAATAGATAACGTGTAGCTACCGCCGTTGGGGAGCTGAGGCAGCAGCTGCGTGTATTTAATATTGGGTCTCCCAGATCCGGATAAATCCCTTATCCGGATTGGTGCTGGTCCCAACGTGTCCGGATAAGAGAGGTCGGACTGTAGATAAGCTTCTATGGTAAAAACATCATGAATGGAATGTTAAGGGCTTGCTGGAGAACTTGAATAATGCAACTACATTTCTAGCTTGCACCCAGTATATTAGATCACATATTCAATCTGATAAGTCAAAAAAATTCTTGGAACTGACTGGATTTACAAGGTTATCACTGGTCCTTGGCACAGTCATGGTGAACAAATACCTCAGTTCCTCTGGTTTTATTCAGACTTGCATTCATACAGCCCACCATGAACAATGGAACATTTCCTGACTTATTTTACAGATGCAATCTACTTTCCGGGAGCATGCCAGAAACGTATTTATACACATCATGAATATCAGCACAGCAATATGGGAAATTCTCTTTATTTTCACAGCAAAAGCAGAGAAATTAGTGACTTTTTCCATAGAGTGCTCATGGATGGGAAATACCCAAGAGGGATATTGGGACTTATTGTACTGAATCAAACAAATATGATGCTCAATTCTTATTTCATACATAGTCATAAATTTTTTTTTGGGAACATCCCACTTAATTACAAAGAAATGTGGGCCATATTTCACAAAGCTATCCTAACTCTTAATTTCATGAACTCCAACAAAATCTACTTCATTCAACAATTCTGTTTATATGTTCAGGTCGTTGCAAAAATGATTGGATAATATATAAAGCAAAGTCAAGTCACAATCACAATTCTCTATCTTCGAAACATGAAAGCACTACAAGTCAAATGATGTTTTCCATGTTATGACAACAATGTCATTCCATAGAATCACAAACATAATATCTAATGATCTTGCACAAAATGGCTGTATTATACAAATATCACAATGGTGGCAAATGTTTGACAACAGTCTCCTAATTCTCTTTCTATGCAAAAGAAGAAAGAAGGTTGAAACTTATGTCATAATTCTAAAATCAAGTTTTTTTTCTGAGCTGTCCTCAAAATAGTTTTAACACCCTGGCGACGATATAGATATTCATGGTGACAAACTGATACTCTATTTTACTAGAATCAGATCAATGCAGCTTCATAAACTGGATACGAGTATAAATGAGCCCCAATATAACGAGTTTAATAGTAAAAAAATGATATATGTCATTTGTTTTCAAATTCACAGGTGGTTTTTACAATGTGGTTTGAAACCACAATTTATGCAGATTTCATGCATGAATTATGCTTTTCAGGAAAATTTAGCACATACACTGAGAAATGGTCCAATAATGAATTGTTGCTATGATTAGAGAGATCAATGTTTATTGAAATGAATTGTGAGGATCCATTATTGCTCAAACCACAGCAATACGGGTGAAATTAACACCATTTGACATAAGCGTGCATTCATATTGGCCCCCTTCTCAATATACACACTAAATCATGCCTCATTAATGCATGATTTTAGACCACAAAGCGTGGTTTCAAACCATAGTTTCCAAACCACCTTTTTAAATTTAGAATATTGTGGTTTGGAATTTCTTACATTATCTACCAAAGTGGTTTTCATAAAAGCTGTTCCAATCTATACACAACTTTGTGCACGACTGACAACCCTTTCCTGTGTGCTAAATCTGATTCTCGATCACTTCTGTCCCATCAGCTTCAATAGAAATCCTACTTTTGTAAATAAACATTCTCATTTTTAAAGGGATGGTCCAGGCTTGAAATATTCATATCTCTATAAATAGAGTGAAATTCACAGAGCAAAATACTGAAAATTTGATCAAAATCGGATCACAAATAACAAACTTATTGAATTTTAAAGATTTGCATTATTCCGGTGAAACAGTTCTTAGCATGTCTTTATGAATATTCATTAGGTGGGCTGATGATGTCATATCCCCACTTGTTCTTTTGTATTTTATATGAAATTAGGTTCATTTAAAATTTTTCTGCCAAGAACTAAAACAATTGGATTGACAAATGATTAAGTGCATTAGTTATTTATTGCCGCAACTTATTTCATCATAATGGAGACACATCAATTATACATGCATGAAAAAATGAAACATTTATGATTTCATGTAATAACATAACAAAAGGAAAGTGGGGATGTGACATCATCAGCCCACCTAATGAATATTCATGACTATGTGCATATAACTGTTTTCACAAAATATTGATAAACTTTAAAATTCAATAACTTTGTTATTTGTTATCCGATTTTGATGAAATTTTCAGCATTTTGCTCTGTGAATTTTACTCTATTTATTTAGATATAAATATTTTCAGCCCGGACCATCCCTTTAACATACATCTTCATGGAAACTTTTGGTTAGGAGTATAAAAAACGCACTCCAATTATGTTGACTTGAAATAAGGCAAATTTGAGGAATCTCATTTAGAACAAGAAAGGTTCAGAGAGGTGTTGTTTCATTAAACTGTAAGTTAGGCACAATTTTATGAACAACTGGAACATGTTCTTCGGTGCTAAGTCAGTCAGTCAGCCAAATTGAGATATATCGTTTAGCACAAGAACAGTTCATCAGTCATGCAGAAGTCATGTATAACGTACGAACAGCTTTACGACATGGTTCCAAGTTGCGTTGGGCGTAAAGTCGTGCACAACGTACGAACAGCTTTGTGAAACCACTCCAAGGATACTCACACATTCATTCTTGCGACTTTCTTCATTGGGGTTGGCTCCACTGTGATGGCAGTACTTCTGCATGTCGTGATTGTATGGATAGAGTTTCTTCCACCAGTAGTAGTACTCCACGCAGTCTCGGACGGTCTTCGTAGGGATCTGAAACAAAGGTGATTTGACTGTGTGTTCACATGCATGCTCCTGGGGCCCCGTAACACAAAGCTTAGCAATCATCATAGAGAATTATTTTGCGATTGATTGCATTTACTACAATGCACAATCAATCGTAAATATCAAGCATACGATTAACTGCCAACCTTTGTGTTACAGGACCCTGATTGGGTTTAATCCTAGAATGCTTCAGTGGCTCAGCTACAGCCAGGGTAACAATATGATACAAGTATCATGAGCAGTAGAGTATATTTAGTAGCTGCGCTATTTAAATTGACCTATCATTATTATTATTACTATTATCATACTATGGTCAATGTGCATAACTTATATTTGATAACTTTAATACTAAAGTGCTGGATATAAATGTATATATAGATTTTTTTACAATGTGGATATTGTATCAAAAGATGTTTAAAAACAGTAGTGTTCCTATAGATATTTGAGCACAGATTTTTTTTTTCATTCTGAACCAAACTTACCCCTTTTGCAATTTCATGGAAGTCTTTTCCCTTCGTTTTGTACATGTCTCTGAAGAGCTTCCTTTCTGCAACCGTCCATTCTTCAGAAACTGGATATAACAAAGGACAAGTTTGAAGATATCAAATCAAATGACTTCAAAGTTAGTGAATAACAAGAACTTCATGTATATAATGACCTCTAAAACCTGCAAAATATACTTCATGGCCCTAAAATAATATTACACTGTGAGTTGTCACATAAATGAATTATATAAAAAGCTGAACAAATATTTTAAGAGGCTAAACAAATGAAGAATATTACGTTTAAGAAAGATTATTCAAAACTAAATAAAAAGAAAATCTGTCAAAAATATTTGTCAAAATAAGGTTGCGAGGTGGTATTAGCATTGTTTCTTGTTATGCTTATTGCTGCCTCCTGTGACATCACAAGAGGCAAAAAGTAATCTAGTGGATTTTAAGGAGGCGGGGCTTCATTATGATTTTACTCACAGTCATATTTATAGTCAGCCATGTGTAGAAACTCATCAGCGACCATTGGGTTTCCATTCAATATCATCAGTAATGCCAGCTGAAAAAAAAGGAGAAAAGTTTAAAGTGATTGGTTAACATTGGTTTGACTTTGAGCTAGAAGGTCGCACTTGTCACCTGTGTCTGTGATATGTTACAAAAATGAAGCCCAGAAAAAATTGCGTTCGAAAATAATTATTTAGTGCTTCAAAAATTGAAATATAAAGTGACCGAAAACACCATCTTAATTTCATCCCATACACTTATGTGTACTATTCAGGCGTCTATAAGACGCCTATTTCCAAAACCGGGGTTTGCCTTGTAGTTTTAGCTTTTCATTCTCAATAATGGTTGTTTTCAGGGTTTATTAGTTCTAATACATGCACTTGTACACATGTTTCATCTTGGTTTGAGAATTTTTTAAATCGGCTGCTCACAAAGTTGAACAATACCTTTAATGATATAAACATAATGAATAATTAATATTACAACAGTACAAAATGGGAACCCAATATACCAACCTAGAAAGGGAACACATACCCTCCTACAAAAAAAAAAAGAGTTTTAACATGCTGAACAATTCATCTCACATAAATAACAAAATTTTAATCCCTGCATCAAATAATCAATGTGCTGATTTCAATTTCAAGTCTTGGAATTAGCAAGCAAATTCACAGTTCTGAATATCAGCATCGATTTTTTAAAATTTAGTATCTTCTCAGCAAAGACAAAGTAATCAGTTGTCTGACATTTCATCAAGGTAAAAGTCTCACCCCAATATACTTTTTGTGGATCATGAAATTTGCAATATACTAAACAAACTCTGCTGCATTGTTACATCACAATCCAAGAATCCGGGAGGTGTAAGGTCACATGACTAGGCACCTGATCTGGCCTGCTGCCAACTGCCTTACACAAAGAGAGCGAAGACAAATGCAGTGTTTCTTACCTCAATGTCTCCATCGGCTCTGTAGAGGCAATGATGGGCATACTCGATGTTTCTCGCCCCTGCAGTTAGGGCCGGTGTGGTGGCTAACTTCAGGAAATCTGTCACTGCAAAACACAAGACATAATGTACCCATTGTAGGTTTGATAAGAAGGAAATTACATGCATTTGTTGGGGTCTGAAACCCACTTGATTTCTTTTCAAAGGTTCGGCAACCTTTCTTGCCATCGAGTTCCTGTTCAGACTGCATGGGTGATATCACTTATTATTCAAGTAGCAGTAACATGTTTTTCAATGCAATGCTTGATCAGTCTGTGTTTGTAGAGCAAACATGGGATGTCACTATTTCAAAGGACACTTTCATGAAAACAAGACATTGCATACAATTCAGCCTTTGCTTAACTGAAGATCCTTGTAATTTTCTTTCGTTTTCATTTCTTGATAACTCAGGAATGTTTCATAAAAAGTTTTGTCAGTGATAATCACTGAAAGATGTTATAAGCTACTGCAAATCCTTGCATATGACTGGCTAAGAGCAAGTAGGTCAATGAAAATCACTGACAAACTCTACATGAAACGCTCCCAAGATGGTCAAAAATTCTTCATAATCCTTTTTCAAAGAACAAAGAAGTGTTCTTGTTTGTTACACTCCATATGATATCCAATATTTATGTGAAGGTCAGGTTATAAAATGCTTGTTAAAGTGTTGAGTTTTAATACACTTCTTGTTCAAAATAGTATTTCTTTAAATCTATTTATTAATTAAGAATCACATGAGTAGATATATACATTGTAAAATGTGAGGATTAAACACACTTGATAACTCAGAAACCAATCCACAATCCCTGTTTTAAAAAATCTATGAATCACCCTATCCCAAAATACACTCCTTGTCCTCAATGGATGAATGGGGGGGGGGGGGGGGGGGGCTCTCTACAGTGAAATCTGCACAAAGGTTACAGTATATACATGTATGACATGCCACAAGCTTGTCTGTATGACTAGGTGGGCCAGGTAAGTTTACACAGCAAGTTCATTGCCAGGCCATGTCACGCTTCCTACCATCATCGACCTTGGGTATTTCCCTTTCAAAATCCAGTAGTGACTACACAGAATTATCTTGTCATCACAACAATTGTTGCAGCAATCAAGAGATTGCAGTCACCCCCCTTGTATCTTCATGAGAGGGGTGATATTACAGATTCAGAAATTATTCCTTTTTTTCCAAATTAGCTATAAACTTAACAGGTTATTTAAGAGTCATGCAAGTTATGTTTGTTTTTCTATTTTTGCACATTATATGTAGGTGTTGTCTTTTTCTTTCATTACTTCCTTATACACTGTGACCCTTTTCGATATTTTTCAACGATTCCTATTTACTTGTGAGTCATTTGATTTTTAGAAACTAAATAAAATTCAAATACTCCAGAATGCGATAAAATTGATAGTGACATGATACAATTTTAGAATCTGATGGAAAAAAATTGCTTGAGTTGCTGCACTTTATAAACATAGCCAGATTCCAATTATAAAAAAATAGTTACAGAAAATAACTGAAAAAAAAATCACATCATGAAGTAGGTGTCAAGAGGAAGAGAAAGATGAAAGAGTATTTCTTGAGAAAAGCTAAGACATACTTCAAGAGTTATTTCATTTGCTCACTGCTTACATTAGAATCCTAGATAGCATTTTGAATAATTGCATCAAAAATCAAGCCAATGTAGTTCCTCATCCAGGGCATGGTCATTCATCATGAGTGGGCGTGATCCTTTCACATATGGCTTTAAATTCATGTTCTACTTACACTCTACTTCTGAGTATTTTTGTTCAATCGCTGGATCCCAAACAAGCTTTCCTTCTCTCCAGTCCGGTGCCTCCAATTCCTCTTTGTTCTTTACTGCAAGCACAATAAAAACAAAACAATCACATCCTCAATATTTTGAAGGAGTAAAAGAAGACCCCAATCAAGGTATTCTTATGCAAAATCCCTCACCAGGGACCAACTTATCTGTGGATTGACATTTTGTTAAAGGTCAAGTCCAACCCAGGAAAATTTTGATTTGAATAAATAGAGAAAAATCAAACCTGCATATTGCTGAGAATTTCATCAAAATCTGATGTAAAATAAGAAAGTTATGACATTTTTAAGTTTCGCTTATTTTTCACAAAACAGTGATATGCACAACTCAGTGACATGGAAATGAGTCAGTCCATGATGTCCATCACTCACTATTTCTTTTGTTTTTTATTGTTTGAATTACACATTATTTCATTTTTTACAGATTTAACACGAAGGACCAACTTGACTGAACCATATAGTATTAAACAATGCTAATTTCACATGTTCAGGAGGAATCATTGTTCTTTGACTTGACAATGAGAAAATTAGAATACTTCATATAATAAAATACAAAGGAAATAGTGAGTGGATGATGTCATCAGTCCCCTCATTTGCATACCGACCAGGATGTGCATATAACTGATTTGTGAAATAAAGCGAAACTTTAAAATGTCATAACTTTCTTATTTCACAGCCGATTTTGATGAAATTTTCAGTGTTATGCTTGTTGGATTTTTCTCTTTTTATTCGAATCAACTTTTTGTTGGGGTGGACTTGTCCTTTAAATACCAGGCATTTCTTACCAGGCCTCTCCTATCTCACAGCTACCCTTTTATCATGCTTGCTTTGATCATAAAATATAGAGCTGAATTAACATAAATGTTCGCAAAGATAACACTTAAACAAACATTAAATAAAGTAATGTATCACTCTGCTCATAGCAGATAATAATGTAAATGAACCAAGGTCAAGGTTTAATGACTCCAGATTTCTTTGCCCCAATCATGCCAGGGTTTTTTTTTTTTGGGGGGGAAGGGGGGTCAATCCAATTACAAGCTTCCTAAATCACAAATAATTGTGTTTTCTTCAATCATATCTTAACATACAAGGTTAACTTATGCAAGTTTGTCTGTACACACATCGGAATGCCTAATCAACATGTCGAAATCAACATTGAAAGAAAGCACTCCTACAACCAGGGGCCTGTAACACAAAGCTTAGCAATGATCGTTGAACATTGACAATTTCTACGATTGCATTGATTACAATTTACAATCAATCGTAAAAAATCGAGCATTTGATTTACTGCTAACGTTTGTGTTACAGGTCCCAGGACCTGTTACACAAAGCTTGGCAATTATATACAGTTGATTTGTATGATTGATTAACCATAGCGATCAATGCAACAGTCACATTAATCAGTTCTACAATCAACTTATAGGCTTTGTATCACAGCTCGTGTAATATTTCAATACATAATAGCTTTAAATCAAACTTACCAAGCTCAGGAACTGCCGCTTGATAATCACCACCCACATTGATGTGTCTAAAAAATAATGAGCAAAGAAAATATTTAATCCACATAGTTCATGGAGTAATCAATAATAAAAAAAATCATGTAAGGAAAATAAACATGAAAAGAATATAATTTTCATCGGCCAATGCAACAAATGATTGAAATGTATTTAAAAAACTAGGGGCCTACATTATACAAATAGAGGAAATGAGCAAACTTGCTCAAAAACACAAAGTTTCAAGTCAAATATGAATAGTACACCCCTGAAAGCCGTCTTGACCTTGTCAACAGTCAAAAAAAAAATACTGTATTGTGTCCAGTTGCATTTTGACTCAAGTGGCTTACTGTACTTGATATTTCCATGGCAGCAAGGTCAAAATGAATTCTATTTATATTTTAAGTGTATTCCTATAAAGGCCTCTCTGGAATACAATGTCACATGTCCATGGATTTACTTTCATGGGACATATGCCTGTTTTATCAAAGTTCAGATTTAAATATATTAATAAACAATATAGATTGCAAAAGATTGAAAGTCACAATGAATACAAAGCACATGTCAATCAATATCCTATCCTATCCAAAATCATTTTTTACCCCTTAAAAAAAAACACAACTATACTGTTCATAATATTTTAAATGAAAAAAAAAGCATGCAAACTCTGTCCCCTGATAAAGAAATTCCTAAATTCTAGGTAATGGTACAAAGGTTGAAATTAAAGCAAACAGCTGAAACAGTACATGTAAGCGAGAAGGGACTTGCAGCAATATTTTACAAGCTTGTAAGCAATCATTTGTTGGTTTACTAAATCATCAATAATACACAGATTATGACAATAACTCTAATCTTTGTGTACATGACCTTCATATTTTTCCATCTCTGGTAGAATAAACAAGTCAAGTTCCTACATGAATGCAACGTAACACAAGGATTCATATTAACAAAAAAAAAAATACTGCTGTGCATTCAATATATGGCCACAATTACTCTCTTTACCAGTTAGAAATTTACCTCTTTTTTGTTTTTACTGCACTCTTCATGGTGGATGAGGATAATAGAATACAGTAAAATTATTTTTATTTCAATAGGCTCTCACAAGCCATCACCACAAGCTGTCCTACCCCCCCCCAAAAAAAAAAATAAAAAACACAATCACCAATCCCAAATTTTCCCAACAATATTTGCCAATTTAAGCACTATTGTGCAATACACATAGGGAAAAAAAACTTGGGCCTACGTTTCATATTAATTTATGACAAATTTCTCAGATACTTTCTAATAAAAACATCCTCTTGTGTCTATTTCCTTGTCTTAAGAAGTCAAACCACATTTCCTGAGATTTGTGACTGTGAGTACATACCCTTGCAATGCCAATCTTGTGCAACACATGGAAAGAACCCAACTAGGCCTAGTAACAAAGCCTAGTGATTAATTATAAGGCTGAGTTTTTTCAATTTACAAGTACAATTTATAATACAAGATAAATCAATGCAATCAATCGCAGAAATCACCCCTACAACCAATTGCTAAACTTTATTTCACAGAGCCTGGGTCTTTTATTGCGTAAGAAGGGGGTTTATTTGGCTCACTCCCATCCCGGCAATGACGTTTTGACACATCACCGTTTAGCAATACACAAGTGTTTTACCTAGTAGGTAAATCAGGAAGCATTCTATTAAACCTACTGGTCACAGAAAGGGCCTCAAGCAGGAAAGGATTGATCTCGTGTATGACCCTGACTTCTCCCTGAATAATACAATCGGGAGGAAGTAGACTCCCAGTGACGCAATTCCTTCCTCCTCGGCCACTTCCCTGCCTGTGAAGGGTTTATAACATGGCAATCAACCTGCCACCCCACTGATTAATCACCTTTATATGTGCTTCTGGGCCAGGGGGTGTTTCACAAAGAATTAAGTGTGAGTTACAGTCATGCTCAAACACCAATGTGCACATGATATTTAACAAATAGTCTGATTGATGGATACGTGGTAGTGCGCGGCACACGATCTGACCTATTCTGTGAAGTGTGATGTCTTTATAGACCACACGCCACTGAAATCTAAGTGCAATTTTAAGTCACACTTAAATCTTTGTGAAACACCCCCTGGTCTAACTAAGAGGCAAGATAGATTGAAATCAAATAATAGATTGAAATCAAGTACACAATTTGACATCAATCTTAGTTTGATTAGAATCTATCGCTATTCTTTGTAAGACAAGCCCCTGGTTTTATCCGGTAGCACTATCACACACATGAAACATCTATCAATAAACCATGCGATTTTGGAAGGAAAGGAAAGATCTTTAATTTTAATGCATTGAGTTCATCCTAGATAAAATGGATAGGGTGACTTGCAATTTCAAATTTATTTACTAAAAGATCTCATCACAACTGCCTTGAAAAACCCCATAAGAGCAATATATCAATATGATCTTTAAATAATTTTTTACATTCTATGATTTTTTTTAAAGCAAAAGCTTCATCTCAATGCACATCTAAAAATATGGATTAAAATATATAAATATATATAAATCCCAACTCGTGACATACAGCATATAAAAGTACTAAAAAATTTGGCCAATGCTTGTATAAACATACTGTTACAAAATGAATTATACATTTCACTTCAATATGAAACATTGGGGTCGCAACCAATGCTCAGATGAAAGGAAAGGATTGTGAAACGGTAATGATTTTTCTCTCAAGATATACACCAAATGGCTGCCTTGGGTTTGATACGTGCGTGGGATGTTAATTGGAAAAGCATCTTACGAGGAGGCGTGTGGGCGGAATTTAACAAGGAAGCTGCAATGAGGAAGATTTATCCAAAGATAACAATTCAAGAACAATGAGTGTCTGCTCAAGTCCTTAGATCTGTTCTCACATTTCACTCTGCCCCCCCCCCCCGCCCCATTTCTTGCATACTGTCTCCCCCTCTCTTGTTCTATTACCCCTCTCTTCTATTTCCTTCTTTGGCAGCTACCCTGGATAAGGGGGGAAAAGCCATTCTTTCATACTCTAAATCACATGTTTCTTACTTGCTTCCTACCAGAAAATATAAGTAATCTGATTTTTAGGGGGCATTTGGTAATAAATAACGAGTGGCAAGTCAAAACTAAAAAATTACTGAACAAAGTAAATACTGGAAATCAATGCTCCAAAATTCATATGCACATGTAGTACTATAATGTATTATTCATATGTAGGGGAAGGCGGGGTAAGTTGAGCATAGGGGCAAGTTGAGCCACCGCCCCCAGGCCAATAATGAATGAGTCAGACATTATGGTGGTGTCATGTATTGATGACCCATTACATAACCATTAACCCCACCACATTGTTTTCAACTTTGAAACAAAAAGTATATTTTTAGAGGGAAAAATACAAATTTCAGCCAAAAAAGTAAAAAAGGGTGTGAAATAGATAAGTGTTTTTTACACACACACTTCTTTACATATAATAAAGCATAAGAACAACATTGTCAGTCCAGGTATGGATCTTCATTCTTGTCACAGTCTTTTACATGATGGATACATAAGAAATGTGTGGATGCGAAATTATCGCATTAAGTTCGGACTGGGGTAAGTTGAGCCAGCAAACATGGGGCAAGTTGAGCCATGGTAATTCTTATGGTAATGTAAATAAAAACACAATCAAACTTTAAAAAGCCATCGATATGCAGGCAGAAAAGAGCAAATTCACATGACAGTTCTTTTACTTTTAGAGAATGTTGGTATTTTTAGAGAATTAGCAAGTGAAAAGACTTTAAATAAAAAATTGACATGCTGGTTCTTCCCGCATAGATTTTGTACATAGTTTTTGTGGCTCAACTTACCCTCGAAGGTGGCACAACTTACCCCATAGATGGGGCAAGTTGTGCCACTTGACATCGTTTTTTTCAAAGGTCACAACGACTTTCAGTGTGGGGGTAGAAAGTTGTATATAGGTGAAAAAGATTTCCCAAGAATCATATTTAAAGGCAAGGTACTTATTTCTACAATATTATTAGTCATATCAATTCTATCATGCAAAATGCAAAAAGTGTCACAACTTACCCCGCCTTCCCCTATTAATATTATTACATTATTTCTTTTTTTTAAATGTATATCTCTGAGAAAATAATTATGGCAAATATTAGTTGCCGAAGTATTAAAAATGTGCATCTATTACATCCCAGGTGAATAGGCAACAAGCAAATTTTTTCTTTTTAAAACAATACACATGCATTATGACTTCATAGATGTATAGATCATAAAACAAAGCATGGTGTTTTACTTACGGTTCAGATGGGAAGACAAAATCAGATTCCTCCGTGCTTGAGCTAATGCTTCCTGTGGTGGTGGGAACACAACAAAACAAAAAAGAAAGGATTGGTTGAATGAGGTCAATTATGAGTATGTCGGTGGAGGTCATGGAAGGGCAATAAACTTTTAACCATCATAGGTAATTATCTAATTTGTGTTTGTACAATATTGGATTTAGTTCTTTTGTCTTCAGTGACAGCAACCATGAACTATCTAATATTGCACATGCAAAATTGAGAAACAGTAATGTTGACATTAAATTTAGATGTGATAATTTTGACATTTCAATGTGGAAATAAATTCAATAATCTATAATTCATATAAGGTCAAAATTGGATGTAAGAAGATTCTGTTATATATTCCTGTATATTTTATCAGTCTTTACAAAAATATAATGAAATTTTTTTTTTGCAATGCACGAGATTTCATCACTTTATCTAAATCTTCACCAATATCATTTTCAATATGTATAGATGGGAACATTTATGTAAAGTTTTGTAGGTGATTTTCACTAACTAATTTGTTTTCAGCCAATCAGATGCAAGGATTTGCAGCAGCTTAAAACAGTAGTTAGTGAAAATCCCCATTTGTTTCATGAAAAGTTTAGGTCTTCCTTACCTCTCCTGTGCATCTGAAGCATACTTGGAGTACTGGGAGGGAAAGCAGACTTTGGTGTGACCGCCACCGCTACTGTGACTGCGGCAGAGGGAGGCATACTACCACTTCCAACACTGAAGTACAATCCAGAGCCACTTCTAATTGGACTAAGCATAGGAGGGGGTGTGTAGGGTGGTGGGGTTGAGCTACTGTTGCTTCGGTAAAGGACACCGATCTCCCTGGGAGACCTCATCTGGCTAGGGTAGGTGCTGGGTGCGTTTCCTCCAGGGGTCATATTGCTTGCCCAAGACGGGATGAACAGTGATGGGGGGCGTTGCTTCCTTTTTGTCGCAGTAGGTAAAACTGGAGGTGGATCTCGGAAAACATTCTCTTTCAATCGACTTTCATCTTTGGAGTCCAGGATGGGTGGGATTGCATGCCCAATTTGCGGCATTTCATTTGATCTGATTTGTTGTTCTTGAGCAAGTTTTAACATTGATTCCAGCTTGGGAGGGCTTGGAGACCCCATAGAGGTGGTTGGAGGGTATGGCATGGGTTCTTCTTTCGGAATAATTTGATTGACCTGATTATTATACATTTGTAAAGGTTTGCTACCGATAGGCATTCTGGAATTGAATGGATGGACAGGTTGGATGCGATCAGTCGGAAGGGGCGTTGTGTGATGTAAAGGATGGTGCTGAGGTGGTTGATGATGAGGCTGGGACATCTGTACTGGAGGCTTCTGCAAGGGTTGCGACTGCGCTGCCAACCCTACAGCAGTGTGGGCCAGCGTCGTCAGTTCATCCTGCAACATGTTCAACGAGAGATTCGGCAGGTATGACGGTTTGCCGCCGCTCATGACCGTGTGCGGTCGTGGATGCCTGTACTCAGGCCATGAAGGCACATGTGAGGTAGTAGTATTCGTGTACACGGAGGACAGGTGCATTGTCGTAGGAGGGGTAACAGATTGTCCAACCATTCTTAAGGGTCTATGTTGTCCCATTGCCTGTGAACTCTGTACTTGAGGAAGCTGGGTATGCATGTTCATGGGAGGATTCACGTTAGATGGATGAGCCAGAGGCCTGGGCTGGCTGAGACTCGCTGCAGTTGGCAGTGGGGGTTTTTCTTCTGGCTTGGAAGGCGAGACCTTCGGCGTTACATCTGCTCGAGCATTGTTATAACCTCCGTGGAGCCTCATATGTCCATTTAAGGCTGGCATACTTTTGAAAGTTCTTTTACACACTGTGCAATTCACTGTTACTCTTTCTTTCTCATGTCTGCAATATAAAAGAATAAGACACAAACATCAGAGTAACAAAACTGTATGCAACTACACCCTACAGCCTTTCCAGTCGGAACTTGCAGCAAGTCACCACACCACGCAATGTATTTGAAATAATTTGCCTTTGTAAAGAACGAGAGGATGAGTGATTGAACATACCGCATTGTTAAGATTCTTTGTGGCTACCATAAAGGGCAACAAAAGTAATTACCCCAAAGCTGTCACTTTCATTTTTGATAAGGTCTACTACAGGTCCGAATTTAAACTCATGTATGATTCTACGTTTTGCAAGGAAATATATATACTGTCTATTTTTATATCTTTATTCTAATTGTTAGTATCAAAGTCTTGATCGTGTGCTTGCTTTTTGTCACCCTAAAATCTTCAAATTTAACCAACCTGTCCTGTCAAGGATAATTTTGTGACCAGCTGATGAAAAGCAGACAACAAAAAGCTATGGGCAGACGCAAGGGCAGTAAAAATATTTTAGATCAAAGATATATTTTTTGCTCTTGCAACAGTATTAGAAATCTAGCTGACTGGAATTTGTGCTTGTACAGTATTTCTAAAACAGCCAAGTTAACATCAGGACTTTGCCATTGAAATCCACCTCACTTAGAATAAGTACAACTACACATATCTTTAAAATTATGATAGGTTAAGCTTAATTAGAATATAAAACAATTGTAATTTCATATTCCAGCAAACAAGTGAAGTTCACTTACGTTGTGTGTCTTTTGTTCGAAGAACTCTTCGGACTTATACCAAGATCAGGACCGGACTGACTGGAAAACCTGTTTGATCCAGGAGACTGATGGGGCAGCATACCATTGCCACTTAGTCCAACTGTTCCTGATGAGAGACTCAAACCCTGGAACTTAGGGTTGGGCACTTGAATAGACAGTTCTCTTGGCCCACCTCCAGGAATCGAGGTGGCCATGCTTCCACTGACTCCTCCAGTGAGGAGAGATTGTGACATACTAGGAAGGTTACCTCCGAACATCTGTGAGGTGTAGGAGTCCAAACGGTATAAAGTGGACATGTCTTGGGAGGACAGTTGGCCCTGACTTGGGGGAGGGTCTGGCGTGTTCTGGACCCTCTGCGCAGCGAGGGCCAGGGACTGCAGCGCTGCACTGGAGCTAGAGCCAGGACTGTCATTGGTGTCCTGGCTGGAGCTGGACTGATTCAAGTCTTGGGGATTCCCCAGCCCTAGAGCAAAGTCAGCCCCTGGTGATCCCCTCATCATAACCTGGCTGTGGCGGTTGGCTTGCACCGCTGCTGCCTCTGCTGCCATCAGTTCTGGATCTTTCTCATCCCCAGTGTAGTTCATGTTGTCTTCCATCACAAGTCCTGGGTGCTGGGACTCAAAATGCCTTCGAAGGGAACGGATGTCGCAGTATGACTTGCCACAGTTATCCACCGCACACTCATAAGGCTTCTTGCTGCGATGAGTCAGCATATGACCAGTTCTGTAAAAGAGCAAATTGAAAAATACATATTCACTATAAAATGGTGTACAGTAATATTGGATAGATATACATCTATTGCTTACAACATTGGATATGAATATAAGGCACAAAGCAAATTGCATAGAGAAATTGTCAGTATTGTACAAATATCGCGGTGTTGCGACTATTTCCCCGAAATACCCAAAATAGGGATTTATTCAAGGCTTAAAATTCAGATTATTTGCTTTCATTCATGTATTATTGTATACCTGTATTTTCAATAATAATCACCATTTGGTTATGATATGTGATACATCACTCAACTATTGAAATTTCACTTTTCTGACAGAATCCATCTTATTTGTCAGAAACATGTAGATCATCAACCTTGACCTGTTAATTCATCAAACCATCTATAGTTGGTTGTGTGCATAATAAAGGGGGTCAGGGTCAGATCCAAGAGCAGTATGACAATGGAAGAGGCATAGACACACAACCACAATATGAGAAGTTCTTGTAATCCATGAATAAATGTAGCTCGCAGATGACTACACATACCGGCTTTTGTAAGACAATAGGCATAATCCACTATTTCTGTCTCCCCTCTAAAAGAAGTTTAATCCAAAGTTCATTTGGTCTATTTGTGTCTTGAGCACCAACCTAAACTCACATTCCACGCAAATAAAGCTCCCCTTTTCAGACCAGTAGGCACTCTAAACCAGGTTATTGTTTACAAACAATGGAGGTGGTTGGTAGGGTGGCATGCCTGGGTCATATCCCAGGGTCTGCTTTCCCAGGGATGGTGGCAGGATAGGTACTGTAGACAGGATGGTGTAAGGTGAAGAGACGTTCGGACCAAACAACAGTGCACTAACACTGCCATTTCATCAAATATTAAATGAAGAGAAACTGATCTTTAAATTCATTAGAAATTCTTAACATTTCAGGTACACTGTCAAATTTTCCAGGAGACACAAATACTGAAATTAATCATTTCTAAATTACAGCATAATGGAAAATAAAAGGGCACATCAATTATTCTCCAAGGCCAATAAGAGGGCCATCCAGTCCAGTCAAGAGGATATCCACGCTCACAGCCTTCAAATGGAAATGAATATATGTACTTAATACCCGATGTTCAACCGTAAGTTCATACTAAAATGTGATTAAGTCCTAAAAAGCATACAAAACAATTTTGTTGATTACCAATATCACTCCAGCAACTTTTTATCTTTTGTGGTGTGTGTATGTTAAATAAAAAAATTATATTGTATTCTATCTTTCAGGAACTGATGGTCAATGACAACAGCCAAGAGTCATTTATGTCTTATCAATATCATTATAAATTTGCAGCAAAATAGACAAATAATTTCCAAAAACCAGCAGCCCCATGAATTCAATAATTTTCTTCACAAAGACTAGTTCATGTATCTACCAACTAATTGAAATGAGGACCTAAATCAATGATTGTAGCCTCTCACTTCCAGACAGGATATTGCTACGAGACTCCTAGGGATAGGGAGAAAGCCCAGGGATCGGTGAACTATTCAAATCTGGGACAGGAACAACCTACATCTGGCTTCAAAGGGTTCACAAATGGGTAGACATTACTACACAGTATACATCCATGTCTCATGAATATCATTGTTTTATAGTATAACGACCTGTTAAAGAAAAAGCCTTGTAATATCCAAAACATTTTTTTTAAACCAAAAAAAAAACCCACCAAAAATTACATGAGCATCCATAAAGAGACAAAGTTTAACAATCGTACAAAAATGTTCTACGATTGTTGTTTAGCTTTGTGTTACAAGCCCCAGGACGGCTATTAATCAATCTTTGCTTGAAATTTGCCCCTTGAACTTGCAAACGACTGTACATTGAATTTTAAAAATTAATTTGAAAAAAACCCCACTAATATTGCAAAATTTTTGAGATAGAAACCAAGATTTTGATTATATTTTATATTTGATTGCTTGAATTACACAAATAAGTAATTAAATAATTGTTCTAACATGGCTGAACAGACAGTGTTAAATGTTGGTGACTCCTACATGTACATATGTATTTTCTTTTTTTGGGGGGGTATACCTACGTAATTATCATTACATTAAAAAGGAAAACCCATTCTTGATATATGTTTCAAAGTTCAACGAGTCCAAAAAATGGATATAGGGCCGAAAACCACTTTGCGTGCTTACTGCAATACACAGAACAGCATAGTCATATCCCAGAATACATTTTAATACTAAAACAAGGACGGACAATTCTGAAATCAGAGTTCAAAAGTCCAAAAATGAATATGATAATTCACTGTGCATAGTTTCTGCAATATAGAGCTACATAGAATATAAAATATTTAAACTACAACTTGTAATTATTGTGGAAGCGATCATTCTCCTGGAATAATACCCCTAGATCAAAATTCTAGGTTCCCAGTGCCCTTGTCAACAAGGAATGGATGGCGTATCATATCGTTCATTATTCATGCATAAACTTCCATAGTAGAGAAGAAGGAAACAACCTCCCACAGCTTTGGTAAAAGCCCTCTCCTGGCTGATGTATCTTGCTTAGGATATAGTTTTTGTTGTATATAAAAGCTCTCCTGGAGTATCTGGAAGCATACTAGCTACTCCAGGGTGCCATATCCAGGTCATATCCCAGGCACCAGCTCTCTCGGCTCAAAGCTCAGCTCCATACAACTGCAGATCTATATACTATACCCTGCTGGAATCATCATGCAATATTTAGTTATATAGACTCTCCTGCGAGAGCATGCCAGACTGAAGAATGCATACTGTGTAGCGAGAGGTCAAGATCAGACTTCTCCTCGCCACTCTGCTTTCCCACAGTCCACAGACTGTCGTTCTATATCAAATAAACACAGCCTATGTATGAAAGGATAGGCACTGGTGTGAGCAGCTTCAGCCACCTTTTGGGAGTCAAAAGTTCAATCGTTGCAACAAAATAGTTCAGGGAAAAATTGGTGTACACAAATAAATGAAAAGCAAGAGATATCCATCTGTACCAATTATCACTGCAAATTCAAACAAATAAAATCTAAACAAAATTATCAGTTTGTAGAAAACTATTTACAGGCTAAAAATAGGCTTAGTATCAATCATGAAGACAGAAGAAAAAAAAATATTTTATATAATCCTATGCAAAATTTTAAAAATTATCATTTCCTTTCTAGTTTCTATGAGATTGTTTACAAATGTATATACTGATATTAATGCATCATTTATTTGTGTAGGTTTAAACCTACAGCTTGGTAACCATACGGCACGGGAAATAATTATATAGCATATATGGGAGCTTAGGAGGAAAGTGGTCTAATAATCATTTCCCAAACTCTATTTGATTTCCTTCACTGAGAAAAAGAAACGTGGCACAGAGAGCTGCAGTCAACTATGAAAACATCCTGCGCAGTCTGTTGGAAACTGAAAACAAAGTACACCTTAACATAGGATTTCACTACATCGAACCAATATGTACGGCCGCCAGAGGAAGTGGTGGTTGGCACTATTCCCGAAGTGACGCCGGAAAATGGTCACATTCTGTCACTGAGGGGACCAGTTTCACCAAACCTTCGATCGGAGGCCACATATATATTATATTTGGTTTATATCCATCATCCGTACCATTATTATCAAATACAGCAGATAGAAAGGTACTTGAATGAATAGCAATAAGGAATCCTGGTCTTCCAGTGAGAAATTATTAATAAAATGTCGCAAAGGACTGGATGTGATCGATCATTGCATGTTTATGCGCACTGTATGATCTCCATGCATTTGACTTAAGCCCCGCCCATCAAGCCGTACATAGTTCTTTTTCACAGAACTTCCTGCAGTCATTCAGAGCACCTTCTGTACAGGTTGAAAGAGACTTGCACAACATAAGTAGCCAATGATTGGAAACGGAACTAAAAGTAAATGAAACTAGTTCGCTAAAAACCCTTTGGGAAATCCTCTTATTTCTGATCCGCACTAAAATAGTTTACACCATCCACAACATTCAATAAAATTTGCTTTAGGTAATTTACAGCAGCTTGGTTCCTTGGAGAATGATAACAGGATGCACAGACAAAGGAACAAATAGAGGAAATAAAGTGACCACCGTTTGGTTTGATATTTTTTTTCAAACTTCAGACTATGAAATTAGAAAGCACAAACATCATCAATAGACCAAGGACCAGTTGCATAAAAATCGCTACTGCAAGGCTCCACATTAACTTTTTTTGGTGGTGGCCCGTTCGGGCCACCAAAACCATCAAATAATTTTTTTTGGTGGCCCGATATTCAAGTTTGGTGGCCCGAAAAATATAAAGAAAAACATTAAAAATGAATAAAACAAACTTCTGAAATATTAATTCTGCAGCCACTACCACTAAGTTCCTTTCACTTTATACATCTTAGTGTAGTAGGTTTCACGGTACACCATGTATCTTTCTTGGGCATATGTTGGTCCTGAAAAGGACCACCCAATCTCGACGTTTCGACAAGTGTGTTCTTGTCGTCCTCCTGAGGAGGAAGAAGCCATTACATATATTTTCAACAGCTGTGGCAACAGTCTATTCTGACTGGAATATAATTAAAAGCCAAGCATATAATTTTCACTTACCTTTTGGGAATGGCACATTTCTATTTTTATATCCTTTAGTTTGTATTATTTTATTTTCAGTAGAAACATATTTTTTAATCAGGCATATTCAATGGGAAGGGGTATAAATGGTTTAACCACTGTCAAAAAAAAATGAAAGAAAAAAAAAGAAAACGGAAAAAACTATATTGGAAAAAAAGTGTGAGAAAAGTCCTTCCCTATATTTGCCAAAATGTTGGAAAAAAAATCACATTTCATATCAATGAAATGCCTTCCCAAAGTATTTACTTTCTCAAGAGTGGTTTAAGAAGTCATTTATAAACAAGAAAGAAAGAAACTGTCTGTTTGTTTAAGGCTAGAAAATACACAGCTTCGAAAGAAACCAAGTATCAACATACATACAAATGCACACGTGGGACTGTGATGTACTTGCCTATGTGTTTTTATGTGTATTACTTCATGTGGAAATCGGTCTTTTTGAGTCAAAAGAGAGGTCATAATTCCTCTTCTTAATACTTGCAAATAATCAGGGTACACCAGATTTTCGTAATATAGACTGTAGAATTTCATTTCATTGGTGTAAAAGGTGACTTTGACTTAGATTTTCAAAGTTCTGTGGAAGATTTCTCAGCAGCAACATTTTTTATCGCAGCTCCCTGAGTCTGAATAGGCTGAGCTAGATCTAGAGCACATCTGTATGCAGTGGCTTCATGCAAAGCTCACGCCAGCCGGCCGGCGCGGCTGGCTGGATAATAGCTACTGTATGCTATAGCTGTAGGACTAATATGCAAACTGTGTGTGTGTGTATTTGTGTGTAGATCAACAAAAAAGGCGCATGACAAACTGGCTTGCAATTTAAGCTGTAGAAAGTTGATAAATGCGTGCAAAATTGGGAGAAAAATTGCGCTACTTTGAAAATTATTGGTTGCCCGATTCGGGCCACCAAAACTTAACATTTTATCAATAATGGTTGCCCGAGGTGAATTTTTGGTGGCCCCGGGCCACCGGGCCACCGCTAATGTCGAGCCTTGGCTACTGTCACAACTTTGTCATCCAATGTTAACTTCCCCGAAAATCCTCGATTCTGATTGCCTGTTGAGCATTGTAACCATGACAGCGACCATTAGATGGCAAATCATCATAATTTTTATGCAATGGGACCTTGGAAACCAGAATGCAGGAATGGCTGCATTTTCCATTAACTTGTGTAAGAATGATAGTTAATTGCGGCTTTTCATCACAAACTGCAACATTTTATAGGAATGTGTATTTCTTGTAAACGTAGTCAAAAGGGGGTGGGGGAAACTACCTGAACTGCAATAACACAGCTAGTCAATTTCTCAATAGTTGCAAAGTCATACCAAATTGAGTTAGGATCGCCACACCTTTTGACTTCAGAAGGTCGCACAAGTAATGAGGATAAAACGTGTATCCAAAAGATTGTAATGATTCCAATTATGTGCCTGCATAGTAGCAGGTACCATGTTCCATTTCCATTACAACAAATATCACATAATAACTCAACAATTGCAACCCCAAATCTACTGCTTAAAAAATCCAGAATTATTTTGCTTTTGAGGATATGATATGTAGACAAAAATTGGAATTATGTAATGCCTTATCTATTTTCATTTCATCAACCTGAGCCATGCAAAAGTGGTTGATCTGACAACTCTCCTCAATTCTGACTGGCTAAGGAGTACAGATGTCCAACTGTTACTATGGTAACTCTTGGATAAACAGACTGGAAAGCATTGCTAATTCAGAATCAATTGACTTTCAGGGTACACTGATATTTCATAGAACTTGTAATTCACATCTCAATGAGACACTATTACACTAGTACGTAGGACATGGCTGTATATTGTAATTTTCTGGTGATCTCCCCCCCCCCCCCACATGCACTTTGGGTACATAATTAAAAACACTTCCTTGCCAAAATGTTCAAGGTTTAGATTAAGACTGGATAAAACTAAAAGGTACTTCTTGTGATCCTTTGCTTTTCAAAAGATAAATTATTTTTCAGAAGATCAATGATTTGTACTAGCAAGAAAATGTTCGAGCCAACACCCTCAGTTTACACACAAGAATGTGTGCAGTTCATGTTATTAAGAGATATATATATATATATATATATATATATATATATATACATATGGATGCTAAATAAATGAAAAGATATACTGAAATGAAATTCAATTAATGCACGACAACTGTTCATATTATAAAGATAATTATGCAATTTTATGTATTAGAGACAGGTCTTAAATTTCGACATTTTCAGGGCAAGGCCACTCTTCAAGGGCACATTTCTTGATAATGGCAAAAATGGAATAATAAAAAGGGCACAAAAAGCCCTCCAAGTCTAATGAGAGGGGCACTGAGCCAGTCAAAGGGACATTCGGGGCCATGTCTTCAATTGCCATTCATTAATCTAAGCCCTATAAAGAACTTAAATGATTTACATAAAATAGGTGAAGAAATCACATTAGCAAACTGTGCAAACCAAACATCACCCAAAAGATTTGAGATATGGCGATCTTGGCATCTTCCCAAAGAGATACGCATTTAACATACTCTGCATGTTATTATGTCACAATGCATACCATGAACTGTTATTGTTTACATTCATGTATGTCCAAACTATGCATGGTGCCCTCATTTTGCTAAGTTGCTAAATCCTCTTTCACATTTCAGAAGAGTGTGGATACTGGATACAAAGGGACTAATCTTTTTTTTTATTAAAACTTATTTCTCAGTGAAAAAAAACTAGAATATAACTTAGTACAATATTGGTGTGATAAATTATTACATGAAATGAGAGGAACTTACAAACATTTGGAAGGTAAAAGAGGAAAGTTGCATTCATAAGAAACAAAATGAAATAACACCAGGGCCCGTCTTACAAAGAGTTACGATTGATCCAATCAAACGTAACTATGAAAATCCATCAGTGTCATAATTTTTTCTACACAAAATTTGCAATATGTCCTTTGTAAACAAAGGAGAGCACACCAAATTGTCAAGAAATCAATGAATTTATGGATATACATTTGTATCTAGATTTATTTTTCAACAAACATGCATTATATATGTTGAATTTGCTGGCTTTCCATAGTTGGGATTGATTGGATCAATCTCAACTCTATGTAAGATGGGGCCCTGGAATTAAATGAATTGAAGGCCATATGCCCCTTTCACTGGCATTAAAAGTATTGTGTCCTTTGAATTGAAATTTTAAATAATTTCCTATTCATGATGTAATAAAAAAATGTACCCTTTTGGTATTCCTTTCCCTTGAACCAGTAACATTACATACATGTAAAAATTTTCTACCATGTTAAGTGTTTTATTACAGAAGCGGAAAAGAAATGATTCAGTTTGATTTTTCTTCCAAAATGAATGTCTGCTCCCTGAGAAGAATCACATGAAATCATGCATCTTCCCGAACGGGAGGGAGGGGGGCGGGCAAGTTTTGTAAGACATCTCTGAATCGGCATTGATCTCTGTATCAAATTTGGATGGATAGGGAAGAACAAAGCGGGCATGGGATAGGTAACGATATTCCATATCAATTATTAAGCCCTATCTATGGGAAAAGGCCTAATTTTACTCATTTTACCTACGGATGTGCCTACACTTTACTGTATCCCGGTATCAATTACCACTCTGATATCCTGGGCAGTTGTGGGCAATTCCAGAAAAATATGTACGTCCGACCCCCTACATGTGGGACTTCATGAAATTTTTTGTCTCTGATTTCTTGTTATTTTGACAGTCTGTAATGTTCTCTAATTGACCATGACTTGGTCAGTTTATGAAGTGAAGTATGACTTGAGAAAAATGGGGGTCGGACGTACAAAAAGGTTGATCATTTTATGGAATTCCCTTGTACTTAATGAAGCAGGATGTCTGTAAAAGATAGTGTTGGATTTAGATTGTACACTAATGATCTTCATTGATTGCATCATAAACCTGCATGTTGATTACACACTGCATCCTGGGATATTACTGATAACAATGAAATGCCCTTTTGGTCCATCGTTAGCAGAAGATAACAGAACTTGCCTTTTGTATTTTTCTTCATTATTTTTCATAACTAAGATGAAGGTTGAACAGGATGTAAGAGATCCATTGAAATTACCACGGGCCAGTAATCAGGTTTTTGAATTGTACAGGAAAAATATGCCGTATTCAGTGTCAAAATATAGCTTGATCTTTAAATGGGGTAGTAAAAAGTTAATTTGTAAATTGATTTTCTTTTGTATTCTCTCTCTCTTTTTCGTTAAAGCATTGCTCTCCAAGTGAATATTGGGAATCTTCACACCCGGGGATTTTCCCCTTTTTTTTTGGGGGGGGGAGGGGGGGCTTAGAGCATTTTGCCTCTGAAATGAATTTAAAAAATAAGAAAATAAATTCCCATTCACTGCAATGTTACAGCTTGTTCAATGTTGCTGGTTTCGGCAGGTTGTGAAAATAAGCCCCCCAATTTTTTTTTTTAAATGCCTGCTTATCATTAAATGGGTAAACTTAAGGGTCTAAAAGTAAAACCAACAGAAAAACACGAAATAAAAATAAAATGAATGAAGAAATATTCACCCCATGATCTGCGCAAGATTTCAGACTTAGGTCAAACACAACATGACAGGAAGGAAAGAAAGAACAACAGCGTCAACGAAAGAGAGGATGTTGTATTCTTCCATGTCCGGCATATCATCTGAAGACTGAATTTGTCTAGACCTTTATGCACAAGGTCTATGAACGGTACTACTAACATTCAAATGATTCAGCTACATGGTTTGAAGAATGGTAGATGACTAGTTATGTGTGATACGGTATATATACATGTCCCAAATGACATGAATTCACATTGACTTCATCAATAATTGGCGTGAGTCAGAAAAGGTGACATCACACTTGGATCATTTTAAGGATGGGTTTCTAACACTGTATGAATCATCAGAGAAAGGAGAGGAAAAAATTCATCCTCTTGACAAGAAGGTAGCATATTTGGTCATCTTGCCACCATCATCTTGAATCTGTTCCTAGCTTGCAATATCTTCTGACCAGCTCCTCACTTCATTATTCATTCGAAGGGGGAGTTCACCCCGATGATACATTGGTTTTAATGAATGCAGAAGAATGAGAAATATATTAGTGAAAGTTGAATAAATATCCATTAAAAAAAATAATGGAGTTAAAAATTCTAAAATTTTATGGTTTTGTGATATCAGGATCAACTCATCTACATGTCATATATGATTTTTTTTTTCACATAAAAAAACAACGTGAATGAAATGGTTATTACAAGATATATAAGGAGCTGCTTGCATATGATATCATAAAATGAAATTAAAATTCACATCTTGCTAATTCTTTAGTGGATTTTCTACTTCAATTTAAACAAAAATCCTCAGGTGAACTTCCTCTTTATCTAACAAATCATGCCACATTGCCTATTCAATTTAGTAATTTTTCCTTTGTCACACAAACAGAAAGAAATTAACTAATAATTCACAATCGTCCACTATACAATAATAGATAAAACCCTCTCTTCTCTGAATTTTCTTTAAAAAAATTAGATATTTTAATGGTCCTACTGTACAAAGCGAAAATTGCATTAACATCTAACTAACCTACATGATATGTCCATGTATACCTTCAGTAGAATTTGGTCTACTGCAGCCATTTAACCTTGAAGGACATTTATATTTTCTGTGCCATGTTGCATTACATTTACAGTTACTATTTATATCAACTTTGCCATGCAATGGTAACTACCATGGTAATATTGCTCAACAAAATCCAGAATTCCATGAAAGATAACATTGGATGGCAAAGTTACTACAATGTTAACTTCCACGGAACAGGGCAATAGTCTAGTTACTCCAGGAGTTCTGACACCCACACCAGTTCAATATCACGTCAACTTTACCATACTGATAACATGATGAGTGCTTCTCAGGGTATCTATCAGGACACGTCAGCCATCTGGTTCTCTCTCTCCCTGACAAGTTACTTGGTGGTAGTACCATCAATATACGGAAGCTCATCAGAAATTTCAGAACACAGCAACTAGGTCGGTCAGTTGCTTTTTAAACAAACTTCCAGTGACCCCTGGCTGTAGGCCTCTTGCACAGTGCCACTGAATAGAGCCCAAACAATTGCAAGGCAGCTCAATAATTCAGAAAATCAATATGGCGAGTGTCGTGGGAAGTGCTACAAGTTGGCCTACAATCACTATCCCTGATGTTTGTCAATCACACAGCGACTTTAGGTGGAATCATATCTCACTGCCTTATCCGCAAATACCCTATTTCCTTTATTTTAGAACCGGATTTAAGCTTGGTGACCTCACATGCTAATTCTATAGATCCCATAGAGAATGCACCAACCATAGAGTTATTAATACACATCTTTCTTTCATAGTATTCAATGTGTTGATAAGTTTAACTTTACTTTGTTGACTAGATCCCCTAACTTTGCTTGATTATCATATACCAGAGTGCTAATGTCGAACAAAAAATTTAATCAAAATAATTCAGGCTTGCTTTAAATCATATTCAATTCATAAAAAGAAAACATACTTTTCCTGGTGTAGCTAACAAAGGAAACAACATGTGGGACAACACAATAAAAGGACAGGCGTTTTTCAGTAATTTTCTGATCTTCATTTGCTCCTTACTCTGTTAATTTTACATTTCCTGAAAAAATTGTTTGGCATGTATCAGTTATCTAATTATGTGTATGTTTTGTTCAATTCTGTGTACATTTAATTTACTAATATTACCACTTGCGCATACTAGAGTTAATCTTTATTATGTCTACTTCACAAACAGACATTTTAAAAAGGCAGCAGTAGAGCATCAATTTGCTTTTCACCTATAGATACAATAACCTTCAGCCAAATCAACAGATGGGTATTCTGTCTATCTTCTTGATACAGATTCTACAGTATAAAGATGAGTTGGTTCCAATTTTGTGATAGGGCCTTCTCGTTGCCATGTTGGAGCATCTCCTGTGGAAATTTTCACGAAACAATTAGAGATTTTCATTGACTATTTGTTATAAGCTACTGAAATCATAGCATCTGGTTGGTTACAGCGGACCTTCCCTGATGTTATTAAGAATATGCCTGAATGAACTGTCCCATATCTTTATAGGTGCATGCCCAAATATATCTCAGCCTTCAGCTCAACAAACAAAACTGGTAAATAAAAACTAGGTATTCCAAAGTAGAGCATATCGATGGTCTGAATGGTCTGTGATGTGCCAATCCAAGAGTGCCTGAATACTCACAAAACTATGCTATTGGTGTCCAAAAGATCTGCACCCATTTTTTTTTAAATGATAATGAAAGCTGAGGGCCGGGGTGGGGGCAAGGGGACTTTCTGTCAGCGAATCAACAACAATATATGGAATGATTTTTCAATGAATTCTTTTAAATTAATTGGGAAAGCTTAAAGATATTAGGGCCAATATGAAGCCAAAGGAAAGTTTGAGGAACATACTATCTTATGTCACGCTTCGAGACAGACTAAACTAATACGCATCAATACCGAACAAGGCTTTAGTAAAGTCATCCTTTCAAACCAATAAAGAGGGGGGATTTCTCATTAATCATCTACCAGATGTAAAAAGCCCAGGTAGGCTCAAAGGCTCTTTGCATCTCCTCTGGATTGATTGATACACTTCACCAGGTTTTTCTCTATCCCAGGGTTCATCAATGTGCTATTGTTACAACGCTGAAAAGATGTTATGTAATGCTCCCATCCAGAATACTTCCCAAGATCCAGGCATTCTCTGATCCAGGTCTGCACGATAATACAGGCCTGCTTCAAGCCAAGCATCAGACTTGGAGATAATGAACAGATTAAAGGAGAATGAAACTCTTGGAGCAAGTTAGCTTTTATGAAAGCAGAAAAATCAAAGAATAAGATCAACAAAACTTTGAGTAAAATAGGACTAGCAATAAAAGAGTTATGAGCATTTGAATGTCGAGATCACTAATGCTATGGAGATCCTCCCATTGGCAATGCGACCAAGATCTGTGATGTCACACACGTACAACTCTCCCATTCGGACACTGAAAATATACCCCAAAACATCTCTTTTTGCTCATTCTAATCATATGACAAACGATTCATCAATGATATAATGTTGTGAAACCTCTGTACTTGTCATCTCATAAAGAAAACACCTAACATTGTGATAGACTCTATAAAAGTGAGAATATAAGTGAAATAAGTACTAAAGTAATGAGGGAGTTGTACGTGTGTGATATCACAGATCTTGGTCGCATTGCCGATGGGAGGATCTACATGGCACTAGTGATCTCAATATTCAAATGCTCATAACTTTCTTATTATTTATTCAATCTTCCTCAAACTTTCAACAATATGTTTCTTTGATTTTTCTCTTTAATATGGATTCAGCTAGTTTCAAGGGTTTCATTCTCCTTTAAGTATGGAGAGTACAGGTCAACTATAGATGCATATGACTTTAATAACTTATGGCAGCCATAACTTGGGGCTGCCCAAAGGAAAAGAGTACTTCCAATGGGTTATACAATACGTGAGGTGTTTTGCTATGTCAGAGCAAGAATTCTATTTGTTACGCATAGGTCCTACTTGAAGTCTTCAGTTAGAATTTACCATAACATCCAAACTGAATTGGTTCGTACCTCAAGTACAAGGGCTTAATTCAAAATGATCACTTTCTCTTCACAAATAGAACCAAGAATACCATTGACAATTAAATCTATAATTGATATTTCATGCACATCCAGATGTTATGCATAAGTCCATTACCCCTTTCAAGATGTGAACACCTTTTCACAGTAAACACCATTTCACATCATATAACTATGTGTCAATGAAAAACAAGTGATTGGAAGATCTACGTGAACAAGTTGACCCAAGTTCACTGTGACTATTTACATTCTTTATTTACCACTTACTACAATCTGATTAAAAGTAGATCACTGCATGTCTGGCCCAGGCAAAGGCAAGTAGATCACCATTGTTTGGGTAATATGATTTGATACACATTTCAGCACTCCTGGCCACTGCATAGTGCTTACTCCTTGACCACATGAATTTGTCCTTGTCTGGGATTGCAGCCCAGCAGGATTATCAGCCAGAGAGAAAGGAGGCTGACCTGGGTCAAACCTGAATACAATCCCAGCGTGTAGGATGTGGAAACAACCAGGCCAGGCTGGTGTTTTGTTCCCAGATTGACCCACTTTTGACCTGTATTTGACCATTGGAAATGGGAGGTGTAAATAGGAAGTGTGGCATGTACACAGACTATCTACAGCAAACGGGCAGTCTATTCTCCTCTCCGTGAATGATATTGAATGTTGAGAGAATAAAGAGAGACTAACCAGCTTTACTAAGATTTTCTAATTATAGACATGGTAGTACTGATATGAGGTATGTTTATTATACATAAGCCTGAATCAGTTATTATATTTGATATTGAATTTGCATACATTTCTGCCTCTGGCAATCTTTGAGAATACTACCCAGAATGGTTATCAATTAGGCATAATCCCTAGACTAATTTGAAAAAACAATTCTGATTAGTTCGTAATCAGTCTACTGAGCAAAATGCACATACAACGATGATCTTGATAGGCCATTTCATTTAGTTGGTTGTAATTTTTTTTTTTTTAATGGGAGGGGATCAAATCTGTATTGAATTCGAATACTGTATAAAAGTATAACGGTATTGCACTTAATTTATAACTGCAAATTTATGCAGATGAAAAGGTTGTAAACAAAAAATTTAGGCAACGATGCACATGTATGCATTTTTCATTAATCAGATAAAATACCAATTAAGATCTGAGCACTCAAATATGCTTTTCACACTGCATTTCCTTAACCCCATACTATCCTTAACCCCGGACTTTCCTTAACCCTATAGCACCTACAGATTCCTATGCATAATGGCAATTACTCACTGGAGGAAACAATAAAACTGGTAATAAGTAGGCATTGTTCCAAACAAATTGAAATATTTTTTTATAAATTTACTTTTGTTCATTACAAGTTATATTTATTTTGTAGCATAGGAACTGTTGAATAGAATGGTACATGGCAAAGTTCAATCAGATGTACGAATATTGACCTTTGACAATCGTTTGCAGAGCGAGAAGAAAAAAAGAAAAAAGTTCGGGTTTCAGCCGCCCCAGTCCCACGCCTTCAAAAAAATGTAAAGTATCACTGACAGAATACTAAAGTTTTCGCCAAATCTTGGATCAAATATGTCAAAAATTAATTCCAACTCACATCTAGATGTCACTCTGTGTGATATCCAACGTTTTGATGAACATATAGCAAGGCCCGAGCTTCTTCGGCGAAGTAAGTGGTTTTCCGAGACATGGACGCAGCCATCTTTGCTGAGATCGACTGCGCAACAGTCTGGAACTTGCTACACACCGATGCATGTCAATCGGTTTTTCTCTATTATACTCAATAGGAGCATACACTTATCTATGCAGATCTATGTAGCAGCCAACCTATACGGTATGCACACGCAATATTACCACGGTAAATCATAGACAAGAGATACTATAGCGCAAAGAAAACGTACGGGCGGTTAAGTGTGTAATAGGAAGGGCGGTCTCGGGGGGTTCAGGTGCTAAAGGGTTAACCCCATACTGTCTTTTTTGTTTCACACTGTCTTTCTTAACCCCATACATGTACTATTTGCTTAGCCGTGGCTGACGCTTTAATCCTGACTATCGCACAGCTCATGAATATTGATGATTTTGCTACACAGAGCGTGATTACTGTGCAATTTCGACTTCTGTGATTGACTAATGCTTAGCCCCAATTTTCCTCAGCAAAGGTTTGGTTCACACTGCATCTCTTACCAGCACAATAAGCGGGCTTACCACAATAAGCCGGCTAACCCTGCTTTTTTTGCAGAGCCAGATAGTATTGTACTATTTACCGTGCTAGCCCACTTTTACCCTGGGAAATTGGTGGGGCTAAGACCCCCCCCCCCCCTTAGCCCCACCAGTTTCCCCGGGGTTAAGGAAAATATGTGCAGTGTGAAAAGCATATTAGGGTCTGCTGCCTCAAAGTAGGTCACTGCATAAACTATACACAAATCAATTGGTATCAATTCTTGGAAAAGAAATTAATCAACATGTGGGGAGTACGCGTAGACTTACAAGTGATCTTGCCGTTTGAAGCTCTTGGCACACAGGATACACTTATGCCTGCGTTCATTGCTGTGGATGAGTTTGTGCTTGGCTAGGGCACTGGAGCTGCCAAAGACCTTGCCACATGTAGGACACGGCTGCTGGTAGCGATGACCTGGTGCTCCGGTCACCTTAGGTCTCCCTTTCCTGGACCGTGGCTGGGAGGCTACTATCGGAGCTTCACCCAGTGGACCATTGTTGTTGCCTGGCTGGGGTGGACCTGCCACATCCAGACCTATAATGGAATTCAAAAGAAGAAAATATATAACATCATCTACTGTAAATATATACACCTGATTGATTAACATTTGTGGGTCACATGATATCCTGGAAAGGTGTGTTAGCTTTGTCAGTAGAGTGGAGGTTTCACAATGCAAAGGCAGACCTGCCAACCTCTGGAAATGAAAAATTGTATTCTGTGATAAAAAAAATGTATTTTTTCCCAAAAAAGTGTATTTCATAATAAAATGCGTGGCCCACTCGCTCATCGCGGCGCTCAAGCTGCATGCAAGCTAAAATGCGCACTGCTCTTGCAGATGAAAAAAAAACATTGAAACATGTGTATATCTCACCCTGGTTTCAACAAAATGATTTAAAAAAAAACAAGTTACCTGAAATTATATTGTTCTCATAACCATATTTGTGTAAGTTTTATGAAATAGAGACATATAGAGAGGATTTTTCTCAATAAATTATGATTTTGTAAAAAAATAAAAAATAACAAAAACATATTTTTTACAGAAAAATCGTACTGCCATATTTCGGTTGCAAAAACGTACTAATTACGCCAAAAACGTACTGGTTGGCAGGTCTGCAAAGGCCTGGGTTTGATTCCTATTTGGTATGAAACTAGGCCTAGGGCAATATGGGGAGGCAATAATCCTCAAGTAATAGGTCCTTCGGAAAGGACCTCAAGCCCTAGGCCCTCTGATTGCCTGCTGATAGCATTAGCAATCATGTAAAAAAATCACCACCATCACGAAAGTAAAAAATCTTTGAAGTAGAAAACATGTAAGCCGACTAGGCCAATAGATTTCCTCAAACGATTCAGTTTTTCCAAATAAATTTGACAAAGTTTTGAGTTAGCAAACTTGATAGTTAATGTAATGAGCTAATGCATCATGAGCTCAACATGAATGGCAACTGTGTTTGGAGTAAAAACTTTTTAGGGAATAAACATTAATGTCACAAAATGCGAACTGATCTACATGTACATCTGGATCACATGGTAATGTCATGTCCAAGCAAGTTCAGTATCAAGGTCAAATGCTTAAATGCCGAGTTTGGCTGGAGCCCAAGCATAGTTTAAATTTGCATACAAATATTATGGTACCTTCTATTAAAATGGACCTTGGATTACCCAGAAAGTAGTAGATTTTTCTACTGCAAGTTTTATTATCATCCTTAAGAATAGGAAACAAAGGCTTACTGTTCCATCAAACAAAGTCACATAATTACAAAAATAGTAAATGCAACTCTTTGAAATCAATCGAAGAATAATAACTTTAAAATTTTGATATAAACATACAATTAATAAGATCTACATGTATAGCCTTTGTGACAGAAGTATGACCTTGACAAATTAGCTAGCAGCCCCAAAATATTTATCGATATTTTGTTTGTACACGTAGGGTGTGAGAGGAAGAAATTATAATTGGAAGTGTACTTCAGTCATATCAAAGAATCAAATGTTGGATCGTTTTATATTAATATCTATGCTTCTGAAAAAAAATCACAATTAAACAAAAAATAAAATGTTGATTTGTTTTATATTACTATCTATGCTTACAAAAAAAATCACAATTAAACAAAAAATTGATGTGCTTTGGAGTTCATACTGGGTTATCCTTCAAAGCCCACACTTAATTAGGTGATCAATAGTTTAATCTAAATAACGGAACATGAACAATATACATGTATACAGCACCTCAATGCAAAAAGCAAATGCATTTATAGAAAACCAATGTGCTACTAGTCAGAGTCTGCGGTACAGTCTAATACATGTAAATGGGTACGTGAAAATAGAAAACATTTTTGGTGGTTTATCAAACTTTGTAAATGTGTAGCTCAAGGCCACCAATCCTAAACTTCAATTGAAATGCAGCGACTTTGTGGTTTCCATCGTGGTATTCAGGAGATATGCAATTCAAGTTAATTGATCAAGCAAAGTAGAATCACTAACACAGGAATTCCTTTGAAAGGGTTTGTAGAGAAATTCATGAAAATGTCCAGAGTAAAACATAATCATGAATCATTTTGTTTAAACACAAATAAGCAATGAGTGTGCGATTGATAGATATATTGGACTATGGAGAGATCCATGCATTATTTTGCTTTGGAGAGAAATTATCAAAGGACAAGTCCACCTCAACAAAAAGTTGATTTGAGAAAAGGCCAACAAGCATATCGCTGAAAATTTCATCAAAATCGGATGTAAAATAAGAAAATTATGACATTTTAAAGTTTCACTTAATTTCACAAAAAAGTTTTATGCACACCCTGGTTGGTATGCAAATAAGGAGACTGATGATGTCATCCACTCACTATTTCTTTTGTATTTTATATGAAATATTTGAATTTTCTCCTCATTATCAAGTGAAACAACAAATTCCTCCCTGAACATGTGGAATTAGCATTGTTTGATACAATATGGTTCAGTCAAGTTGGTCCTTAAATCTGTCAAATCTGTAAAAAATGAAATATTGTAAAATTCAAACAATAAAAAACAAAAGAAATAGTGAGTGATGGACATCATCGACTGACTCATTTGCATGTCACTGAGTTGTGCATATATTTTGTGAAATATAAGCAAAGCTTTAAAATGCCGTAACTGTCTTATTTTACATCCGATTTTGATGAAATTTTCAACAACATAATGCTGGTCTAATTTTTCTTTATGAATTCAAATCAAAATTTTTCTGGGGTGGACTTGACCTTTAAAAATTGCAATGTTCTACATGTAACTTAGGAATACCAGCAGGCTAGTGAGGCTACATAGTATAACGAGTACAGAATATAATGATCATAAATATAATAAAGTGACTTACAAAGTGCCAAATCCACTTCGCAGTGTGCTAAATGCATATAGAATGAAAAAAAATATATATATATTTTTGAAGGACTCAATTGATGTCTTCAGGATGGCTATTCCATACAATCAGAATCTTCAATTCTTATTTTCATTTCAAATCTAGACTATAGAAAGATATGAAAATCAGTTTGTTGGGGTTTTTAAAATCAGATATTGGACGTATTACTTTAAATAGCTTGTTTATGAACATATACATTAGAGAATAATAGGAGTGTACAGTATCAGATCAAGAACCTTTTCCCTGATGAGAGGCTTAGAGAGAGAAAAAAATTTCCACAAACAAGAATACCACTTCCAACCAAATCTACATTACTGACGTGTACGTTTGACATACAAAACATGCATTTTATTCCATGAAATTCTGCATCAAGAAAGAAAAAAAAATTAAGCCCCTGCACTCATTTTACAACTAACAAGCATGCACCTTGCCATTTGCCATACGCCTACGACTTTGTCTGGCCTTTTGTTTAATATTGGCAACTTTCCCAGGCCAGCCCCATTTGGTTTCAACTTGAAGCAGATAATTTAAAGTCTGTGAAGAGAATACATGCACATGACATACTGTTGGGAGAAAGAACACCATCAATATAACACAGAGGAGAACTACCTGTAAGAAAAAAACTTCTCTTGTGGTTCTACATTGTGGATCACATGTGTTCAGGACAGGAAGTCGCACCATATTGTGTAGAATTGAAGGTAAAACCTATTTCATAATTGGGGTTGAGCCACGTCAGAAATTTTTCTTTCTGGATTCCGATGGTGTTTTACCAGTTGGAATCCAGTGTTCCTATTAAATGACGAATGTCAGGACTTTGAAAATATTTTAATTAAAATTTATTAAAAGTCATGGATTTTATGTTCCACACAACTAAAATTACTACTAATTGAATAATATAGACTTGTGAACTTTCATTCAGGAAATCAAAAGCTGGAAGTATGATTAGCATGTTGCATTTTTTTGTCTGAAGTCCCTGAAGTCTCCTGTACGCCCACGTCTCTCGCATAAAGAAGACTTCCATTATGTACTATTTTGACAGTTCTACGCCAGCACAAACAGGGAAGAAAATTTGACCCAACCAGTCTGCAAAATAGACCATGTCACGTATTATGAGAATGTTTAATTCAAATTATTTTTCCATCCTCAAGCAAGGCTAGCTTTGTGAAGATTTGCTTAATCTGTTGGGTATCTATTACTTACAAATGGTATATACGTATTTCCTCTGCCCTGAAGTAGGGAGAAAAAAAAACACAAAACAAGCTTGATTACTTTTTCATTCAAGTAAACCACCATACCATTTATTTCCAAAAGATTAGTTGGTGCTGTCTAATACCTTGGTCACATTTGTTCTACGGCGGCCGTACGGCGAGTCGAGAACAGCCGTTTTAACATTTGTTTGTCCAACTATATATAGGTGGTTTGACTTAAAATTAATAAAACGGCTGTTTTCGACTCGCCATACGGCCGCCGTAGAGCAAATGTGACCAAGGTATTAATAATGGGCCAAAAATAATAAGGGACTTTTGGATTTTTATTTTACATGTGCAATAAATAAATACAATAAAAATACTAGCATTTGATCTGAAGGAAACCATACAAAATACCAGCAATTAAAGAATGAATGCAATTGAATTATTTTATTCACTGTTAACATGGAAAGAGTGGCATTGACAACCATTTCTTTTCAAACATACAAATTACATGTATAATCGGAGTATGATTCTTTGAAATGCCTGTTGTTTTATATTCCTCCATGTAACTCGTAACGGTGAGATTATAGTGAAATGGGTTTTATTGCATCTAACTTGTGGCTTGGAAGAGACCATTACATATCACACGGAAATTTCACCCTGAAGAAAAGTCTGTTGTAAAATAGAAAGATTTTTTTTTTTAAATTTTGGTGAAGGTTTGAGGAAAATCCATAAGAGATTAAGAAATTTTAAGATTTTCAATTATGGCACCACATACAAGCAGCTGCCCCATTAAGGCAAAGATTTAGATTTTTTAATTTATGATGACTAAACATTTTTCTTTCAGGAACAGGTGTGAAATATCTTGTCTGGTGATATACAGAGTACTGAAGGTAATACCATGGTCACATTTGTTCTACGGCGGCCGTACGGCGAGTCGAAAACGGCGGCCGTACGGCGAGTCGAAAACAGCCGTTTTAACATTTTTTGTCCAACTACATATAGGTGGTTTGAATCAAAATTAATAAAACGGCTGTTTTTGACTCGCCGTACGGCCGCCGTAGAGCAAATGTGACCAAGGTATAAAATCAAAATTATCTTTCATTTTTTTAATGATATTTCATTGATTTTTTTTACCATATATGTGGGGAAGCTG
This sequence comes from Lytechinus pictus, assembly GCF_037042905.1. Classification (NCBI taxonomy): domain Eukaryota; kingdom Metazoa; phylum Echinodermata; class Echinoidea; order Temnopleuroida; family Toxopneustidae; genus Lytechinus; species Lytechinus pictus. The sequence goes on along the minus strand of NC_087251.1, from coordinate 37,678,794 downwards.
CTCACGTATGATGTCACAAATACAAATATAATAATTCTAATAATTTTTTAATGTTTGATAGATTTTCCTCAAACCACCAATATTTATGATTTATTTTTTTCTGCTATTTTTAAAACAAACTTTTTGTCAGGGTGAACTTGCCCTTTAATATATTTGTAGATGCAATCGGATGTGACTTAGTTTTCAAATCATGAAAGGGCGAGGACCAGAATAATTCACATTATCTGAGTCACTGGCAGATCCAGGGGGGGCACATGCCTGTCCCCCCCCCCTTTTGAGAAGCAAAATTAAAATTTGTAATGTAAAAATGCCATTAAAACAGAGGTGTGCCCCCTCTTTTGAAATTGAAGACTTTTTTTATTTTTTTTGCTTGTTAACTTTTTTGGGTTATGAAATATTCTTAATTTGTGGTTAAAACATTTTTTTTTTTGCGTGTCAAAATTTTCCTCCAAAAAATTTGCCCCCCCCCCCTTTTGGAACATCCTGGATCCGCCCCTGATCTGAGTCCCCTCCTTTAAGAAGAGCTTGAGCTGCACTCAATCCACACTCGATCTGCATCCAATCTCCCTTGTTTTTTAATTCATGAATGGGATTCTCAAATGATGCAGCTTAATCTGCAGAGAAAGGTCTTGTTTTCCAAGCACGTGCAAATCACTTACCATGATGATATTTTCTTTTTACCACACTTAATGAGGACTATTTCTAATAATGAGGACTATTTCTGATTTCATAAATGCATAATCCACATCCAATCCAGAATATGAGAGGGTAAATTTGTGAAAGGGGTTATCATGTTGATGTACACTGTCCCTCTCTAGATTCTAGGACAAGCATGTACGCTTTTTCAGAGAGTCCTACTTCAATTTCTATTTGGTTTATCAATGTAACTTACATGTACATTGTGTTTTGAGCTTCAATATAAATGATCTATGGAATGGTAAATTACTAAATTTGTTTGGGGTTTTATTGTGTTTTGCACTGAAAAGATTAAAAATGTCTAGATAAATATCACAATCATTATTTCACAAGGATCCCCCCCCCAAAAAAAAAATGGGGACATCCCCTTAAAATGACCCATATGAATAGAATTGCTCCTATATATCATACTATGTAAATATCATAATCATGTCTCATGTTTACTTTATAAGGATTCCCCCCTCCAAAAAAAAATAGTTCCCAAGTTAATATTACTTAATGTAGGTGAGGAACACCCCAATGCCACCAAAAGAAGTGTTAACATAGACATGGGGGGTGGTACATGTAGGTCTATAGTATATATGTAGTTACACACTACCCTATAAATTCCCGTTTTAGTGGCCGAGTACCATGATGAAATGTGTATCAGCCATGGCAACATTTTAGACAGTTTGAATGAGTCATCTCTTACATTTATAATGTTCAAATGGATGACAGCATAGACTGTACTATGGAACACCAAGTATAAAATGACAAGAGCCTCAAAATCAACAGAGATACCCAATTCAAACTTACTGTCTAGTTCATCACATGCACTGAACACAGAATTGCATGTATTGGACTATTTAAAAAAAGGCTTAGACCTTACATTTGAACCGATTTTTTTTTTATTTAGAAAAACTATCATTTTGAGACTCTTCTTCTGCTGGGAATTTTGAATGTTTTCAGGAATAAGAGACAAACAGGTGAAAAATGACCAATTAGGGGCAATTATTTAACAGATGCTGCCTATAGCCATTGTAATTGAGTATAAAGCCAAGCAAGAATGCAGTAAAGTAGACTTGAATGGAAAGTGAAAGTAAAAAAAATCTTCCTTCTGGAACAAAAGACTGTGGAGCAAGCAGAGTATAGGCTCAACTACGACTCTGCTACTCTACCCAAGGAGGTCACAATTTGATGCCCCTGTCCCACTTGTCTACAGATTATGTTTGATGTAGAGGAGGTAGTGAGGGGGGGTCAAGCTACGGTCAAACAGAGTTCAATGTACACGAATGTCCGCTATGCATGCACAAGGCAACTTCAATTACACAGCCCGACTTCCAATATTCACATAAAAGAAGCACCCACAGTAAAGAGCCATGTGCCAGCAAGTGTGTATACCGGCTCGAGCACGGCTTCAATCCACATGTCCAATGTGAACATGTATGAGGGAGACGTTCCCCCAGTGCTGAATTATGCATGTATGATGATGAGAGGAGCAAGCATGTGGCCGATAGATTGAGCATTGTTGGACTGACTCATCAGTTTCTTGGAAAAGCTGAGGCATGTATAATAGACCCTCTCTCTATTCAATAATGGACAAAGAGAGGGAATATTCATGAAATATCGCCCCTATCTCTTCTCAAAACCCATCTTTCCTTTCCATACATTACAACATCCATACAAAAAATAAAATGCATTTATCCCTGAAATGATGTTTCCTAGGAGATTTGGAAAGCATAGCAACTCCCCATGGCAGATCAGACTTCACAGCAGCTTGGCTCAGGGCGTTACACCCTGGTTTTACCACACAGAGGGACCAATCGGTTGGGGTCAGGCTTTGTGAACACAATGGAAAGAATGCAAATAGTTCAATCTGGGTTTTCGAATGAGCAGCCAGGCACCAATCCTATCTGCACCAGGTACCGACCTACTTTGTCTCTCTTTGTATATTTTGATAATGCAAGAATTCCATTGCTTATCTTCAATGTGACGACACGCATGCTTATCAAACTTTTTCCATTTCTTGGTTTCTAAACTTAACCAAAATTTCCATGCTAAACTTTGCTTGAATTTCATTTATTTGTTTTGAATAATCAAGTAGCTACATGTAACTAAACATAGGGCCTACTTGCACAATTACAATTTTTTGTGAAAAAAAATATGATTCAGTTTTCATTATAAGATTTGAATTAAATTTCAAAACAAAATACATGTAGGATAAGGGTTTATTGGGAGTGGGGGTTGTGTCCCCCCCCCCCAAAAAAAAAAGGAATAGAGGGTCTAAATAAAAACATTCAATTCTAATAAAACTGTAGTTTTATATAGAATAGAGAATTGTGTAGAAGAATACAGAATTGTATGTTGAATAATTACCCATATACATGGATCAGCAACATGAAGACATGGGCCCATTATGTACACAATAATGCATGTGACTGAGCCTTAATTACACAAAGGCTTTAAATAACCCAATTAAGGTAAACTCAAGCATTCCTTTACACAATAAAAAAAAACAAGATTAAACAGTTCCTATGGAATAGAGTCAATGAAGATGAAAGAAAGGGGAAAAAGAAAGCCATCTTGCTGTCCTTTCTTAGTTCCCACAATTGCTCTGTGTGAGGCAATATGGGTCGTACACCATAGATAACAAAAGGCATTGGAATGTGTGCTATTGCATGGTCATGAGTCATCTAAAAAATGGAAGTTGGCAGCTAACAAAGAAAGGTACCTTGCCAAATGAAAGGAAACCATGCTTGTTACATGATACACAGTTACAAGTATAGAGATTATGGCATGATCTATGCTAATTAATCTACGTACAGTCATCAAACATTTCCTACAATACACATCGTCTAAAAGCTCTATGAATAAAATACAAGGTCAGCTATCTATTGTTTACCTCGGCCTCGGGGCTGTATTCCATATAAAACTTCCATGCATAGGTAGGATTTCCTGAGCACTCACAAAGAAAGACACAAGATAATGCCACCAAACTAATCACTTTTTTCCAGAGAAGTCTCCACGATATGTTCAATCAGCACTAATGTAAGGCACAAAAGATGTTAGAGCGTGGTGGAGATGTGAGATAAAAGAGCTACATCATACAGAGAATCCAATGTTTACATGATGACTGGGCCTCCTACCCGGCAGGATGATCATGGTGGTAGATTTGAAGAGGGTTGTCTGTCTGACTGGCTGGCAGGCTACCTGGCAGTGATGAAACTTAAATACAGGACAATAATTTGCCTGGAAGAAAGTTGTCACTGGTTCCTACGCTTGGACAATTTCACAGAAATTACAAAAAAGCTCCGACCTTTCAGGAACGTACAGAAACACTGTCTCCAGTGTGAACTTGCTGGAAATCCTGGAAGTGTTGTTAGCAGGTCATGTAAACATCACCAAGGGTGTACTAGCAGTACCTGACACAGCCAGCTAGCCCTGAAAGCATGTGTGCTGGCTGGCACCAGTGTGTGTTTTGTGTATGTGTGTGTTCTCAAGCAAGGAGTTGATTCAAGAGCACAAGCTAATGAGTGGCACATATCTTGTGTTGTGTGACTATGAATGCAGGCTGCTGACAAAAAGTGCGTGGGCGCCCAGGCAGCTCAAGCAGTAGAGGCATTGGCTGTCAGACTCACCCAATGACGACATGGGTGAATGCTCTTGTAAACACAGCCAGCTCAGTGAGCTGCGTGAGCGAGCTGGCAGCCAGACATGTATAAAAAAAAAACATTCCCCTAAACATGTACCCTCCTTAGAAATTAATAAGTTGCTTCTAAAAGGTTGAATAATGAAAATGTTGAGCAAGAGTTGTAACACATGCATAATTAGCCAGACTATCGATTCCAGGGTCATGTGAATTATTCAACATCATGCAACAGACAAGCCTAGGTCAGCCATTGAGGCCCCTGGGTTTCAGGGCTAGCCAGGCATGGCAACACAGGCACGTATTAAACATAACAATTGACAATACACGCACCCTCAACCTGACAAGACAACCAAAATCAAATGTCTCCCTCTTGTGGTGTAAAGCTATATAACATTCAGTCAATTTTTGATTTCTTTTTCAGCAACTGACAATTTCCAAGAATCAGTGTTAGCACTTCAAAGGAAATTTCCTACATTCCAAGAAAAGATAAATTTTTCAAGAAATTTTCAGGAAATAAAAAAATCAGGAAATAAAACAATTAAAATTACACAAGAATTTAATCAAACAAGTTCCAAAATTCATGCAGTTTTGAAGATAAATACTAGTTGTGGTTAATCTCGAAATGAGTTCGAACAGATTCCAATAAAATGACCACCCTAGTGTTTGAATATAACAAAAAATATATGGCAGATGGCTCTAAAAGAAAATGTGCAATTGCTGAGAAATTAGCAAAATAAGCACAGAATCCCATCAAATGTCAGTGATTTTTCCAAATAATATTAAACACTGTCCCACATGCTTTTCTGTGTCAGTGATCACCAGAGTTATCGGTTTTCAGCTAGGATTTCATGATTTCACAAAGAGACGTTTACATTAATTTACTAAATCAAGATCTATGATGATCTGGTGACAATTAACCTTGATTAAAAAGACTTTCTACTTAAATAATTGTTTGCTGCAACTGCTTTCTTAAAATTACCTTTAAAATTTGTTTGCCTTGTTATATAGCTAAAAAGAATACCGGTATCCATGCTTGCATAAGTGAGCTTGTCCCATTTCGCCCCAATTTAAGGAAGTGCATATAAAACAAAAGAGGTCTTAAATTCCTTGATTTTGGGGTCACTAGGCCTAATTTCAAACTCACTGTATTATTTTTGTTTAAAACAAAACTTGAAGGTTCCAGGAAATGCCACTGAATTTCGGCAAATAAATTTTTGAGCTGTTGAAATAGGGTAGAATACTAATAGTATCTTTACAAAATACAAAATAACAAATGGGGATATGACATCATCAGCCCACCTAATGAATATTCATAAAGACATGCCTAGAACTGTTTCACCAGAATAACGCAAATCTTTAAAATTCAATAATTTCGTTATTTGTTCTCCAATTTTTATCAAATTTTCAGCATTTTGCTTTATGAATTTCACTCTATTTATTGAGATATAAATATCTCCGGCCTGGACCATCCCTTTAAATCAGAGGAGTGGGAGGTTCCCTAGTTAAATTGTGTCTAATTTTTTTTTTTACACAATCTGTAGTGTCATCCTTCATGCTGGATAAACTGAAGCTAGTATTTGTCCCTCTTCAACAGTCAACACAAGAGGGAGACATTTACATTAGATTGGTAGTTGGGTGTTAATGAAGACCTGATTTCTTACAATTTCCATTTGATAAGGCAGGATCAACCAATTCAAAAGCTAAAAGATCTATACTATACATAACCCCTTTCCCTTTGCTATAATTTGTTTATACTTAAGTCACCAGACAAAATGATTTCAAAGGTGATTATTGCACTAAGGGTAATGCTACAAAATAAATTTAATTTTTCTGCTCCCATTAATTATGAAATGTTGGTAATGCATCCAGGGGGGGGGGCACTATCATTTACAAGTGGATTCCATGCATGACCAAAAAAAGAAGTAAAAAGGATCCCTTATTCAAGATAGGGCACAACCTAATAAGGTGGGTCAAAAAAGCTAAAATAGTGAAAAAAAGGTATTCATTTCGCTAGGAAAAAATATGTGTTTACAGTCGAATTTGCGAGGGTATAAAAAGACTAAAATGACCTTATAAAGGATGTACTTTTCGCCCCAACACTACGTATTTAGGCTCCGATTTGAGCGAGGTGTGTGGGGTGGTACTAAACCCAATGAAAGTAAAGGTAAAGCCATTGTCCGTGGCATAACAATTAAGATGTTGTTGTACTTGTTTAGGGGGTCAATTCAGAGAATACTTGCCAAGAGTATCGTTTTGTTTCAATACTTGTTAAGGATAGGGTTTCACACGCCAATACTTGTTAATTGGTGCATTTTCAGAACATGGAAATACTTTCTTTTCGAAACCCCATGGTCACACATTTTATCCACTCGTCAATGGAAGTGCCCCCCCCCCCCCCCCCCCCGGGTAATGCATCATTCATTCCACTTTCAAAATAAGCCCTTTTGGCGTTAGGAAAGTGATAATGGATTTTTTTAAATATTTCATTCTTGAGAATCTACTTTGTATTAAGGTATTTATTGAACCTGTACTAATAATAAAAAACAACAAAATTTAAATCCTGGTGAAACACCTTACTTGTTGCTATGTCTGATAAGCTTTCAGATTGTCAAGAGCAACATTTTTTTTTAAGTATGCATAAGATTTTAATATGTTGAGAAAATGTGTCTAATAGCACTTTTAAATTAATATCATAAATCTAAAACTATTTAAATAGCAAAAAATAAATTAAAATACTAAGGAATAACACACTAAAACACCTATAAAAAATAAAGATTGTACTGTCTGTATTTCTTTTGATTTCAACCAAAGCTTTGGGGAAATGGCATTTAACTTTTGGGAAATCTCTACCAGACCTAACATATTACGTAAAATTCCTACATAACTTGGCAATCAGATTCTATTGGGCACATTTTAAATCCTTTCATTTCATTGCAAAAACTAATGAACAGCAACAGAAACTCTACTATAACTCTGCAAAGGTTGCAATGAATCCTGTATATACTCTTCTTATAAACTTGCACATCAATTTCCTATATCCCCTTGTATTAATATGGAGGGAGAGGAAGCTAAAACACTGTTAAAAATCCAATTTGTATGGAGATTTCATGTTGAGCCCACACTGATGGGATACGTTCACCTGGGAATATCACAGGATGGTGGCAAAGAAAGATATTCAACCCTACCCACCTTAAATAACTCATCTTCCTTTCACTATTCTCTCTTTATGTACATACATAACGTGTGTTACTCTTGTTACATATTATTTCCTATGCATCAGTCAAACTATCTTAATGGATCCTCAAAATGTGAAGCCTACATATTCACTAGTAGAACCATCTCTCCATTCTGATAAGAGCTATGTGTACGTTTGTGCGCCCCTCCCACCCCTCCCCTAGCCCTCTCTATTTCTCTGTCTTGAAAATCCTGACAAATTAAATCTGCTTCTTTTCTCAGCATCATAATAAATCAGAATACACATAATTAGGAGTCTCCGTTTGTGCCATCTATTGTCTGGGATGTAGTATAAAACTGTGGAGTATTCCAAGGAACAATTGTTTTGATTGCTTCCTTCTGCGTTCTAATCATTTGTACACTTCACATTCATAACATAACAATAAATATTGATTACCGTTTTTGGCTGTACTAAAAAATATTCCAAACAAAAATTATCTACTACCAAATTATTATAACATTCAAAAGTTGCAGGATAAGGAATGGCGTTAGCAAATTGCTTGAAAAAAAAGAATTGCCTGTGAAAATCAGACAATCAAATGCAAGAATTTTGGTAGCTTATAACAAAGAGTGATACATGTATTTACTGATTATTTGTTTCATGAGATGTTCCCCAGGAGACACCATTCACTAAATTTGAAACTTGTCTGAAAGCAAAAACAGTTTAAAAAAAAAAAACATAATTCATTCAAAATGGTCATGTTGTCAAGTGTGAACGAGGAGAGATAGCATGATGGGTGGGAGGTATGTTATCTTCTCCTGCCGACTTGTAATCCAGTAGGTGCGAACGCAATACAACCCTAAGGAGATATGTTTCCTGGCGTCATTTTACTGGGAAGGGATGGGGAGGGGAGAAGCAGTGGATGAGGGGGAAAGAGAGGGCAGAGGGGAGTGCAAGGGCAGAGGAATAAAGAAAAGGGGCAGTGTTGTTCGGTTCTTGTCAAGGGAAGCAGACAAATGGCGAACATCAACACAGTCACACTCGCCACAGGGATTAATCACCCGTCCTGTTTGAGCGTGAAAGGGGAAAAAGTTCGTTTTCAGCCCTCTACAACGAGCACACACATTAAAAGCCGAATGATACATGCATCAAAGGGGGATGACATCACTAATTTAAGCATGAGGTCAGATAGGGGACAACCCAAAAGACAATAGGACACATCAATAATGTAAGATAAATTAAACATGGGGATAAATAAAGGAACAAACCAGGTAAGATTTAAATTTTAAGAAACAGATTTTCAATCTTTTTTCTTTTATTATCATAAATAATCAGTTTTTTGCGAAACAAGCATTATACAGTGAATGCAAATATCAGCATTCTGCTGTATGTAGGATATTTATTTTCTGAATATTCTTCAATATCATTTGTGGCAGATCTAGGGGCAACTTTAGAAAAAGAAGGTAGACCCAAAACCTTCTATTTCAGGAATTTTGGGGGTGATTTCGGCTGCGATGAGGGCATAATCGTCTGTGACCCTCATGTTATTTCTTAGGCTGGCACATAAATCAAGAACAAAATATTTCATTTCAAAATGTTGGCAAGAAAATGAACTTTGTGAACAGATACTGGCTGATGATGATGATGATCCACAGCATTTATATTGGGCCATATATCTGTTAAAAACATTCATAGGCGCAGAAATTCATTAGGCTGTATAAAATTTAAAAGTGGAAAGCGGCAAAAATACATAATGTTCTTCCTCTGCATAAGAGCAAAATATGAATGTATATTAACACTAGCAATAGAGAACCAAGAGAAATTGCATTCTGTTATTTCAAAATGATCCAATCTCAATAGCAGATAAAGTACAGTAGTACCCCAAAATAAAACACGTGCTCGATAGCGAGACTACAGTGCATTGGCCAGATTGGAACATCTCGGCAAGACCTAATTGACACCTTAACAGGTTGTCATGTGTCGTCATGGTTACACCAGCAGTCCCACTGATGGGGCAAGAAACACGAGAGCTAGAACAACACTGACACACGGTTCAGGAGAGAATTTCATGAAACAATACAGTCAGTGATTTTCCCAGAGCATTGTTATAAGCTACTGAAATCCTTGCATCTGATTGGCTCATAGCAAATTTATCAGTAAAAATCACTGGCAAGCTGCTTCATGTAACACTCTCCCAATGCACTATGATAAAATAGGGACAGTATGGGGTTGCTCTCATTCCCAATGTTTGCAATCTAAACAGTGGGCTGTCACCATTAAAACACTGATGCAAGTTAAATGATCAGCTGATCCCTTTTTTCCACAAGCCTTGTATACGTTATCTTCTCTGTTTTGACTTCAAGCAGCACAGATTATGGCAAACAAGTGCAACTTTTGCTCTGAATAATGAATATCCATTTAAAAAATAGTTCCCACAGCATATGTTTCTGTCAGAGATGATATGTACACCTGCTTCCTCTATTGTGCTGACCAGTAAAAAAAACCTTGCTCATAAAGAGTCATATGTCAAAACTTTCTCTTCACTAAATTTTTGAAACTCTTGTTCCTAATGTTGTTCAGTTTGAGTGGATAAATATTATCATAAATGAAATCAAAGTACTGATCTGCTTCTAGATTACTCTATAGTTACAGAATTCCTACACTACAGTTTCTTAACAGTTTTTTTTAACAGCCATCGTGAATTCATACTGAATGACCGCATCCCCCTCTCCTTTGTCCTCAACCTATCCACAATGCCAGATCAATCTGCATTTTACTTATTGCTACAAAGTTTCAATATCATACACATATTACTTATCCTTTTAAGTCATATCTTGAACCAGCCCCCCTAAAAAATAATAAACTAGCATGAAAGATAATCTATGAAAGTTGTAGAATTAAAAAAAAAAGTGTTCCATGACTGTAGAGCGACCATGGGCAGTTCCACGGTTATGGAGTGACATTCAGAAACAATTTTTTTTGCATTCAAACAAAGATATCACCCATATTTAAAAAGTTATTTGCAAAGAAATGGTACCTGACAGTAGTTGCTGAAACCCACTTTTCAAAATAATATTTGTTATTTTGATCCACTGAATTAATGAGATATGAATATTCATAAACATGGTTACGGAGTGACGCAAAATGGACATGCATATTTAAAGAGAAAACATATTGCTCAAACTCTGTGAATTTTGAATTGCTATCATAATTTTGATTTATTGATTGGATACTATGTTGTTCTAGCTTTAATATGCTGCATTACATTAAAAAATTGGTGTATTATTTCATTAATTACGATTTAAAACGTAAACCCATACCCGGTTACGCAGTGACATCAGAAATATCCACTCCCACTCACGGGCAACGTAAAATGAACTTATATTTTATCATTTTTGTTTGATATGATGTAAAATGATGACCTTCAGATTATCCAAAAGAAAATTTTACAAAACAAGCAATAGTTTTCTGTTAAATTGAAATCAAGTAAAAAGCAATATATGTAGTCCCATGTATAGAATTTCTTGTATGGTTTGGATTCTCATATAAGGAGATGCGTAAGAAAAAAAATTGTGTCTAATTATGTTCCCCTTTTGTATTTATTAGATTCCATATGAGTTTTGATAGAAAAATTTGATCCAGATTTGAAATAGAGCCAATAATTTTTTTTGGAAAATGTCCACTTTTGCTTGGAATTGCCCCCACACAACAAACATTATATATAGACTTCATAAATGACCCCACCCCTCCCCTTCCCATCTCACCCCACCCCACCCAACCTGACCAATCTGCATTTTAAGTGTCAATATCATACACGCATTACCTCCCCCTATCAGTGAAATTCATAATAGTGCCTTTAAAATGTAGGGGGCTGGCTGACATCATTGCAATCATCAGTCCGATAACATGAAAGGCCTGGGGGATTTCTCCTCTTGTTATCTGATCTGTTCATATCTCATATCGCCCATCCTACATAGGAGCACACGCTACTATGACATACACCAATACATGTTTCATACACATTCATTATCATCATGCACTCAAACACACATCCCTATTAATGGAATTAATAAACCTAATCATTTGAATGGCTTCGATGTCTATCGAAAAGAACAGTTAAAGGACAAGTCCACCCCAACAAAAGGTTGATTTGAATAAAAAAGAGAAAAATCTAACAAGTATAACAATGAAAATTTCATCAAAATCTGATGCAAAATAAGACAGTTGTGACTTTTCAGATTTTTGTATAATTTCACAAAACAGATATATGCACATCCTGTTCGTTATACTAATGAGAGAACTTATGACATCACTCACTCACTATTTCCTTTGTATGAAATATGAAATATTCTAATTTTCTCCTCATTCTCCTGTAAACAAAGTTTTCTTTTACCCTGTACATGTGGAATTACCATTGTTTAAAATTTTGTGGTTCAGTCAAGTTGGTCCTTTTTCAATCTGTAAAAACTGAAATATTGTTTAATTCACATAATAAAAAAAAAAGAAATAGTGAGGGACATCATCAACTCTCTCATTTGCATATCACTGATTTGTACAAATAACTGTTTTGTGAAAAAAAGGCAAAACTATAAAATGTCATAACGTTTTGATTTTACATCTGATTTAGATGAAATTTTCAGTGTTATCCTTCTTTGATTTTTCTCTTTTGATTCAATTCAACATATATCTGGGGTGGAATCAACCTTTAAATATCAGATTTATACTACAAATCCTACATAGATGTAAATGAAATACTAAGCTGTCATTTGCTTATGAGTTTTTTTTTTTTTTGGGGGGGGTTATGCACTTGACTGGGGGCAGTAGAGCTTGAATGATTGTGATCAATACATCGTCTGTTGATTCTCAAAAAAGGATGCTAAATCTGTTCAATAAGGAGTCATCTATAATATTGAATAATCATTTAATACAATGTTTAAGTGCAGCATAGTATTACCCCGAATTTAGCATGGCTGCCCTGATCGTGCATTCGACCATTCAATGAATACCGGTATTTTACTACTGGGTATCCATTAACTACACGTGGGTGAAGATGGCAAATGTAAATAAACGCCTTGCCAAAGGATGCGAGCACTGTAGTGGGATTCGAAACCCAGAATTTGAGTTTAAAAGTCTGGAGACTTATCCGCTGAGTTACACCATCTCTAAATACACATAAACAGAAAACAATAATGCCAAGCCAGTTTGCAACATTAATGAAAAAAAAAATTATCTTTCCAAAATAAACCAAAATAGGAATTAGGCCCAGAGTTACAAATTGACAACTAGGTCCACATGTACATGTAATTAATAGTACTGTATTAAATGGTAGCGCTACGAACAAGAGCCTACCATGAGAAGTAGATACCAGTAATTTCATGAGCATTAACATGTGATCATGTTCAATATTTTTCAGGATACCTTCCAATCTCAAATTATGCAGTTTTCTTTTTGTTAATTCCGACTCGAATAACCAAACTAGCAATGCATACATGTACGAACTTCTACCTAACATAATTCCCACATCTTCCCCCTCTATTTGTTAATGTATAACTAAATCTGGGACAAGTGCGATAATACATTTCTGGATTCATCTCTCGTCTTTTCCAAGAGCTGTCAAGAAGACCAGAATACCTGTATATCATGCTATTATTATTATCATTCCTTGCACTCCTTTTCTTCAGAGGCGATGTGAATGAGCTCCACTTGCCATCACCTAGCAACATATGAAGATAAGATATAACTAGGCTTGACTGTCAAGCTACAATGCAACTCCCTAAACCCCAGGCTGTCTTGTGGTAAAGGTTTGCTCCAAATGCCATTTGATGTCATTATTAAACTTCAATTTGATATCACTACATGTGAACAGAAGGATGGGCAACAGTTCATTGAACACGTTCATCATCAGTATAGAGACCTAACTTCATGTATGCATAACTGCTTTTTTATGTTCCTTTCTACTGCCCAAAACCACTTTTTTTTTCATATTTACCCAACCCTGTCCAACATCCCCCTAACAATAAAAATGTTTTAAATTTCATTATTTTAGTTATGTTGTTAACATAGGCCTACATGTAAATTAATGCTCCATCCCTGCAATCACCTCACATCACACTGTTTTCTCATGCCTCATTGCAGTTCTCAAAGTTAATGCAATGTTGCAAAACAATAGTAAGCTTTTTTCTGTATAATACACATATCACTATCACAGGATTATATCAAAAAAATTCCCAGCAAATATACAGTGTCATTTTGTGACACCAGGCAAGCAGTACAAGTACCTGTGCATAGTCAAGATGACCAAAGATAATATAACAAAATATTCATTCTGTCCCATATTTCTCTCATCCTACACTAACCCTTTATAAAGAGTATGCATTCAATTGTGACTTTTTCAAGGTAGGGATTCGTACATGTACATGTGAAAGTAAATTTACACCACATTATATTGAGATCTCCATGGAAGTATCCATTATACTGCATGCTTAAATATCAATGCCCTGGAGCAAGTTCCGAGATCAGACTTCAGATCTTCAGATGCTGGGGAAAAAGGGGGATTCCCCTGTCAAACCATGCACTCACTCCTCACACAATTGAATACATAACTGAAAGTTCTACCATGGAGATTTGTATATCCATGGTTCAACTGAAGACATCAAAAGAAATATCAATGATCCTTTAAAGGAATATGTAGATCTGTGATGCGACAGTCCCACAAACAAAACCGACTTCAAACAGACCAGAGGTATGTCATTGGAAATGTAGTAATGTCACCGAGGTCGTTCTCATTACACCTTATAAAACTTTTTTACTGGAAACCGATTCAGGAAACCAGTTTGGAAGATTGCTTTGCTAGCGTTCCCACTTGATCACACGAAAGTGGTATTCAAAATCACTTCACGTAAAGTGATCTTGTTGCTATGGAATCGCTCTCAGTGGGGTGACACGTTTCGCGTGAAATTCGAAACCGCAGCGTAGGCATTCTATGCCTGTCGTGTGGAGTAGCGCGGTCAAAAAGTGTGAAAAAAGCTTCCTGAAGAACGGTTGTGTCCTCACGCTAAAACCAGTTTAACGAGGCAAAACGATCTTGGAAAACTACATCGCGAGGTGGTTTTCTGAACCGGTTTGTAAGATCGTTTCCAAGATCGCCTCGACCGTTCTCACTACACGTTTAACTAGTTTCCACAAAACTAGTCTCCAGTAAACTAGTTTTAGGAAGGTAGTGAGAATGGTGTCACTGATAGATTTGGTCCGTCTGGAGTCGGTTTTGTTGGTATGAAGGAAAATTGCCAATTCGTCTACTGCCAACTCGTCCATTCATCACATGGTCTACTTTCATTTAGTCTAATGCCATTCCGTCCATCAACATTTTGTCTAACAACTATTTGGTCCATTAACCATTTGGTCAAATCATCACTTCGTCTGATCACCATTTCGTCTATGACCATTTTGTTTAACCAGTTGGTCTAATAGCCATTTCATTTTCATTCATTTTGCACAATTAACACTTAGTCCAATTAGACCAAATGGTCAATGGACTAAATGGCTATAGGACCAACTGGTTATTAGACAAAATGGTGAGTGGACAAATTGGCAATTGGACCATGTGGATAGTGGACAAACTGATGGTAGACCAAATGACAGTAGACGAGTTTGCAATTGGACGAATTGGCATTAGACGAATTGAAAATAAACCAGTACGAATATGGACTATAACTTCTTCCACGTCTTTCAGATGCCTAAGAATCAGTTAATTCTTAGGTAGAGACAAGGCATAGATGTGAAACCAACTACATGTAGATAATACATAACAAATTAATTGCATATAATCATCATTACATCTATAAGCTAACACCATTTCTATTGTCTCTGATCTTTGACTTTGGTGTCACAAGTTCATTCATAATCAAACACTGTAGCACCCACTGGCACTGGCTTAAACCCCTTTCTCTATCAAGAACAAGATTTTGGCGGCACAAATCTACATCTATATGTGACACTGGGGCTACTTTTTTATCTCATCAGCCAAAGTTTGCTACGGTGTACATTTCTATTGCATTACACTTACAGTTTTAAAGTTTGGACCCTAAGGAACTTCAGGGACTAATTTTTGTTACTTTCCTAAGGCTCTTTGACGTACATACATGAAGCAAATTAGTCCCAGGCCTTTGCATTGGATTTGGGGCTGATCACCACTAGCTACATGTAGCTGAAACAGCCCAATGCTTCAGCTCACATACATGTGCAGTATCAAAATCAATTTCTACATGTTAGTAGTGTATGCAAGTAATGTATGAGATTAATATCATGTCATTTTTTTATTGTAAAAAAATTGAGTTCAACATTTAAAAGCTAGATAATCTACATATAATCAATTTTTACAGAGTTTCTTCATGATATATCTTCTCTTATCTCTTATGACATGTATGTATAACAGAAAAAACATCTGTTTATTCATTTAACCTTCCCATAGTACATCACCTATCTATCTACCAAAACAATGACCAGAGGCACTTGCAATATTGTACAAATATGCAACTTAAATATTTTTTTTAAAGTGTAAGTTTTGCTGGTTATCAGAAAAAATGTAAAAATAAAGATAAGATACATAAATGCTTCTGGTGTCTATGGACGTTCAAAATGTGTACGGTGCGTGGGACAGACCAAGAAAAAAATGAAACTGACAATTAATGATGAATTTTATCTCAACCATAATTCAATTTCTTATTGGAGAGTTTATATCCACTTCTTCCCTTTGATTCTATTCATGGTACAATCACATGTATTTCATGCTTGAACAAAACACAATCTAAAGGGTACAAAAAACTTGTTTCGCTGCTTGTACATTTTTCAAAGGACAAATAAGAATTCTATAAAATTCACCTAAAACCTTTAATTTGACATCTCAATTAATGCAACAATTAAAAAAAAAAACGCTTCAGATTTGAAGAATAAAAGCTAATAATTTCACTTAGTACATAATTCTGTCATCAATTAATGGTGAATATATATAGTCCAGTAGATATGTGAAAAAGATGCTCGAATCTGGCAGAAAGTGTGAAAATTGGCATACAGGGGTATTTTTGGGCGCTGATTTAAAAAATTGCCGGCCCCAAGCGATTTGACCATCGGGTCGGCCGCCATTTTGAAATCCAAGATGGCCGCCATGAAAAATCATCAAATGTCATTTTCTCAAGTTTTACATGGCATGTGACACTGAAATTTGGCATATAGGGGTATTTTGAGGCACTGATTTCAAATATTGCCAGCCCCCAGCAATTTGACCATTTGGTCGGCGGCAAAATGGCCGCCATCTTGAAATCCAAGATGGCCGCCATGAAAAATCATTAAATGTCATTTTCTTGAGTTTTACATGATATGTGACACTGAAATTTGGCATATAGGCTTAATTCGGCGTGCTGATTTCAAATATTGCCGGCCCCCAGCAATTTGACCTCCAGGTCAGCGGCAAAACGGTCGCCATCTTAAAATCCAAGATGGCCACCATGAAATATCGTTGCAATAATTTTCTCTAATTTTGTATGAGCTATGGTACTGAAATTTAGCATATACAGTGTAGGTGTAGTTTAGGGCACTTATTTCAATGGTCTTACCACCAGGTCAGCTGCCATCTTGAAATCTAAGATGGCCGCCATGAAAATCACTAAAAATCATTTTCTTGAATTTTACATGTGCAAATAGATTACCTATTTTTGGGTGCTGATTTCAAATATTGCCAGCCACAAGTGATCTGACCATCAGTTCAGCGGCAAGATATGGCTGCCATGAAAAACCATATCAAAATAATTTTCTTGGATTTTACATTATATATGACACCAAAATTTGGCATACAGAAGTATGTGGCACTGATTTTGCCGGCCACCAGCAATGTAACCACCGGTTTCGGCAAAATGACCGCCATGAATTAAAAGTAATGATAATTGTCTTGAGTTTTATATGAACTCTGGCCCTGAAAGTTGTCATATAGGCATATATTTAGGCACTGATTATTGTCAGACCCCTATTTGGTTGCCATTTTGAAATACAAGATGGCCGCCATGAAATATAATTTGCTCAAGTCTTACGTATGGCCTGTAACACTTTGATGATCTTTGCATCCTTGATCAATGAAAGAAACATAATAAATAGATGCTATTTTGAATTCCAATATGGTTACCAAGTTTGAATGATGTACAACATTATAATGGTGAGTAAAACCCATTGTATTGGCACTGAAAACAAATCCAACACAACCACATCTTTGTCCGTTGCAAGGATTATAATACTTTGGCACCCTTAATTGCTGATATAGATGTTACGTGAATATGAAGCACCATAAATACACAAACCAGCTAGCTTCTTCTGCAGTTACACATTTGAGCTAGGTGGCTTTGGTTGAACAATAACCATCCGGAACAATCATTTTCTGTTGAGAGGCTGTAAATTATTTCTTTGAGTTTCATATAATCTGCAGTATTGCACTTTGACATATCGACGGAGTGCGGGGTGCTTATTTCAAATATTGCTGGCCCTCAGCGATCTGATCCCCTGAGTCAGAAGCAAAATGTCAGCCATCTTGAAATCCAAGATGGCTGCCATGAAAAAAGATCATTGAAAAAAAATCACTTTATCTAGTATCAGGTAACGTATTATTTTAAAATTTGGCATCTATGGTAAGCTTAATCTAGGGATATCGAAATTGCCCCCAGTAATCTGTCCAATAGATATGCTGCAAAATGGCCACCTTCTTGAAATCTAGAGTGGATCGACTGTCATGAAAATTCATTAAAATCATTTTCTTGGTTTTAAATAATTTGAGGCACTGGATTTTAGACATACAGGCAGGTTTTTGGCCTGCTGGTTTCAGAATATTGCTCCAATAATTGCGATATTTTATTACAAATCGACAAGAAGAAAACTGCTCCAGACTTGAAGTACTGATGGTTATATAGTGGTAAGATGATGATGATGATGATGAAATTAATATTAATGATGGATGATAATAATACATATTTTATTGTTCAAAATAGAATTCAGTAACAGAAATGCTCCGAAAAGTTATTTCGCCCATACCCTGTAGATCATGAGCCCGGCAGCAACTTAGCAGCGCCACATCGGACGTTGCTCTATCCATTAAAAAGGGAAGTTCACCCCGGAGAAAAGTTTGTTGTAAAAACACAAGAAAATATGATATAAAAAGGATATTGGTAAATCCATCAAAGATATTAGAATTTTAAGTTTTTGATTTGTGACGTCATATACTGTACGAGCAGCTGCCCCATTATGTTGTGTGATTTAAAATGGCAGATAAAGTGTGTTATGTGTTATAATTATGTTCATTATCTATCCATATTTGAAATTAACATACAATACAAGTTTTTGCTTCATAGTACCAATTTACAGTGACACAGGTAATGTAGAATTCAGGAAAACATTTTTGAAAGATATTTCGTAGTAGCCATCTTAGATTTCAAAGTGGCGGTCATTTTCAGCTGACCCGGTGGATCAATCACTGGGGCAGCAATATTCTAAAACCAGCAGGCCAAAACCTGCCTGTATGTCTAAAATGCAGTGCCTCAAATTATTTAAAACTCAAGAAAATGATTTTAATGAATTTTCAAGATGGTGGCCATTTTGCAGCATATCTATTAGACAGATTTCTTGGGGGAAATGTCAATACCCCAAGATGCCAAATTTCAAAATAATACCTTCTTTATAATTATGATACTTGATTTTTTTTAATGATTTCTTTATGGCAGCCATCTTGGATTTCAAGATGGCTGCCATTTTGCAGCTGAGGTATCACGGGCCTAAAACATTTCCCATAGACTCGTGTGTTAAAGAGGCGCTCTAAAAAAAAAGGATGAAATTCGAGAATTGAATGTTTACTACCTGTCCAGTGGATAGGATACATGTCTGACATTCCATATCTGACCAGAAAAGGGTACCTCGACCAGCACATTTTAAAAATAAATCCGCATTTATGAAGACTACACCTGACAGGGTCATATTCATCACTTGAGACAGTAAAATGGCAATACTTCTTCCGCCAGTATAAAAATAGTTCCAAAGTGGTGATATATCTTCCCAATTTGAAAAAAGGAAGTTCAGTAAAGTTACCCTCCCTAGAATCAGTGTTAGATTATCAATCATATTCATTCGTTTTTGTCAATCAGCAATATCAAAATTAAAAATTGAGAATTAAATGGGTTGGCTCGAATGAATATATTTGGCCCGTATAACCCTGACTCAGGGAATCAGATCGCTGAGGGCCAGCAATATTTGAAATAAGCTCCCCACACTACTTCTATATGTCAAAGTGCAATACCGCAGATAATATAAAACTCAACGAAATAATTGCAATATATTTATGGCAGCCAGCTTCAAATTTAAGATGACGGCCATTTTTCCGTCGACCAATTGTCAGATTGCTTGGAGCCAGCAATTTTTTTAGTGAACTCACCCAGATACCGATATACTACAAATTTCAGTGGCACATATTATGTAAAATTCAAGAAAATGAGTTCAATGATTTTTCATGGAGGCCATCTTGGATTTCAAATGGCAGCTGACCCGATGGTCAAATCGCTTGAGGCCGGCAATATTTGAAATCAGCGCCCAAAATTAAGCCTATATGTCAAATTCAATACTGCAGTTCATATAAAACTCAAGAAAATGATTGCATTATTATATCATGGCGGCCATCTTGAATTTCAAGATGGCCGCCAACAAAATGGTCAAATTGCTGGGGGGTGGCAATATTTGAAATCAGTGCCTAAAAATACCCCATCATACCAAATTTCAGTGTCACATGTCATGTAAAACTCAAGAAAATGACATTAATGATTTCTCATGGTGGCCATCTTGGATTTCAAAATGGCGGCCGACCCGATGGTCAAATCACTTGGGATCGGCAATATTTGAAATCAGCACGCCGAATTAAGCCTAGACGCCAAATTTCAGTGTCACATATCATGTAAAACTCAAGAAAATGACATTTAATGATTTTTCCTGGCGGCCATCTTGGATTTCAAAATGGCGGCCATTTAGCCGCTGACCATGTGGTCAAATTGCTGGGGGCAGGCAATATTTGAAATCAGTGCCTAAAAATACCCCAACATACCAAATTTCAGTGTCACACGTCATGTAAAACTCAAGAAAATGACATTAATGATTTCTCATGGCGGCCATCTTGGATTTCAAAATGGCGGCCGACCCGATGGTCAAATCACTTGGGGCCGGCAATATTTGAAATCAGCACCCCAAATTAAGCCTATATGCCAAATTTCAATACCGCAGTTCATATATAACTCGAGAAAATGATTGCAAAAATATATCATGGCGGCCATCTTGGATTTCAAGATGGCGTCCATTTTGCCGCCGACCAAATGGTCAAATTGCTGGGGGCTGGCAATATTTGAAATCAGTGCCTCATAATACTCCTATATGCCAAATTTCAGTGTCACATGCAATGTAAAACTAAAAAAAAATGACATTTAATGATTTTTCATGGCGGCCATCTTGGATTTCAAAATGGCGGCCGACCCGATGGTCAAATCGCTTGGGGCCGGCAATTTTTGAAATCAGCGCCCAAAAATACCCCTGTATGCCAAATTTCACACTTTCTGCCAGATCCGAGCATCTTGGCCATTTTTTGTCACATAACCGCTCCACTAATATTACATTGGAAGGAAATGCACATTTACCTGCACTTTTTTACTAAATACTTCACATCAATGGATTACTCCTTTAATAAGGGGGGGGGGGGTGTTGGGAGGTTCTGCCACCAGGATGTAATAATTCTGGGGTATTGTTATTGTTTTTTTTTACATTCCTAATCAATGGAGTGCATACAGCATGCATATAGTATCCATGAAATACATACAGTAGTCCTTGCATATGGCTCATCAAGAGATACTGTACTGAAAGCTATTCATTAGATCCTGACATTGCAATTTCCCTTCACAGTAGCTCACACATCACATTAGTTGGCTAGGCAGCAGCGTATTTAGCCAATGCAACCATATTAGATCCAATAAAGATATCCATGGTGTGAAAGATTTCTTGATGGGGCATTACAGTTGATCACAATATGGATGGAGATGGTCTATTCTACAGATCTATGCATATGGGGTATAACAGCACATTACCAGCAAAATTCAAGGATTAATATATGCCTACACCATAAACTGTATGCACTGATAACAGATGGCTTTAATAATGAAGAGTACATTTACTATTAAAATGGAAGTTCACCCAAACAAAAATTCTGTTGTCAAATACCAGAAAAATAATTAAGAATAGCGGAAAATCTTGAGGAATTTCGAAATCTTGAAAATATTGAGGAAAATCATTCAAAGATTCAGAAAGTTATATCAGCGGTTTTTTTTTAATTCGTGACATCATACACGAGCAACTGCCACACATCGCATAAAATACATAAATTTGAATGTTTTTGATGGTTTATTATGGTTTATGATGACTATTTTCTTTCTTTCAAGAGTGGGTGTTAAATAATTTGTCTGTTGATGTAGTGAAGGTATACTCCACAGGGAGTGGAGGATGTGCACACATTGTGTGCGGGAATAACTGATTGAATCCGATAACTGGGGAAATAATATATCTGTAAAGCGCTTTAGACACCTCGTTCCGTTGTATTAAGCACTACATAAAAGCGGATTATCATATTATTATTATTACAGTACAATAAAAAACAATTTAATTTTTTTTCAGAAAATGACAATCCATTCATTTTTTTAAATTACATAATACATGTAGGGACAGTGATTTTCCGTCCCTCTTTAGAATGTATGATATTTCATTAACGCAATGTTTGTTTCCAGTGATATACCCATACATAACGCCCACTTTATTATATCACTCAATATCAGTGCTGTTTACATCGCTTATTTCAGCTTAGGGTCAAATTTGCGAGGGTGTAAAAAATTAAGACTAAAATGATTTATAAAGGATGTACCTTTTACCCCAAGAGTCAGCACTTCGAGTTTAGAGTACGATTTGCGCGAGGTGTATGAGGTGGGGCTGTACTAAACCCAATGATGTAGGTAAAGGTAAAACTGACGACCGACGTCCGTGACATAACAATTGAAATATCGCTGTACTTGTTTAGGGGTTCAATTCAGGGAATACTTGCCAATAGTATCGTTTTGTTTCCAATACTTGTTAAGGGTAGGGTTTCACACGCCAATACTTGTTAAGGGGTGCATTTCAGAATATGGAAAATACGTGTTTAGGGTGCTTTTCGAGACCCCATGGTCGCGCATGGTATCCACTCGTCAATGGAAGTGGCCCCTTCGGGATGAGAAATCATTATTTGTTTCAAGAAACACCCCCTGCTGCCTTTGATATTGACACAGGTGACAAACTTTCACCCAATACAAGACAAGTAATTTCAAAGCCAAAGCTTGGAAAATACTGAATTTAGTCAGGGCTCGACACTAGCGCCGGTCCGACGGTCCCAGACCGGTAAAAATCACTGTCGGGCCGGTAGATTTTCAGAAATAGCAAGATTTACTGGTCCGACAAGACCAGTAAGAAAATATCATTGTCGGGCCGGTAATTTTTCCAAAAATAGCAAGATTTATGGGTCCGACATAAACAGTAATAAAAACCATTGTTGGGCCAGTAACTTTTCCAGAAATGGTCAAATTCACTAGTCCAACATAAACATAAAAAATATTCCATGACTCAAATTGCAAACCATTTTCCTCCCGTTAAATTTGGTCATTCACACACAGAATACACACAGAATGAATCGCATGCAATTTTTACTAGGGTAACATACAGTATACATATTGCTAGCCAGCCACACAGCCCACATGGTGAATTTTCTACTGGCTGCACGAACGAAGCTTGGCGAAGCTTGGCAAACCTCTGGCAGAAATCTCTCACAGAACGGTCAAAATTCACATTTCACACTAATGAAAAGCTCTTATAATGTCCATATTTCCAAAAAATTGGGGTAACTGTCATTTGTAAGCAGTAAAAGGAGAAATTTTCACTTCTGTTTTAGTTCAAAGTGATCGGGTTTTGAGTGATATCGTCTGAATACATGATAGCCCCACATATGCATTTGTGTGTGTGTTGATACACTTGGTTTCTTTCGTAGCTATATCTTAATTGAGCCAAAAAGAAACTGATAATTTATTTATGATAGTTTTAGCTTTCTTCCTCTGTTTTCTTTCTATCTTTCTTTCCTTCTTTCTTTTCAATCTTTCTTTGTTTCTTCCCTCTCTTCTTTAATTTTTTTTGTTACTGTCTTTCTTTTTTAATTATTCTTTGTCTTTCGTTCTTTCATTCTTTCTGTCCTTTTAACATTTTTCTCTATTTCTTTTTCTCTTTCTTTTTTGATTTCTTTCTTTCTTTTATTCTTGAGTCCATCCATCCTATATTTATCTCTTCTTTCTTTCTTCCTTTCCTTCTTTTTTCCCTTTCTTTCCTTCATTCTTTGTTTCTTTCTTCATTCCATCCATCCTTTCTTTACCATTTCCTGTTTTTTATTTCTTCCTTCTTTCAGCCCTTTCTCTCTTTCTTTCATTCATTCCTTCCTTTCTGTTCTATCTTTTTTCCCTTCATTTCATCTATCCTTTTACCTTTTTTTTTTTTTTACTGCTTGCTTCCTTTTCTTTCTTCTTTCGTTCTTTTTTTCCCTCATTCCTTCCTTTCTTTGTCTTTCGGTCTTTCTTTTTTTTCTTACTTTCATCTATTTTACATTTTCTTTCTTTTTTCTATTGCTTGCTTGCTTGCTTCCTTCTTTCCTTCTATCTATCATTTTACCTTTCTTTATTTCTTCCTTCTTTCAATACTTTCTTTCTTTTTTCCTTCTTTCCATCTCTCCTTTTACCCTTTCTTTCTTTTTTTATTGCTTCTTTCCTTCTTTCTGTCTTTTGTTCTTTCTTTCTATATTGCTTGCTTCATTTCTTTCCTTCTTTCTTTCTTTCCTTCATTCCTTTATTTCTTCTTTTTCTTTTGTTCTTTCTTTCTTATTTTTGTTCTTTCTTTCCTTCCTTCCTTTCCCTCTTCAGTTCTTTCTTTTTTTCCTTCCTTCACATTTATCCTGTCTTTACCCTTTTTCTTCCTTTCTTTCTTTCTTTCTTTCTATCTTTTTTCCTTCTTTCCATCTTTCCTTATACCCTTTCTTTCTTATTTTATTGCTTCTTTCCTTTTTTCATTACTTTCTGTCTTTTGTTTTTTCTTTCTTTCCTTTTTTTCTTTTGTTCTTTCTTTCTTTCTTTCTTTTTTCCTTCCTTCACATCTATCCTTTCTTTACCTTTTATGTGTTCTTCCTTCCTTTCTTTTATTATTTCTTCCTTTGTTTCTTTTTGTCTTTCATTCCTTCATTTTTTTTTGGGGGGGGTAACAAGAAAGGACAGCAAAATAAACTCACGCCTTTTTTTAATGTTTTCTTTATTTTGGGGACCAGTAGATTTTAGGTTCGGACCAGTAAAAAATGGAAAAACTGGGTATTTACTGGTCCGACATGAATAGGTTGGACCAGTAGAAAAAAAGGGTTAGTGTGGAGCCCTGATTTAGTGTATTATTTATAATCTCCTAATTAATATGAAAGTTAGGGCCAACAAGCCTGCTTAATCACTACTCAGTATATAAAACCATTGAAATGTCACAATATGTCAAACAAATCCACAACCAAGGAATTAGGACACCCAATTATAGGCCTTTACAACCTTGGGAAGTGAAACAAAATATATCTTTGACCTTTGGACTTCAGAACTTGCCTTTGGTTTACAACGTGCATACACTTTAGAAAGCTGAAAGACATCAAATCAATGCATTGGTTGCAATGTTCCAATTGAAATTTGATTCCACTTCTAGTAAATATTGTCATTTGAACCAGTGTACTCAAAGGGATGGTTGAGCTTGTACATTCAACAGACAAACCTAGAGATTATGGTAACGCTAAAAAAAAATATTACAAATTGTTTTTTTTTCTTACTGCTGATCTTTTGGACAGGGCTCTATAGAAATATACATGTATCATGCATACCTTGTTCTGTAGTACAAAAATATGACCTCACGATTTTGTAAATCAGAGGATTGAGTATGGTATACTAAAGAATGCTGGCGGCTAACTGACCAACAAAAAAATTGGCCACCTGTACGAAAGAAGTGTATCCATTCAGTTGCCATTTGAAATCATCTTACTCCTTAATATTTCAAGAAAATCAAATACAATATTAAGAGACAAAAGTAAGTTTAAACTTTAAAATCTGATGAAATACTTTCTCCTATAAATTAGGCCCTATTTGTGAAAAAAAAATCAATTGTCTTTGATAGGAACTTAAGATATCAAGTTCAATATCTTCATGAATGCCAATACACCATTATAATAATGAATTCCAAATTCAAAGCCTCAGGTGCAAAATTGCAATTGTACATTCAACAGAAATCAAATAAAATCAAGATTACCCCCCCTCCCTCTCCTGAATATGATTTTCATATTATTTAAAGTACTTCAGTCTTTGATACACAATAAGACTGCATACTCAGCAATATCCCACAGGAGTATTATCAGGATACACTTTCTACATCAAGCAACCTCATTACATCTACATGTTATATGACAGGACAGTAGAGTGACATGATCTGCAATCTTAATTACAACCAAGATGCAAATTACATTGCTTATCAAAGACAGTCACTACACGGATGGGTAGCTACAGGCGCGCTGTGGCAGCAGGGTATGACAGTCAGATCTACGTAAGCACCACAGCAGACCAAAACTGATACTTCCAATAAAAGGTTTTAATTTACGACTTCACACACGATATTCCAAACAGGAAAGGAGGAAGAGCGAGCTCACTGTGTAAAATAATGATCCACACCAATGTATTAGCTGGCAATACTGAAGCATTGAAAGGGTTGGTAAAATCGAAGACTACTATAGCACTGTGTACAGAACTCTATGAAGAAAAAAAAATACATAGGTCTAAAGAATCAGACTAGTATTTAATAGAGACAATGTTGAGAAAGTGTTGTCATGTAATGGTTTCTACAATTGTCTTTTAATCAGACGGGTGTGTTCGTGTCTCAACGCAGCAGAAGCATCCTCTGGCAAGGCATCAGTCTACCAAACTTCGCAATTCTCCACCCAGGTGTACCCAGAGTACCTGGTAGGGTGTGGAAACTAAAGCGATTGTAACCCTCGTATTGCTATTGCTTGAATGCTCCCCTGCGAAGGCAGAAAGTGCATGTACATTGTGGACAGGTCTGAATATAATGACCAGAGAAATGACACGTAAAGCACTTAAAGATGTTGTAAAATAGCAGATTATTATTATCGTTGAAGAGCTGAAATAAACTTCAACCTGTAATATGCTTTTCACACAGCACTTATTTTCCTTTACCCCAGGAAATTGGTGGGGCTAAGGGGGGGTCTTAGCCCCACCAATTTCCCAAGGTTAGGCTTAGCCAAGGCTCGACATTAGCGGTGGCCCGGGGCCACCAGAAATTCACTTCGGGCAACCATTATTGAAAAAATATTAAGTTTTGGTGGCCTGAATCGGGCAACCAATAATTTTCAGAATAGCGCAATTTTTCTCCCCATTTTGCACGCATTTATCAACTTTCTACAGTTCAAATTGCAAGCCAGTTCGTCATGCGCCCTTTTTGTTGATCTACACACAAACACACACACAAAGTTGGCCTACCGCTATAGCAGTAAGTAGCTTTTATCCGGCCGGCTGGCGTGAGATTTGCATGCTTGAAGCAGCTGTGCATTAGCAGCCTATTCAGACTCAGGGAGCTGTAATACGAAATGTTGCTGCTAAGAAATCTTCCACAGAACTGTGAAAATCCAAGTCAAAGTCAAATTTCACTCCAATGAAATGCCCTTCTACAGACCTTTTTGCTAAAATTTGGTGTATCCTGATTATTTGCAAGCATTAAAAAGAGGAATCATGACCTCTCTTTTGACTCAAAAAGACCGATTTCCAAATGAAAATAATACACATAAAAACACATAGGTGAGTACAGTACAGTCCCACATGTGCATTTGTATGTATGTTGTTACTTGGTTTCTTTCGAAGCTGTGTCTTTTCCGGTCTTTTCTAGCCAAAAATAAACAGACAGTTATTTTTTTTTGTTTATAAATGACTTCTCTTGAGAAAGTAAATACTTTGGGAAGGCATTTCATTGATATGAAATGTGAATTTTTCCAACATTTTGGCAAATTTAGGGAAGGAATTTTCTCACACTTTTTTGCCGTTTTATTTTCTTTCATTTTTTTACAGTGGTTAAACCATTTATACCCATTTATTCATTTTTAATGTTTTTCTTTATATTTTTCGGGCCACCAAACTTTAATATCGGGCCACCAAAAAAAATTATTTGAAGGTTTTGGTGGAGCCTTGGCTTAGCCCACTTCGGTTTCACACTACATTTTAGCTAAGTGGGCTAGCACGGTAAATAGTATGGTACTATCTGGCCCTGCTAAAAAAACATGGTTAGCGGGCTTATTGTGGTGCTAACACCACAATTGTGGTGCTAAAAGATGCAGTGTGAAACGAAACCGGGCTAAGGAAAAATGGGGCTAAGCATTAGCCAATCACAGTAGACGAAACTGAAGGTTAATCACGCACTGTGTGGCAAAATCATCAATATTCATGAACTGTGCAATAGTCAGGGGTTAAGGAGTTGACCCTAGCTATGAAAATAGTACGGAGTTAAGAATGACAGTGTGAAACCAAAAAAAGATAGTATGGGGTTAAAGAAAGTCTGGGGTTAAGGATTGTATGGGGTTAAGGAAATGCAGTGTGAAAGCATATAAAATGACTGCAGCGCAGGTCAGGATCAGTCAAATTGGTTCTCTCATGTACATGGATGACTAGACATGTGATGCATCGTTTGAAAATTCGCATAATGCATGAATTTTCGACCCTAAAGGGAATTCGGTGAAAAGAAAATCAAAAGCTTTTTTTCAATATCAAAATGGATGGCTCATACCCATGAGTGATAAGTACACTTAGTCTCAATTTATCTACATCTTAATGTATCAAAGCTTAAATGTGGAATAATTTCCATCTACAATGTACCTTTTTGTCTCATTTAAGTAATGGATACAATGTACTTATACATGCATTTGACTTGTTTTGGGGACAAATTAAATCAAAGTTAATAAAATTTTGTATCATGCAGTAAACATTGTTTGATTAAAATATGGCATCTAAAAAATACACATAATTACATGTACATTAAGCAACATGCATGTAAAGAGTTGTGTTTTTTTACTGAAAATGTACATTCAGATATAACTTTCACTTCGAGCAGTATTTAATTGTTGACACGAAATCTGAGTCTCAAATGTATGTTTCCTGGTTTGAGGTTGGAAAACAACCTGGAATAAAGCAAGAAAGAGTGAGAAGTCCCTTCCAAATCAACCAAATGTTGTAATTATCCTGCCACTCTTGAAATCATTTGAAGAGGCAGTTATAACAGCAGAGCCGTTTCATGGGGTTAATTTTCGAGGTCACCTTTCACAATCAACTTCGCAAATTAAGTATAAGCTGTAATACTCAAATTTGGTTTGGGATACCATATTGCTTTGCAAATGCTTCTCAAAACTCTCCTCCTTTAAAGAAAAAGACTTGACAATTAAATTATCCCTTCCCCCATCCCAATAGACCTGGGGGGGGGCAGGGATAATGTAAATTTTAATCTTGGTCTGCTATTGAAGGGGGGGGGGGGACAGGGATAATGAGTCTCCCTGTTTTTTTGTTTTTTTTATTTTAAGGTATGTTAGGATGTTAGGCCAAACTGGACTACCCACTTGGGCTGTTAGGGATGGGGTTCTTGAATCTCAAACTGAATCACGAGGCAGGCTAACAGGCAAAAATCTCTCCACTTTTAAGCAAACTTGGGCCGATATATAAAGGAACCATCAACTCAAATGGAAGATGGAGAGGAAAAGACAAATTTCAATTTCATTCAATCATGCCTCATCGGTTCTTAACAAAACAGAATGGCAGAATACAAACCCCATTATAAACGGAATGAGCACCAAAAACTAAGCTGCATGTACATTGAAGGCAGCAGACGGAAGCTGCTATTGACTATCTATTCTACAATCAGAAAAATGGTGATAATTATCAATTCTGGCATTTCTGGCTCATTAAATTCTTTGAACCTGTGCCCTCTTTCTTATCCCTTCAACTGTGATCGCTCTGAGTGAATCATGGAAAAGACCACTTCATTTTTTATCAAAAATACTTGGAATAAATCCCATTCTTTGGGATGGGAGATGCAAGGTGTTGACATCTTAGACTCTACATGATATTCAAAAGGATATAAAGTATCATGTTGAATATTTTAAAGGAAACTTGAAGAAGTGACTACATTACACTTAATTATTCTTTCAATTTCATTATGTATTTGTGCAATTCTTTTTCAACTACATATATTCATAAATACAGATCTCATTGTACTAATTAAGTTTTTATTCTTTTGTACAACCTACGATGTACTAAAACATTATCAATTTTCTCTGGAAAGAGGCTATTTAGATGTTAATTCTAGATTTAAATGAATATCAAAACATTGATCTAGGAAAGGAAAACAAAGAGACAAAAACGTGATGTAATACTCGAGTTAAATTTAACGTTCATCATTAATTAAACACACCTGCATGCTGAGTAAGTGTATAATGCTCAGGGCAATTTTGCCCCAAAGTGCACAAAAGACTTGGAAAATAAGAAAAAGAGCACTGGGAGATTCCCATTCACAGCAATATTAAAGCTTATCCAATGTTGCAGATTGATTATACTGTAGCAGTAGGTTGTCAAAAGTAGTCCCCAAATTATGAAAATTCATTATTTGCCTAGTGTACACATATGCCTACTCATAACATAGTTGCTTGCAATACATGTAGATTGTGAAAGGGATAATAGGATCTACATTTGAATGGAGACAAATTAACATAGTATGTATAATTGATCTTCACTGTACTACATGTGTATGTGTTCATACCAGGATTGTATAATTTTACCACTCGTGTTGGGTGGTGACAGATTTTTCAATTCAATCATATACATCAAGTTCAGTGATCGAATTGATTTGTCTGTCATGGGCGAATAGTAACAATATGAATGTACACAGCTGGGGCCTGCATTATCACACACTGGTCAGGCTATTGACATACACGGGGGTGGGTGCGGTAGAAAGGTTACATTGCTTTTGATGCAGTGTCAATGGTGTCAACACATGGTGTCATCACATGTATTCTTTTTTGCAACAAGCCTTTTGAAAAAAAAGTGCAGGAACAGCATAAAGTAAATAAAATTGATATTTCTGTTGAGATGATCCTGCAATGAACATTACATGTGTATGGAAGTGTAATTAAAACAAGTGGAGTGCATCTGTCAGTCTCGCCTGCATTACGCGATTCAATATAGCAGCAGTGCTGACTTTGAAAATTATGACTATGAAACAATTATTCACAAAAAGACACCATTCTTATAATAACATGCTACTACGTTCATTGACCCTAAATGACATTTGACCTTGATCAAGTGACCTACGACTTGTGCAAGATGAGCAATAATACTGGATTACCCCTATGTCCACATTTCATCAACTACATGTATATCCATAACCTTTCAAAGTTATGATGGCAATTCAACAATTACCTACAACTTGGCCAAAGTTCATCGACCTTAAATGACCTTCGACCTTGGTCGTGTGACCTGAAACTCACAAAGGATGTTCAGCCATACTTGATTACTCTTATGTCCAAGTTTTAGAAAGTAGATCCATTAACGTTCAAAGTTACGATGGTAGTTCAATAAATACCCTCAACATAGCAAAACTTCATTGACCCTAAATTACCTTTGACCTTGATCATGTGACCGACCTGAAACTTGCACAGGATGTTCAGAGATACTTGATTACTCTTATGTCCAAGTTTTATGAACTAGCTCTATAAACGTTCAAAGTTATGATGGAAATTCACGAGTTCATTGACCCTAAATTACCTTTGACCTTGGTTGCGTGACCTGAAATTCAAGCGGGATGTTCAGTAATACTTGATTACTCTTATGTCCATGTTTCATGAACTAGGTCCATTTATAATGTCATTTCAAAAACTTAACCTTAGGTTAAGATTTGATGCCGACGCCGCCATCAGAAAAGCGGCGCCTACATATAGTCTTGCTCTGCTATGGAGGCGAGACAAAAAGTAAAGGGATAATGGGGGAGGGGGATCTCATTGAGATTTGCCTAACATCCTTTATACAAATTACATAAACTGATATGAAAACACACTTTTTGGTTTTTACCATTGGATTGTAATCAATCAAAAATGGCAAAAACATTGAAAAGCAATGAAGCTTTCATGCTTTCTTAGCATTCGTGATGGCAAAATAATCACCTCTAGCCACTGAAACATTTCCAAGGAAATAAGAGTGTATTGATAATAGGAGAAGTTGTCCAGGAAATATTTACAATTTTGAATGATGTCATGAATGATGTCAGCACTGACGAGTTGTCAATTCTCTGACAATCCAGAAAAAGTGGACAGATTTCCTGTTTCTGCAGTGATCAGGAATTGCACGATCACTGCATTGGAGTTTTTTTTTGTTTTTCTTAGATATATGCTATAAAGCAGGTTTATGTATCATTGATACATGCAATTGTGCCATAAACAACAAAATAAAAATCCATACCTTGAATTTAGGTCCTGGATGATTCAGAATGGATAGTATCAATAAAATTGTAAACATAGTATAACAAATTATTTCTCCAAACTTATCATTCCAGAAACAAGAATAGGAGTTACGGACCTAAAGATGTAGAGTAAATTTTTGCTCCACACACTCAAATTTATAACTGATTCATGAATATTTTAAACTCCAACAGATTTACAAATTTTCAAATATCACCTCACATAGCCAAGGGAATTATTTTTTTGGCATCGCAACTTGCTCTTTTTTTAAAAGACTACTACACAAAATGTCTTTCGTATAGCAGATATCAGACTGTACAGAACGTAGTTTAGGGCTTTTCTCTAGTGACCAAAAATGCTAATTAAACTTGGAACGCCAAATTATTCTATGCAGCCCTTCATTGTTTTCGAATTGGTTAAAAAATGATAAATGGTTATCAGGAAAGACTTCGTTAGAATTTAACTGACAATGTGAATCTCTCGTTGGCTTTCACAGCGGATTAAAACAACACTGAGCGACACTGGTTTCCTGTCTACTGTTTATTCAACCCAAATCTGCATAATAAATTTACAGGGCACTGCAAGATACAGTTATTTTTAAAGAGCCACTCAGTATTAGTCATAGTCAGCTTGGAACACTGACACAAGTAATTATTCTGAATGACAAGTTAGACTTCAGTAAGATCTTAATCACGACTACTGTACTCTAGTCTGGATTCATGTGCATAGAGATCAAGGTCAAACACTATTGATGAATGTCACTGACTATGATTCTAATAAACACTTAATGCGCAACCTTCCATACACTGATTATTTGGATGGTATTCGTGACAGAAAGGATTGGATTGAAATGATTGAATGAAGCCTTCTGGGAAATTAAAGGCTTATAGATGTCAATACTTTTTTTTTATTTAGCTATATAAGATGCACAAATTTTTATCAGTATGAATATGTAATTAATCAAGTGAGTGTATTTGGTAGGCCCAAGGGGCAGTTTTCATTAGAATTTACTGTATTCAGTAGCATTGGCAATATTTAAAAGCAAAACTGAAATGCTGAAACGTCCCTTGGCAATTTTAAAAGTTAAACTAAGATGCTGAGATTTTTAACATCCCTTGGTAATGAAGCATTGTTGTTTTTATCTCTTGACCAGGGTACATAAAATCCCAAATTCACATGGCTGAAAAAATGTACAGATACATGTAACCACCAGTTACTTGTCCCACAAGAGTGAATATTAGTAGGTCAAAGGTGACGTTAATGATTTATACACTGTATATATCAAAGAAAATAAAATGTAAAGTTTACCCTGAAATTCAACAGAAATCATGGGCATAAATATCAGATGTCAAATGTGTAAAAAAAAAAAATCAAGGTGGATAATTTGAGACTATATCAGAATCAGACCAAAATTATTTTTGCAACCAAAACTAGATTTCAACTCTGGAGATAAGCTTCAGCAGTAGGAGAGCTACATAAATGCTTTGATATTTATAACAGAATTTAGATCTAGTGAATAATCAATATCTTTTTTTAAAATTTGTTAAAGCAAAGAATCATCGAGGTTTGCCCATGACAAATTAAACAGGGGCTCATGGTTAATTCACCCCCAAATTCACCCCAAGAGCCTTGGAGAATTAAAAAAAAGCCCCTGAAATTGCCATAGGGTTCAATCTAAACTGTAATACAATGAAGCAAAGTTTGGCTGGTGAGCTTAAAGGTCAAGTCCACCCCAGAAAAATGTTGATTTGAATAAATAGAGAAAAATCAAACTAGCATAAAGCTGAAAATTTCATCAAAATCGGATGTAAAATAAGAAAGTTATGGAATTTTAAAGTTTCGCTTATTTTTCACAAAACAGTGATATGCAATGAATCAGTCGATGATGTCCATCACTCACTATTTCATTTGTTTTTTATTGTTCGAATTATACAATTTTTATTTTTTACAGATTTGACAACAAGGACCAACTTGACTGACACATATAGTATCAAACAATGCTTACTCCATATGTTCAGGGAGGAATTAATCGTTGTTTCACTTGACAATGAGGAGAAAATTAGAATATTTCATATTTCACATAATAAAGTACAAAAGAAATAGTGAGTGGATGACGTCATAAGTCTCCTCATTTGCATACCGACCAGGATGTGAATAGAAATGTTTTGTGAAATTAAGCGAAACTTTAAAAAGTCATAACTTTCTTATTATACATCCGATTTCAATGAAATTTTCAGTGTTACGCTTTTTGGATTTTTCTCTTTTTATTCAAATCAACTTTTTGTTGGGGTGGACTTGTCCTTTAAAGAGTAGGCCCAGAAAGTGTCATATTATATTAATTTTCACCTGGACCATTTGCCACGCACAATGCATAATAGGGCCTACTGCCTTGTGGATGTTTTTTTTTTTTGCATGGAGAGCTGCGCATACCAGAAGAATTCTTCCATGTATGGTGTACATATTGAGATATGAATTTTCTATCGATGCATGAATGGTCGTTTAAATTTCAAAGCTCTGACGATTCCTGTCTAACCTTAAGGTTTGCAAAAGTAATAACAACAGAAACTGGAAAAGGGATTGACTTTGAATCCTGTGTAAAGATACTAACTTCCCTTAACCTGTCGCCAACTGAATTTAGTTGTTTATTGGCTTTGTACAGGAACCCATCCATTTCTAGGACATGTAGGTATAACAGGTAGGGCTGTATACAAGTTAAAGGCCTATGTACCGGGTATTACTGTACATGCAACCTGTATAATACAGGCCTGGCAACAACAACAACAAAAACAGGAGAAAATCAGAAAAGGTGATTAATTTTATATTTTGTCGACTCAAAAACAAAAACAGGAAAAGAAATACAAAATAGGTGATCACTTTTCTATTTTGTCTTAAAAAAATAAAACTAAATGCAAACAAGTGTTTAATTTTCTTATTGGGTCTTTTACAATAAAAAAAAAGTCTAAAACAACGTTGACTTTCCATTACACAGAGAAATTATAGAAAACAATAATTTTGTAAATAACAGTAAAATGAAAATACAGTTTGTTTTTCAAATGTTTGATTTTATTTAAATCCTGATACAACTTATTGATAAACATCAATTTTTCTGTTTAAAATCACATAATCAGAATCAGTTTTGGCTCCATATTCTGTTTTTTACTTTTTCTGTTTCAAAATTAGAAAAATATATCTGTAGTACCTTGATTCTGCACAACCTACTTTCTAAAGCCTATCACAAGTTTCTTCTACCAATGAAAAGTCATGTTCTAGCCTTTACTATACTAAACAAGTTGAGCAATGAGGGGAAAGTAGCATCCACCAACATAAGCAATGCACTGTATCAACCTTTCTATGGGCTTCACATTTAATGTATCTATGTGGTCCTCCAGTCACTCCTCTCTCTTCCTTTCCGTCTCCTTCCCCTTCTCTTCGCTTATTTATCCGACACTCTCTGCCTCTCTCTCCCTTCCTCTCCTGCCCATTACCTTTCTCTCTCGACCACTCTCCTCTCTCACTCCACTCTCCTTACCCTTCGCTTTCTCTCTCCACCACACTCTCCCTCCGCTTTCTCTCTTCACCACTCTCTCCCTCTCGTCTCCTTCCCCTTTGCTTTCTCTCTCCACCACTCTCCCGATCAATATTACCCTGGACTTTCCCTAGGCACACGAGAGCAGACAAGATGTGCTCCTGAAGTAGCCATGCACATCTTGCGTTACAGATGCACTCATTATGCTAGATCCCGCCACAAATTGAGTGCCCCCAATAGCACTCTCTCAACCGTGACTAAACTGATGAAACATCAAACATTTCTGGGACTGCACACTGCATCCAGCTTGCCCAGTCATGCACCTTTACGGACACATTCAAATTCCCTTTATGAATTCTGGAGAATAAAGCGAGCTTTGCTGAAAAAATCCTCTGAATACAACAAATGTCTGAATAAGATCAATCTGTGCCTTTCATATATAAATAGGCTATGCTATTGCAATATCATATTCATGGTATCCATGTCAATTATTTTTTTCAACAGATTTCATGTAAACATCAATACAATCAATTAAATGATTAAATACGTCACATGTCAGTTTTTTAAATCATCACATATTTTTTTCCTGAAAAGTATACAGAGTTTAGCCCTTTCCAACCTTCTTTAGTATGGCAAGGACATTGTTGATGTGCATAAATGTACACATAAATTTATTTCAATTAAAGCTGACTTCAAATGTGATGTGGATCACACAAGAAAGCAAATGGCTGGTTGACTCTACATTTCTTGTGGTTATCTACACAATTTTTCTGCTGTCACATTTTCAACCTGTATTATAAAACAAATAATGCACCAGTTGGTTTACACAATTATTGGTGATGCAGGCATCCAAAATATTTACAACACTTGTTGTACAAGACCATTTGGCTAATGCCTTAGTGCTTGCTGCACCATTATGAATATTTTTGCTGCATCACCTTAACTCACTATCAATTATGCATCATTTGTATACTACAGAACAGTCATTACATAAAACAAATGGTGCATGTTGTCATTCATGGTACCATTTATCCACTCCCATTTGAGAAATGTGCATCTTTCGCACTGAATTAAATTGAGAGATCTGTAATCATGAACCCATTCACAATTGTAAAACACTGATGCTTGTATTATATTATTTTTAGATGCATAATGCATCTTGAGCAGAAAAAAAAGAAAAACCAGTGATTTTCAAACAAACAGAATTGTGATAACACTAATACAAGCCATCCCAGCCATGTACTGACTCATTGTCTTAAATTGTGATTCAATATTTATTTTTTATTTTTTAATTCTAGCATCACTAATAATATTATTTTTGCTTACCTCTAGCGTGAGCTGCAGACATACTAGACTGACTGAGAGGCCTTGGATTCCCATGACCTTGTTGCATGCCATGAGGTAGTCCCTGATTAGAGTCTTCCATACTCAAAGACTGAGGTGAGATGGAATCGGTGATATAGTTCTGTTCATCAACGTCCCCACTGCCTTCAAACAAGTCAAACCCTTCCATCTTCACACTGGGTGGGTTAGAATCTAGCCCTGTCAGATTGGTCGCATCACTCAATCTGGCAGCCGAGTTGGTGCCGATGATCATGTTGCTGTTGAGAAAGTTCTCATCCAGCGAGCTAGGAACCGGGCTATTGGACATGAGCCCAGTGTCGGACAGGAGATGATCCTCATGATAGTTAATCATGCTGAGCGTCTGATCAGCTGCAGGTTTAAGAAGTGCAGGACTATTGCTCTGTTGCGAGAACGAGGGGCTGTCCTGACTAGGTTCTGAAAATGCGACGGATACACTCACTGACAAGGGCATCATGTTTTTCTCAGCTATGTTACTCGTTGAGCCATCTGACATAGCCTGGATGTTAGGCGAAGACTTATCGTTGTTGTTTTCAACATGGTCCATCGGAACGTGCAGCAATCGAGTTGCATCCTTAGGAGACTGACGGCCAACTTCTTCCTTAATAAAGGCATGCTGCCGGGCAAAAACTGACAATGGCATATGAGGCTTCTGAAGATTGGGGTTCATAGCACTTGGCATGCTATAACGGATACCTTCAGCACTTGCCCCTACTCCATACGAATCAATCCCTCTTCCAGAAAAAGCTGGATTAAATGTAGGAGGCATTTGGCCAATGGCAGGAGGCAACATAGCTGGTGGAAATCCTAGACGTGGCTCACTTGGACGAATACCGTATCTTGCTGCCTGTTGGAAGTTGGACCAGTCAAGTGGAAGATCATCTCTTCCAACTTGGACATGACGTCCACCAAAGTTAGCAACCCTCGGGATATGGGAGGGTAGGCCCTGACTAAGAATCTGTCTAACCTCCGCTGTCTGGCTTAGATTTAGGGGCTGTGAGTTTTCCTGTAGGTGAGTTGCTTGCTGTAGCTGAGATTGTGTGAGAAGTCTATACTGAGATGCCTGCATATAGTCTGAAAATGGTACGTTATTCACATTACTGCTGTTGGACACAATGTTACTGATACTAATGGAGTTGCATGTACTTGTGCTATCGCTGATTCTACTGTTAAGGTTGTGCTGTTGATGTGGTTGCTGAGGTGCAGGTTGTGGTTCTTGTGCATCTTGTTGTTGCTGCTGCTGTTGCCGCTGAAGAGAGTGCTGTCCAACATCATTGACTACCATCTGTTCGTTTTCTCTTTCGGCCAGTTGTGCTAGAATTTCAGCAGGTATTTCCTGGCTGGCATCTAGGAGGGGTAAACTACGGCTTCTCTGTACAGGGCACGCTTGAGGAGGAGACGACAAGGAGTTGTGTAATTCTGGTATACCAGCCAGGGATGGTTGTGGCTGCTGCTGTAGGCGATCGGTATTGTTTGCCACGGGTGCTGGCTGGGCTGGGGGTGGCATGCTGTCCAAAGAGGTGCTCCGCTGCACCCCTGCCGGGATCTGTTGAGGCATCTCACGTTTTAGCATCTCCAACTCTTGCAGATTGACTGCAAGGTGGCTCCCTGTCGCCATCGTGACAACACTGTCAAGAGAACAGAAGAAAATTGTAATACTTTGAATAAAATTCATCATTCATAATGGAAACATTTTTTATTCAAATATATTAATAGCCAGAAACTTGCTTCATTTATACGAAAAAATATTCCTGGGAAGCTGAAACTTTTGTCTCATTTGCTTTCCTCCACAACTCATAAAAATGAAAACAAGGAGTAACACCCTATACTTCTTCATATTCCAGTTCAATTTTCTACGT
The DNA here is from genome assembly GCF_037042905.1 of Lytechinus pictus. Taxonomy (NCBI): domain Eukaryota; kingdom Metazoa; phylum Echinodermata; class Echinoidea; order Temnopleuroida; family Toxopneustidae; genus Lytechinus; species Lytechinus pictus. The sequence goes on along the minus strand of NC_087251.1, from coordinate 37,639,857 downwards.
ATTAAAATAAAAGCAGCCCCAGATAATCTGAATTTTCAATCCTCCATGTCTATTATTGACAATTTATTGATAAATAAAGAGGTACAATAATTTACAATTCATGTTTAAGCCCCTTTTCCGCCCTCAAATGATTATCATATCGTAAGAACTTTGCACACAAGATAATATGATTTCATAGATCCTGATTGAGATTAAGATGCTAATGAATATGAGTGTGAGCATCAATCAAACAGCAGTACAATCTTTGGAAAGTTACACATGAATCAAATGCTTTCACGTAACAATTGTTAGTGCCCATGTTTATATTTTTTCTTTTTTTCTCCTTGTTCTAAAACAATCAGACCTAACAAACAGATAATAACCTATTCCTTTTTCAAAGGTCAAGTCCACCCCAGGAAAATTTTGATTTGAATCAATAGAGAAAAATCAGACTAGTATAATGGTGAAAATTTCATCAAAATCGGAAGTAAAATAAGTAAGTTATGACATTTTAAACTTTTGCTTATTTTTCACATAATAGTTATATGCACAATTTAGTCACATGCAAATGACAGAGTCGCTGATGTCCATCACTCAATATTTCTTTTGTTTTTTATTTTTTTAATTATACAATATTTCAATTTTTACAGATTTGACCAAAGGGACCAACTTGACTGAACCATAAAATGTTAAACATTGGTAATTCCACATGTTCAGGGAGAAATAGAACTTTGTTTCACATGAAAATGAGAAAATTTGAATATTTCATATAATGAAATACAAAAGAAGTAGTGAGTGAGTGATGTCATCAGTCCCCTCATTTGCATACCAACAGGGATGTTTTGTGAAATTAAGCAAAACTTTAAAATGTCATAACTTTCTTATTTTACATCCGATTTTGATGAAATTTTCAGTGTTATGCTTGTTGGATTTCTCTTTTTATTCAAATCAACTTTTTCTTTGGGTGGACTTGTCCTTTAAAAGTATACAAAGAGCAAAGAGGCATGGGGCATGAGGTGAAAAAACTACTCTCTTCAACGAAGGGTAGCCGGATTGAATAATGTTTGTCTGTCACAAAATGCGAAATCTCGCCATTGCAAAAAAACATGAATACTGTGAATGGTAATCTTTTTTTTCCTCCGGTCATTCATTAAAATGAGGCCACAACTATTGTAAGCAAAAAACAAGATCCCTGAGCAGCATGCCGAGGTAGCAGTGATTCAAGCGCACATCTGTAGCAGCAGTGCGTATTTCACAAGTACATGTAGGTATACTGGATGTATATAGCCGTGCAATGGTACCATTTGATTGGGTATTTTATGCAATCATACAAATGTAGTACCTTCAGCCTCCTCTTCATTTGCGTACAACAAGCTCAATGGGTGTTGTATGATCCTTTTTAGGACATTTTAGCCAATGGCTTGCTTTTAATCTAAATTTTGTCAAGGAGCCAGTTGATAGTATAAGAAAAAGGAATGACTAGTGTATGAAAAGAAAAACACATTCATAAAATATACTACCCCCCCCCCCACACACACACACAACACACAAGGAAAACAAATACAATAAATAAAAACAAGCCTTCAAGTGCATTGCCTATATTTGATTTGGGTCAGAAAATGGTTTCTCAAAGGAATAGAAATTTCTCCAGCAGAGAAAATAATGAACTTTGTGGCCTTAACTCAAACTGGTGGGATTTCCTGCCACGGAAGCTGCCAGCCCGTCCTGCAGAGTGACACACAAACGAGCGCGTCACTCGTACGCAATTACCAGCTGCAAGAAAGAAGAACATGCATGTGGACTGGCTGGCTGGCTGTGTACAAGGGACAGCCTAGACCGTTTGTTACTGATTACACACAAGTGAATCATACAGTGAGCTTAACTATCAACCAAGATGAGCACTTGTAGCTTTGAGAGGATACTCGGATAAATCTTGCAGAAATAATTAATGTTTCATTTCTTCTCAGACTTCCATGAGCTGCAACACTATCATATAATCACATATACAGTTCAGACTTATTAAATGTTATCAGCAGTCATAAAAATGAAATACTTTAGAGATTAAAATGCAACCCTATTTTAAATTCAATGCACAAAAGAAGCATAATTATGTACAGTTAGATGATAGTATAGATGTGACTAAATTTTCATAACGATGAGGCAAATCATTTAATTAATGAGAAAATCTTAACACAAATCTGCTACCTTGCATTTTTATTCTCTTAGAATTCATTGACTTGTTTAAAGAAAAGTTATTCAACTGTTGCAAGGCAAGCAACACACAGACGACATACCATGAAGCTCAATTCATGAAAGCTATACCACTAGAATGCAAATGATATACATTTATAATCCTTACAGGAAGTATAATTTCATGAGATATTCATGTATCTACAGACAACTTGATGAGTGTAATGCGCATTTTCATTCTGGCATACATCATGTTCTGACAGTATGTGCCTCGTCTGCAAGCATAGACACCGTTCTCACTACCTTCCTAAAACTAATACTGGAACTAGTTTAACGTGAAGTGAGAACGGTCGAAGCGATCTTGGAAGCGATCTTCCAAACTGGTTCAGAAAACCACCTCACGATATAGTTTTCAAGATCGCTTTGCCTCGTTAAACTGGTTTTAGCGTGAAGACAAAACCGTTCTTCAGGAAGCGATCTTCGCACATTTTGAGCACGCTACTCCACACGACAGGTGTAAAATGCCTACGCTGCGGTTTCAAATTTCGCACGAAACGTGTCAACCCACCATTTCCATAGCAACAAGATCGCTTTACGTGAAATGATTTTGAAAACCACTTTCGTGTGATCAAATGGCAACGCTAGCAAAGCGATCTTCCAAACTGGTTTCCTGGTAAACTAGTTTTAGAAAGCATAATTCAAAAAACGGTGTCATAGACTCATATTTGACACTTAAAGTTTAACTAAACCATGTCTTGAGTGAAGACTAGACGCCAGACGGCAAAAAAGGCTTCGTGTCAAATAAGAGCCAGCAACAGTACATGAAGTGAATCTAGTCTCACTGCTTCAGACTCTGCATTATGCACTATACCTAATTGCGAAAACCAAACATATAGATTTTTATCAGTTTTTATCAATCTGCTTCAAAACTTCAGATTGATTTGTAACTTAAATCTTTTAACAAGATCACTGACAAATTGCTGCTGAGTCCTGTATCATCTGTGAGGCCAAGAAAGGCCTAAGCCCAACCAATAGTCTGGTACTAGCTGGCACTGCAAAAAAATCTGAGCCAATCCTGTTGTTGCATTGCTAACCAAACCAATGAAGAAAGGAAGGAAAAAGGTCTAGGGCTAAGTCAAGTGACAAGATGAAGGCCAATACCCATTATTCAGAAACAAGAATTTGGTAATAAAAGTCAAGTGATTGGTTCACAAATCAAGTAACCGAAGTTCATGCCCACCTCACTTAAAGTTACATGTACTTAATAGCCTCATGAACAATTATTATTTTTCAGTGTAGGTTCACGTGCGAAGGAGCCTTGGCCAGCTTCTAAAAATAATATGGGAACTTATAAATATGCAAGTGTTAACTTACACATCTAACCTAAATGCTTTATAAATGTAAGTTTTTAATAATGGTTATAAATATTACTTATCTCCTGTCTATTTCTTTTTTCTAATTGCAGTCATTTCTTTTTGTCAATATACCTGTAGGGTGCATCTAGTCAAGTACGAGGAGGAAGGTCTGCAGACCACAGTTGAACTTTACTCACACATTAAATGCCTGATTGGATGCAACTGCTATTGTTTTTAGATGTATGTATGGGTACATGGCCTACTTAAAATGATTTTAACTTGATTCATGAATTTTGCTTAAAAGTACTGTGATTTGATTTGTAAAATAAAATAGTAATAATGAAATTTAAAAAAAAAAACTTTCAAAAAAATTAAACAAAAGAATACTACAATACCCGAGAAACAACCATCAAATAACAAAAAATCACAGGTGCACATATCAGTATATGAGTGCTCAATGAATATCTGTGTCCATAAATAGAGTAGATACTAAGCACATCATAGCTTGCACGGTCACGTTGTTGAACACTGATTCAGAATATCATTAGTCAAAGCCTAGACTCACTATTTTAAAATGCTTTTCTGGTGAAACATGCAGGTGTTTAAAAAAATTGTTCACTTGTAAATTGATCTGCTTTCAAAATCTAAAACAAACTAATATATGAAAACACTGTGCCAGTCATAGTTAGCTGGTACCATTGTGTATATATAATTTTATATAGATGAATAACAGTATTTCATCACTCTCAAGGCGTGTTCTGTGTGATTTTTATTTAAAGATCCACGTTAAGAGCGACATTCAAGATTTCAAGATTTTTTTTTCAAAACCTGCAGATAAGAATAAATGTAAATGTCAGTTCTAAATGCATGAAACAATAATTTTAGTGTTAGGAGTACCTCTGTATAAAAAAAACAGCTGGTAAGTCAATAAGCACAGACTTGCCAACAGGTTTCACAATGCTGCACTACCATTTTAAAGGACAAGTCCACCCCAACAAAAAGTTGATTTGAATAAAAAGAGAAAAATCCAACAAGCATATCACTGAAAATTTCATCAAATCAGATGTAAAATAAGAAAGTTATGACATTTTAAAGTTTCGCTTAATTTCACAAAACATTTCTATGCACATCCTGGCTGGTATGCAAATGAGGAGACCGATGACGTCATACACTCACTATTTCTTTTGTATTTTATTATATTAAATATGAAATATTCTAATTTTCTCCTCATCGTCAAGTGATACAATGATTAATTCCCCCCTGAACATGTGGAATTAGCATTGTTTAATACTAAATGGTTCAGTTACATGTAAGTTGGTCCTAACATGTATTGTCAAATCTATAAAAAATGAAATATTGTATAATTAAAACAATAAAAAACAAAAGAAATAGTGAGTAATGGACATCATCGACTGATTCACCTAGTTGTGCATATCACTGTTTTGTGAAAAATAAGCGAAACTTTAAAATGTCATAACTTTCTTATTTTACATCCGATTTTGATGAAATTTTCAGCACTATGCTAGTTTGATTTTCTTTATTTATTCAAGTCAGCATTTTCCTGGGGTGGACTTGACCTTTAAAGGCAATTCATAATATCGACCAGAATACAAAATCAGAGTAAGTGATTCAACTGCTCATCCTTTACTTAGGAAAGACAGGAATAGCTAGATCTTTATATACATGTAAGATATCTGCGGTATAGAATTACCAATCCCTCCATCAGAAGCAATTTTCTGCTCTCAAAGTTAGTTAATCCCTTGAACAAAGTTGATTTAACATCATACATTAGCATCATGTATCTAATGAAAATTAATCAGCAACTACAAGGCCTATAGCAAAGTAGGGATGAAATTACAGTGGCTTGCAGCTTGGGCTAACTTGTCTCAAAATGCCACCATGAGCCCTGGAAAACTAAAAAAGAGCCCCTGCAATTTCTATATATACTCCAATGTAATTTGGCCGGTCAGCTAAAAAAGTAGCCCTCAAAAGTTTTTTTAATTAAGTTTTCACTCGTTACAGAGTGCTTCTTAACCAATGGTCCTTTGCACCAACTTAATGACCCGGGGGGGGGGGCCACTTACGAGTGGATACCGTGCGCGACCAAAAAACATGTAAAAAGGATGTCTTTTTCAAGATAGGGCATGATACGTACGTAACGTAATAAGGGTGTCAAAAACACTAAAATAATGAAAAAAGGGTATCTATTTCGTTAGGAAAGCTATCGTGTTTAGGGTCAAATTTGAGGGGGTATAAGAATTAAGACTAAAAGTTTAATAAATGATGTACTTTTTGCCCCAACACTACGTGTTTAGAGACTGATTTGCGCGAGATGGGGCCGTAATAAGCCCAATATGTAGGTAAAGGCGACCGACGTCCGTGATTTAACAATTAATGTACTTGTTTAGGGGGTCAATTCAGGGAATACTTGCCAAGGGTACCGTTTTGTTTCCAATACTTGTTAAGGGTAGGGTTTCACACGCCAATACTTGTTAAGGGGTGCATTTTCAGAATATGGAAAATACGTGTTTAGGGTGCTTTTTGAGACCCCATGGTCGTGCATGGTATCCACTCGTCAATGGAAGTGCCCCCCCCCCTCCCCCGCGCGCTTAATGACACCTTATCAAAGACTGAAAGAGTATTTTTTCCTTGGGCAGTAGGAGTAAAGAGGAATGTAGTTTTATCTTACATGAACTTCTTGATGATGAAGACATTTATGGAGGAGAATGTTTACTCCCCTCTCTACAGTATCATGTACACACCCTATCAAAGACTGAAAGAGTATTTTTACCTTGGGCAGTAGGAGTAAAGAGAAAAGTAGTTTTATCCTACATGAACTTCTTGATGATGAAGACATTTATGGAGGAGAATGTTTACTCCCCTCTCTACAGTATCATGTACACACCCTATCAAAGACTGAAAGAGCATTTTTACCTTGGGCAGTAGGAGTAAAGAGAAAAGTAGTTTTATCCTACATGAACTTCTTGATGATGAAGACATATAGGAAGGAGAATGTTTACTCCCCTCTCTACAGTATCATGTACACAGGTTTACTCTAGGCACTTCACATTACAACATTTTAGAAATAAATTGGACATTTGCAGTTTGCACACCATTTTACAACCCAACAGGAAACTTCAGGTCAATTGGTTGAGGGTTTTTTTTATAGTTAATTTGATGACTAACTTCCATGTCAATTCATGCAGAAAAGAGGAAAGAGCCCTCTTATGACACGGCGCTCCTATGTTTAATTGTTGAAAAACAGAGTGCTTAACATTACCTGGAATGGTAATGTTTCACTTTCAGTAATGCTTCATTCAATGTCTTTTTTTTTTGTCAATTATATTCGAGTGTATTCAGTGGTGGACTACAATAATACATGTACTTCCTCTTCATAAAAGCCTAGAAAACATAGAATTAAAATTCAAAGCTCGATCTATTTTTCATATTTTTTTAATTTTACCATTATCATATAACACAACAATCCGGGGGCTGAAATAAATGTTGAGAGAAAAAAAAGATTTCGAAGACAAAAATAGCAAATTTCGTCAGGAGACACAAAACAAGCCCTGAAACTATGATCAATTGCAGAATTCAGAAAAAAAACTTCTCATTGGCTTTGCCGTAACAGTACACTATCAGATATTAAGACATGACAGTGACTATTTGGCTCTTGAGGGCCGTCTGTAGTCTAGATTCTAGACATCGGTGTACTTGTTATTTCTCCGCCCTTGCTTCATTCTCCCCTGTGCCATCCCCAGTGATCGCACTATCCCCTCTTTCACGCCCCTCACCAATGATGAGGGTAGGAATCGTGGGGCTGTTTTCATTTCGGGCGTAGAGGTCGAGGATTGTGTTATAGATCAACTGAAAAGCAGAACAGTCCTGGCAAAGGACTAGGCCGTCTGCACCAGCCCGACTTTTCAAATCAGCGCGCTATTTCTGATCCAGCAAATTATCCCGATCTGAACTATCTTGAGATTATTTGTAATGGAGACGCAATTATCGCGCTAGTTCGTAGGATTAATCTCGAGATTGCAATCCCAATTCAACGTGGGATATTTGCAAAATAGCGTGTTATTTAACAAATTATTTCCGCTAATTCGCAGGTGCAGACGCACTCAGAATTATTTATTCACAGCGTCAGACAATAATGCATCGATGCCTCGCTCGAGCAGGAATTCTCTTCTTGCGATGGTGGAGACGGGGTTTCTTGAATCTCAAGATTAATCGCAAAGAGAGCCGATCAGGCTAAAATCTTGAGATTGAGCAAACTCTGGCTGATGCAGCACCGCCTTCTGGGTCAACTTCATGTATGTGTGTATTTGTTTTGGGCTTGTTTCTTTTCTATCTTTTCTTTTTGTTTTTTTTTGTATGTTTGATGTTTTTTATACTTGATTTTTTTTAATATATAAATACACTTTGTGTCTACTATGCAGTTGTCATTGTAGCAACACACAGGTTCATTTTTAAACACACCTGAATCTATGTTGTAAAGCAGAACCTCACCACAGGGGAATGCACACAACTAAGGATGGACGAACCATCTTAGGGCACCTGAATTCAGCTCCAACACAAGTATGAAGAGACTGCAGTTTTGTAATATTGGAGTCAAGTCCACATCGAATATAAATAGACCTTGACAGAACAAACTAGGTCTTATGATGAGGTGACAATAGCCCAGCATGATGTAAACCACAGGAAGGACTGAATTCACTTGTCCATTTGTGGTACGGATCCCCTGGCTTGAGGATGAACAGGGCAAGTTCTCTCCACTGCACCTTTTGTGTTCTGTGGTTTCCCCAAGACTAGATCAACAATAGGATTAACTTACAAAAGTGGTCATTATGACAGCTTATTTCCTAGTGTACTGCAATAATTCATTGACTGGTTTAGATTACAAACCAAAGTTCAAATCTGTACAGTTATGTTACTGATTGAACATTTTTCTTGGTGATTTTTTTTTCTTTTTAAATTTAAGTTATTCTTATGGACATTAATCTCATAGGCAGTACAGGAAATTGGCATCAATTCAAATTACCTTACCATGATCATTTCCTTATTAAAATAAATATTGCAAGGATAAAAAAGTTTTATACTGCAAAAGGAGAAAACTAAAGAGCAAAGCCCAAGCCTGAATTAGGGACAGTAAAATTCTCAAGAAGTGACTACAGTCATTTTTCCCTTTAGCTTAAAAAATTACAAAAGGACGTGAAGCAAATTTGCTCCTGAAGTGCCCAAAAGAGGCCCATAAATTATGTGAATGCAATAAAAATTAGTTGAATACAATTGAGACATGCTAAACAAGCATAACAAAGATTTTTTTATTTCAAAACTAAGAGTATGAGACTTCAACTGCTCCCTCATTTCTGACTATAAAGCAAGTACATGTACAACAATGAATTTTGTACCTAATTAAAGTAATATGGCTGTTCATTCACACAGCATATCACAAATACTTTCTGGCTCCTCAATAGCCTCAACTACAATGTCCTAAAATATCTGTCACTTATTACTTTGAAAATTAACCAGAGGTCTAAATTTCCTTTAATATCTACAATGTATGTCAATAATTTCACAGAACTTAGAATTTCTACCTTTAATCAACCAATGAATTGGGACTTTGGAAATAAAAAGATTACTGAGCAGGATTCCTCAATGTTCTTAATTTAATTTATTGACCCATGATATCAACATCTTGGTGCATTGCAGTATGGGTCCGGCAATATTTATTCAGTTCGTTTGCAGTCATAACTACTGGACTGGTGTTAGACCCATCCTGGGCGAGGAGCAAAGAATTGTAGTAATAGTCATAACAAATGTGGAAGCATAGGCCAAAATATTCAAGCAAGTAAACAGAAAAGTCCTGTATGGTGATCTCACTTACATACTCCCACTAGATCAATTAATTAGCCTTACTGTTTGAAATCTATAAAATATTTTCAGGACCTTTGGTTCTTAAACTGCTTAATTGCTTAACAATATGAATTTCATGCGCATTTTTTTCAATCAGTCCACCAGTGTAAAGGGGTGGTATTCTGAGATCCATTTTATCTCAGATAAAATTTGTTTTCTCTGTACAAGATAATTCTCTTTGAATTGGTATTCCAAGATCAATTTCATCTTAATTTCATCTCTGTAACACACACATATTTTTAAAGCCACATCTAAAATTTAATACGTGATTATAAGTAATTAGTAGTATTATACAAATTATTTATAATCACGTATTAAATTTTAGTATTTGTGAAATAATTTTTTTTTTCTATGAATTGTTCTTCAAAACGGCGTCGCTAACCGGATGTACGTCATAACGAAGCGGTTCAAGGGTCAGGCCTATTGTCTTTGCTTTGTTGACAAATGGATCGAGGGATCTACAGGAGATCAGTCTGGTAAGAAATGTCTAATTTTTACCATTTATAGTGAAATAATTTTTATCCCTTTATACGCATTACATGTAGGCGCATCAAGGTTCATAGATAAATAAAATTTGACCCTACAAACCGATTTCACCCTCTAACTATGGATTTCCTAGGGAAATCCATCTTCGTTTTACATGTGTCTCTTCTACATACGGGCATTTTCACGGTAACTGACGTTACACGGCACAATTTTACACACCTTTCATTGTGTGTATCTCTAAAACAACAAATGATGGGAGTTTGCTTTTGATACAGTTAATAAAGTGAACCTTGCTGTATACTCTGATACTAAGTTTTTCAATGTAACCACATTTGTTACGCATCAGCAAGCAAAAATGTGTCGGTAACTGACATTGCAATTTTAGGTAAAATTGAAATATCTCATGTCCCTGAGTAGATAGAGTAATAATTGAATATGTAAATATACCTTCATTACTAGGTTAAGATGTGTCAAAATATTAAATAATTTGTTTTTGTCTTTTGGCGGCTATGATAATTTTTCCACGACCATGCTAGTAACTGACGTTACACTTAATTTGCCATAGAGATAACACATGGAAGTCAAATGTGTGGAATCATTGCATTGTATCTTCTGTGCAAGGTATCACATTAAAGTGAGCTTGATGTGGAAGTATACCCGGGTTTCTAGGAACATTTCAATGAAAAAAAAAAATATTTTTCTTCATTCCTTTTCTTTGATTTGAACATTTTATTATTACTTGTCGGTGACTGACATTTCACATTAACATTTAACAGTGCTATATGATTTTCAAAGGCATAATTTTCTTGGTACTTATATGTAAGGCTTTTTATAATCATAAAAGTTTCATAATAGTTCACATTTCAAAATCATCAGAAGATAAGAAATGTATGTTTTACTTACTCGGGAGGGGTGGGGGGTCATGGCAGCTACATGTACATGTATTCCTATAGTAATTTAATATTGCATTGACTGTACACATGGATTTTTCTGACTATACACCTATTTACATTATATTCATCACTTTATATCGACTTTTTAAACCTTTTCCTTCTCCAACCTCCCCCTCACCTCAAAAAAGACAAAATGAATAAGGGTCTCTTCCCCTAGGCTACCCCTCCCCCGAATCTCATGCAGCCATGCAGTTTTATTGATTTATATTCTGGTCAGTGCAAGCAATGCTTGTTCATATCTGTTGGATTTCAATTTTCTTCATAATTTGTTTAATCATTCTCTTTTATAATTTTTTTTTAAAGCTGTCAAAAAAAATAATAAACTCCAGCTTCTAAACTGAACTGGGGCCCGTTGCAGAAAGAGTTGCAATCAATCGCAAATCTAAAAATCATGCGCAACTTGATTTTCGACCAATCAACAACGCGCATTTGGGACTTGCGCATGATTTTTAGAGTTGCGATTGATTGCAACTCTTTCTGCAACGGGCCCCAGAGCTATTTGTAAATTAGAAAAAAGACACAGTAGGTCCATGCAACATTGATCAGAACTGTCAAATTTCACTTTTCATCTATACTTGTAAACCAAAAACAAAAATTGTATCACACATCTACACTACTGACAGGTATAAAAACCAGGAATTTACTTTTAGCCCGGCAATACTCACAAGAATCCTAGAAACTAAAAAAAGAGGGCCCTGGAAACCCCCATTCATCGCAATGTTAAGCTTTTATCAAATGTTGCAGATTTGGGAAATAGGTTGGAAAAGTACCCCCTCCCCCCCCCCCTCGAAAACCAAAAAAAAAAGAAATATGTATTTTTTGTCTGATACAAACAATTAGGTACTTGGCAAGTACATGTACATATGCAAAACAATTTCACAGTAATTTTTTGCACGATGGGAATGCAACTTCCTTCATAATTTTATATAGTATTCCTTGTGAACTATACATGTACCTTTTAAAAGTCAATAGCAAGCTCCTTCTGGTGTGATTTAACTAAGTGAAAGACTTAAGTAACAAGTAGGGTCCTATACAATTTTTTTTCACCATAAAATTGACCACATTTGCATTTCACTATTGGTAACCAACATTTCATCATAGTAACTGACATTACATCTCGTTAACTGACATTACATTTTCCACTTGGTAACTGACGTTACACATATTTAATGGTACCCTATGGCTTGATTGTTAATTGATTATCTTTACTTTTGGTGTAGAAGGGAGGGTGTTACCTAAGGAGGAAATCTACTAAGTTTCATATAATATATTTTCTTTTCTGGGAAATGAGAAAAAAAAGTTCATGTTTTTGGTAACTGACATTACATACCATATCACATACTTCATTAATATTTTTTTATCAGATAAATGAATTACTGGTGTTTCTTTCTGTGGGATTTTATAAAGTGTTATAATAGCAAGCTAAATCACAGGGGAAAACATCATGATAAAACCTGTTCTTTAAAAATCTGTCAAGACAAGATGTGTATCAATATACCATTTTCAATACTAATTTGTATCCATACTTTGGCGGCCATTTTTAAATAAAAAATGGCTGCCAAAGTCGGAAAAAAAATTGTCCCAGAAACTTCAGGTCTTGTATTAAAAAACAAAGCTGTGTGAGCGACCCCTTATAGCGAGGTAAATCAGCCAGAGAAAAACCAGCGCTGAACTTTAAATAATTTCTTTAACTTAGTTACTTGTCTCTACTCTCTACTCTAGATGTAGTTCCAGGCGAGGCTAAGCAAACAATGTCTAAGAATTCAAACGACGTTGAGATCGAACCTAAAATACAGCCATTTCCAATCGCGATATTCGTAAAAGTGGTGGACAATGGGCATATTGACCTTGAAATGTGATTGAGGGACATTCTATGACTGTGGTATTTGCGAACAATTATGGCGAGGTAAATCAGCCGGAGAAAAACCAGCGCTGAACTAACGTTAACTTTAAATAATTTCTTTAAAGTTTAAGTTAACTTAGTTAGTTACTCGTCTCTACTCTCTACTCTAGATGTAGTTCAAGGCGAGGTAAGACTTAAATAAAAATACCTTTCAATCTCCTAATAAGTGTACAATAATTCAAGACGGTTAATTGGTCATTTGACTGGGAAATCAGGTCCGGCCAGGAGGATCTGGACCTGGTTTGATTTGGGATAGAGACTACGCGGCCTGCGACTCTACTGCAGGGCCGGTGCAGGCAGGCCGAAAGTGCCCCTCCTCCCTCGCTAACTGCACTGGCCTAAAACAATCACACTGACTGACGCGTGCGCGTTCACAGCTGCTCTCGGCTCTGGCTCGGCGGCCCTCGCATTGATTCATTACACACATGCTGGCGATTCACTCACTCACTAACACACACACACACACACCCATATGCTGCAATGCACTGATCAATGTACAAATCTTGAAAAACTACCCCGAGTGCGACACCGACAGTCCCTAGAACGACCACTTCCTTGTTTTAGCACCTACACAAAAATGACATCCTGCAAAAATCTCAGAAATAATAGCATAAATTTCTAAAATGCATATGCACTATGCATGCAGCTGGCACAACAATGCTTACCGATGCTTTTATGTGAAATTCCACACCTTTTCAAAGACTTCGACATGCATCCGAGCACGGAAATCGAACGTACCATTTCTTTCCACACAATTATACACACACAGTATATATATCACGAGCGTGTGTGTGTGTATACTGCTCTCATCTCATTACTATGCAACAAATGGCCTTTCGATATGTAAAATACATTATCCATCCGCGCTGACGTAAATAAACAAGCTCCAAAATAACAATGTGCACTCTTCTAAATTTTACCGAGAACAACTATTTTTACCGATATAGCTATTTGCTCGAAGATATTGCTTCGTAAACACATGATATATGAACATCAGTTCCCCTGATATTTCATCATTTATTTCACATCATATCAACCACATGCGTGATTCGACCGGACTGTTCACTTTGTGAGCCAAGCTCGCTGTATGTAAATTAGCAGAAAGAAGTGACGTCATGATTGATTATGATTATGATATTTTACGATCTTGCTTGCACTTCCGTTCCAAATGAAAACATGCTCCGGTCTAAATGAAACCACTGAAGAAAATGTGAAGAACATCAAATAAAGCTAAACAAACAATAACAATGGTGATTAGGCTTCACGCTAATCGTTGACTATACCGTTACATTCTCCGTTACATTCTAATCCTTTCTCCCCCTCAATCTGGAGCTGGCACACGCGAACAGCCGGAAGCATTCAAAGAATAGTTTTAACATTATAAAAACAAATTGGTAGAAGGGAACCAATTATCTCTTGTTTTCTTCTGACTCTGAAATGACGATTACCCCAATTCTCCAACAAAAGAATCTCATGTCCGCTTTTCTCAGAATTGTGACTGATCTGCAAACAAAAAAGATGCGGAGTGTTGTTTGGTGACATACTAAATCACAAACTTTGAAGAGTGGTAAGAGAGCCCAGAGCAGTCAACGCCCACGCACCCTTTGACTCCATTCAAGCTTTTGTAGCATGGCACGTGGTGATTCTCGCCAGGGCATTAAATATTCTGTCCATCAACTTCTTACCAAATGACGCAAAATTCGTTTCTTTTGACAAAATCTCGTTTGTCCAAATTGTAATTCAGGGATGATTTTTTCGGTGTCAGGCCGCCTTCCATGATTCTGCAGAAAATACAGGCCTATGAAAGTGTCTGGAATATTGTGCAAACATGCTCATAAATAATTTAAAATGAAAAAAAATATATAATTTTCTGGGAAGATGCAGTTAAAAATAAAAATGTTAATAATCAAAGTTCAGACATATGTCCGTGTCAAACTAGTAATATATCTCTATATGGTCCGTGTAGACAATTCTTTATTGACCGAGAATATAATACAAAGTAAATGGGGCATAAATCATTTAGGGTTTGTATAATATGGTATATGGTTTTGTTGATGATCATGCAGTCTATAGGCCTATACCAAAGTTTGGGAGTGGGCAAAAACTGAGGTGCTGAGCCCGCAGAGCAGTTTTATTAACTTATTGGTTAACCCTGCGTAATAGGCCTAAAACGGGATTTTTATCATTTTTAATGACAGACAGGTCTAGTTTCATATAGCGCCATGGCATCGATGATAATAACTTTAACCCTGAAAGTATATAGGCTATTATTGCGTTAATTATATTTACTTTGTTTTTAAAGGGCATATTGCATGTACTGTGAATAACCCGTATGATTTGACAGAAAGAATGAGAGTTTTTTATAAATGAGAATGAGAACACACAATGACTTCTCTCTCATCGAAACGGGGGCTTCTCCCACTTTGGTAGACTAGCTCACACATAATGTCTTTCATGCCTTTATTCGTAATGATTAGAATTGGGGTTCCATATTTATTTTTCAATTAGTTTTTTTTTCAAAGACATAACGTTCTCGTGCAGGCCATCCTAGAAAATCATGAAAGAGACAATTAATCCCCCCGTAGCCTAACCCAGTGGCGGCATCCCCCATGGTAGTGGCACTTGCACCTCCCCCCCCCCACCCCCCCGGCCTCCATGCAGACATTTTTGTGGAACAATGGTAAAGAGAAAAATGTACGCTCTCATAAGCACGGTGGCGGCACTTAATGGTCCCCCCCAAAAAAAAATAGAATAAACAATTCAAATAATTAATAACGATAATAATGATAGAAAAACTTGTTAATATAGTAATCCACACCCCAACATTTTATTTTGCCTTCCACTATAGTCCCCAACTTTAACATTCCCGGTGCCACCACTGCATGAGCATCCATATTCCAGTTGTAAATTACTCTTAAAGGAATAGTAAGAAATACATTTTTATTTGAATCCTAATCCACTGTTGTATAAAACGGGTTTTAAGCACATTTTTGTAATTGTATTAAAATACATCATTAAACGGGTTGCGAATATAGCTTTAAACGGGTAATGCGTGCTCAAATTGCTTGACATACTATTATGTAATAGCGAACAGTACTATTATACGTCTATCTCATTAGACAAATAATACGAGCGCGAAGCGCGAGCTGAAATTTCTTGTTACATATAGGCCTATGAAAGAGGCACATAAGAGATGATATGAATGCTATCAAAATACGCGATACCTAAAATATCCATAAATATTTTCATCGCCATATCTGTAGAGTACTACGAGTCTATTCTGGCATTTTCTTGCCATCAAGAACTATTGTGCTTCTTTAAAAGCGTGTTAAGTGAGAAACAGGCAAAAATGATATTTTGTTATGAATGTGAAGAATTATCAAACAAAGTGCACTAAATTCGATTTTCAATGTACATCTCCCTGTAAAGTGTTTGGATAGTCAGACACCTGGCTGCCTAAGGGTGCGTTTATCCGCCACTTTTTTACCCTATAATCATGATTCGAATCATGATTCAAATCATGATTCTGCAGAATCACGATTGCGTTTAGTCGAAATTGAATATAATCATGATTAGAATCACAAACATGAAACACAAAAAAAGGGGCGTTTGGAAAGACGTTTCTGCAGAATCACGTACGAAAATGTTCGAATAAACGATATCGTGATTTGAATCATGATTATATGACCTCACTGTGTCGGGCTACGGCTTTCGGTTTGACTCTTGCCAAGCTCAAGGCTCTCTATGTGCTCATTGTATGTACATGATTACTCTGCATGCATTTCTTGTCATGTTCAAATTCTGTGTTGGTCTTCGCATCGTCCACTACTTTTCATTTTTTGGTCATGTCTTCAACTTCAAGTTCTAGTAAATGAATTAACTGGACAGACAATGATCTCAGTTGTTGTTGAGTATAGAGTGTCAATATTAAATTGGATCTACGCTGAAATTCACTTCCGAACACCATTTTGGATTAACTAACAAGATGAATAGAAGCATATGGACCCTATATGATAGAAGTAAACTTAGGTTGAATTCTGGAAGCAAAATATTTTTCGAGAGCCGAAACACGTGCGAAAAACTTCCTCTGTCAAACTGCGCACTAGTGATGCGCACTGGATTGGCCCGAATCTGAGGAGAAACAGCTTTGGAATGAAGGTCGTCTAAACGCTGATTCTGTGATATCGTGATTCATGTTTGTGTTTTGAATCATGATTCAAATCATGATTCAAATCATGATTCTGGCTTGAGGTCGCATAAACGCAGCCTAAATATCATGACAATCGGTTGCTGAAAGAGTGCCTCGCTGCCCCCCCCCCCCCCCACCATTACGAACGGCCACCTCTAGCAAGTCAGATGGGGGTTACATTACATTTTTTTTGTATGATTATTGAGAATCGTATAACTGTGCGTTATGATCTCTTAACACATTTGAGTTTGGATCATCGACAGTTAAGATTATTATGATACAAAATATCAGATCCAACGATCATAGGGGTGGGGTGCTTTAGTCTCTCGGAGGGCCCCCTAACCGTACAACTGAGATCAGCTTTTGTATGACAATCATTTTAATTATTTATTTGTTTATTCATTTATTTATCTATCTATATATTTATGTATTTATTTATCTACCTATCTATTTTTTCATTTATTTATTCATTTATCTACTTATTTATTCATTTGTTACTTATTGTTTTATTGGTTATTATTACGTAATGCCCGAAAAGATTATATAGTATTATAATTTATTTAATTCATTCATTCATATCCATATGAATTGATTTCGTTCATATATTAAAAATAATACTTACAATACATATTGATATAGAAATATACAAAAAATATAAATAATATTTGAAACGAGGAGACAGCTTAGAAGGCGGAGAAGCCTTATTGGTGCTGCCACCAATACAAGAAAACTTACAATATACAACACCTAAAAACCTAATTACGCAACATAAACAATGTAACGATAAAGCCTGTAATTCAGAAAAATATTGAGTATTGTAGTTTTCAATTAAGTCTCATTTTGAAAACGGGAAGGGAATGGCTATATCTTTTATAATAAAGGAATGTTATACCAAATGAAGGGACTGTTGAAAAAAATTGAATTTTTAGCAACATTAGTTCTGACTCGTCAATGGTAAGTGAAAATGAAAGGAACTGCGTGTATTATAATTATGATTATGAATGGAAATCGTCATTCAAAGAAAATTTATCAGAAAGACTTAGTGGAATAATTTTTTTTATAACAGAGGTACATGAAAATAGCCAAGTTGAAGAAGCATAAATCAAATATATTCAAGAGAAAATGATGGTGTAGTTTGAGCAAGGTAACCGGAATGAGAAATAATTCTAATAGCCTTTTTTGTAATCGTAATACTCTAGACATTGAATAATTAGTAGCAGAACCCCAGGTAATATTGCAGCATTGGAGGTAAAATGATATAAAGGCGTTATAAATCATTAATAATATTGTCGGGGAAAAATATTTGAGTTTATATAATATACCGATGTTTCTACATGTGAAATGTTGGTACAAATATGATAATTTACTATTGATTATTACACCTAAGAAAAAAAAATTTCAATGACGTAGTTCTAACAATAGGGGTGTTATCTGAAAAAAAAAACTAATTCTGTCATAATTGATTGTCTCGTTTGTAAAACAAGTTAGAAATTTCGAGTCAACAAAAATAACCTTCAAAATGCCTGGAACATTATAGAGGATTCGATAAGAAATAACAATAAAACTGTACAAATTAAAGTATATGATTATAAATGGTGACAAATTTGAAGATAATAAAGTTATTGCGTGTCCGTTAATGATCTCTTTGTGAATCTTTGCAACCAATTGCTTATATTAACTGACAACAATTTGTTATTTTGAACAATACATGTTGTATAAAATACCTGAAAAATCACTCTTTCTTAAAACCTATTGATCAAAGTTTCTGTTTCAGATTCTCCCGCAGGAACTCGGCAGGACAGCTCTTTTGCTGGTAAACGCCAAGCTAGTATATATAACCAATTACCTATATAGGAAACATATTGGCCCGTATTCTGAAGTCAGGTTTAACTTAGACTCAGGTTTAAAATTGTGGTTTAAGTATGGGAAGCAAATTGTTACATAAATCACTAACAGTAGAGATATCATATTTCTGCTCATTTGGCTCTCAAATCATTCATAATTGTCTAGGAAGTATAAATAGATGATTGTCTTCACCATCGATGAATCAGGAAAGAGCACAGTAAACATACGAAACACACAACTTAATAAAAATGTTGATACTTTTGGCTTCCCATACTTAAACCACAACTTTAAACCTGAGTTTAAGTTAAACCTGACTTCAGAATACGGGCCCTTATGTCTAGGTTAATTAGTCATATAGAGGCTGACCTTATAGACGACAGGTATTACTCTAGGATTGTTTTTGTCAAAGTGGAGACAATGGCAGAGTGGGGATTCGAACTCACAACCTTGCGATTATGAGTCCAATGCTCTCAAACTGAAGTTTAAATGTTGTTAAATTTCTTTGGTAAAGTTATTCAAACAATTTATTATTCATAATATTTTAATTCATATCACCTACATTTTGAATTTATCTATAACTACAGGAATAGTTTCATCAAAATTAAAAGTTACTAAAGTTGTACCGATTCACACTTAATGACATACATAATACCTCAAACTACCGCCCTATTTCAATATTGCATTTTTTTCTCAAAAATATTAGAAAAAGTTGTACATACTCGTATTTTATGATTATTTTTGTACGAACAATATTATCAATCCATGTCATTATGGTTTTCAAAGTAATATTTCAACTGAAATGGCTCTAATTTATTTACATGATACGATTATTTTTTTCTTTAAATAAAAAAATTACACACGACTTGAATCTTTATAGACTTATCTAAGCCTTTGACTCAATAGACCATGATATTTTGATTAAAAAATATCTATGTATATGGAACCAGTGATATTCATTTACTCTGGTTTAATTTTTTTTAAAGATAGATTACAATGTGTATCCTTTTTTTATTTTCTTTTCCTCTTCCGAGGTACTTTATTTCATAAAAACGATATAATCACATGTATACAAAATCAATCAACAGGATGCAGAAATGGTTAGAGTATCTAAAACAGAAACTTTTCAAGTTCTTGTAATAAATCTTCCTTATTTTTGTAGTTGAAGAGCTCACTTGCAAAAGGGGTTAGGTCAATTTTTCATCAAATTTGATTTTTATGTCTCAATGTATAGATTTTTAGTAGCTCTATAAGATGATACCAAAGAAAAGTTGAAATTCCTATTAAAAAATAAACTAAAATGGCAAAGAAAAATCCCGTTTTTTTCAAAAGGGGTTAGGTCCATTTCAGTTTAGTTGCAAAAGGGGTTAGGTCCACACAGTTTTTTTGTTTTTTTTAATGAATATCTTAAAAAATTTGAAGACAGGTAAATTTTTTTTATACCCAATTTTATGTTCTCATGGTAGGGTATCATTAAAATTCAGTTTCGCATAAGAATATTGCAATATGGGAGAATTTAAAAAAATGATTTTCTTGGAGTGGACCTAACCCATTTTGCAACCAAACTCTTCTGAAGAACTCATTTGTCAAAAGGGGTTAGGTCCATTTTTCTTAAATTTTATTGTTTTCAGTCTCCAAACCTCTAAATTTTTAGTCACTCTGATGATACCAAAGAAAATTTGAAATGCAAATGAAAACGTGAATGAAAGTGGCAAAGAAAAATAACTTTTTTAATCAAAAGAGATTGGATTCATTTCAGTTTACTTGCAAAAGGGGCTAGGTCGACAATGATAAATTTTTTTGAAAATATATAGAAAAAAATGAAGACAGGTAGATTTCTTTTATACCCAATTTTATGTTCATATGATAGGGTAGTACATCATGACAATTTAGTTTCTCATAAGAATATTGCAATAAGTGAGAATAAAAACTCTTCATTTCCACTTAACATAATTCCGGAAACTTTTGTAAATACCATCCGAATTGATTGACTATTGAACAATGTATTCCTGAAGTAATTTAACATACTGTATATCCCTTGTACACTGCATATTGTATATTATGTTATATGTATCCTTCAATATAACACTCCCCGACCCATCCCCATTAATTGCGGTATTCCCAAAGGTTCAATCCTTGGTCCGCTTCTCTATATTATTTATGTAAATGATTTCTGTGATTATTCTAATGCTTATTATTAAGTTTATATTATTTGCAGACGAAACTACTTTGTTAAAATATCACATGAAAATATTGTTGAATCATCTTCTGTAATATCAAATGAACTCAATGATATTAGCAAGTGGTTTGACTGTCATCAACGTTGAGAAGTGTAATTATATGTATTTCCATAATAAGGAAAGAGCTATTCCTCATGAATTAAATGAAAATTTTCAGTAAAATTGAACAGTTCTGCTTTAAACAAAAGTAGTCCAGATGTTAGGCTGCACTATCGACAAACATGTGGATACTTGGATACATCATATAAAATCTATTTCATCCACAATTTCTAAAACCACTGGCATCCTTAGTAAATTACGTCATATTTTACCTCATATGAAATTAGTATATAATACTCTTATCCTTACCCCCATTTAACTTATTTTAATAGTGTCTGAGGTAATACTTATATATCACGTTGAACAAAATCGATGATATTATACATAATATATTTTCCGCGATTTAGCTATCAAAATAATCAAAGAGCAGATATTGAACTTTTTATGCATGTGATTTTCTTTTTGAAATTTTGATTCCCCCGCCAAATGACTTTTTGCTATCCTTTCTTCAAATTGTTTTTACTGACTCATGCGTGGATGAGAAATCTTGTATGTTATACCATCTGAAATAAGAGATTTTAAGCTTTACAATGATAGGTCATTTGTCTATTGTTTTTGTGAGTAAGATGATAAATCATCGCTAAACCTCGGTTTCTTTTTTGTGTGGGACGCACTGTATATATATATATAAATATATATATATATATATATAAATATATATATATATATAAATATATATATATATATATAAATATATGTATATATATATATATATATATATATATATATATATATATATATATATATATTGTAAAGAAATAGATGAAGAGACCTACCTATATATATATATATATATATATATATATATATATATACATATATTTATATATATATTATATATTCCACCTACACCGACGAAGGAAATTAAAGAAGAAGAGGGAAAAGAGAAAAGGGAGAAGAAAAAATAAGAAGAATGAAGAAGAAAAAAAGAAGATGATGATGATGAAGAAGGAAAAAAAAGGAAGAAGAAGAGAAAAGAAGAGGAAGAAGAAGAAAAAAAAGAATGAAGAATGAGAGAGAAAAAAGAAGAAGAAGAAGAAAAAAAGAAGAACAAAAGAAGAAGGGGAAAAGAAGAAGAAGAAAAAAAGAAGAGGAGGAAGAAGAAGGGGAAAAGAAGAAGAAAAAAAGAAGAGGAGGAAGAAGAATGAGAGAGAGAGAGAAAAAAGAAGATGATGATAATGATGATGAAGAAAAAGAGGAAGAAGAAGAAAAAAAAGAAGAAAAGAGAAAGAAGAAGGAAAAAAAGAAGAAGTAAAAGAAAAGGAAGAAAAAGAAGGATTGGTCCTCAAAAAGTTTACATTGAAAACGCTGAATTTATTTAACGCAATTTAGTATATGAACCTACTCTAAACAACCATTATTAGATATTAAATAATTCATAATTAAATTTGAACTATAGGTTGTTTATAACTTTAAGCGCTTGTTTAAACAAATACTGTAAGATTTACATTGTAAACTGCGTTGTATTAAAAATAATGAAATAGCATTTTTACGGCGCATAGACCGAGGAAGAAGGAAAAAATGAAATAAGAAGAAAAGAATAGGGAAAAGTGGGAGAAGGAAAATCGATCCCCATCACTCGAGTTCATGTAAAAATAAAAGGACAAATGGACGCAAGATGGAGCTATACAAACCTCATGCAATATGGAGTAGTATCGAAGAATATTATTGATAATTACGCCGTTTCTTAGCCCTGCACCCACCAAACATTGACTTTACTTTAATCCCATAATACTATTATACATATTAATTTAATCCCATAATGCTGTGTATATATATATATTAACATTTGCCAGCAATCATAGCGCTCCTTTGGTGGTAATACGCAAGGCATTTGAAATTCTCTTGACATTTACAATTCATTAAGTTTATTCGTGTTCCATTCTTCCTCAAATCAATTATTGAAAATTCCGGGCAGAAATAATAACAAAAATAAGAGGAGATGAGGCTAGCTGTGGATCATCGAAGACTAGGTAATATGGGGGGGGGGGGGGTAAATGGAATAAAGTGGACCAATATATTGACCGAATGTTTGGTAACATTATTTTGACAAGTCCCCAAAGAGCCCCTCCAGCTCCACCTGCCACTTTCCTGGATCCGCCCCTGGTGATAATCGGGAACCTTACACGTAGGTGTATCTATCTTTCACCTTGATGTTCGTCATAAGAAAAAGAGAAATGTGTGGGCACGTAGCAGAAGGACAGCGATTTCTGACGAGACATGATGAAATATCTATAAATAATTGGGCCGATATCAATGTAAAACGTCATCCCTTAAGTTGCGGAAATGACCGCAAGATGGCGCTCTTTCACTCTCAGAAGAGTACCCACCTAGTTCTATCCTTATAAATGACAGCGACGATGCGTTGCCTGTTCTGGAGTTTGGATGGCATCTTTCTGGTTTCTACAGAAGATTGGTAGGGCCTATACATGCACAGATCGTGCTCCTAATTTCCTCAACAGTAACTGAGATACATGGCCCGTATAACCTCCATTTCAAGCGAATAAATACAATTGTTTTCACTACACAATGACCCTTTGCATAAATTGATTTTAAAGCAAAAGTAAAACTGAAATCAACAGCGAGAATTTCATAAAGATCCAATTAAAAATGATAGCACTTTGTAGATTGCATTGCACCAATCAGTTAACAATATTATAAGGGGTTGAAGATGCCACATACGCACCTGTTTAAAATGTCATCATGATTATGAAATAAATACATTATTCCATTATATGAATTATCATCACCAGCAGCAGTATCTTCATTATTCCTAAAATCATCACAATCAGTGTATCTTGAATATTATCATCATCATAAACACCACAACCATCATGATCATCATCACCACCATCATGATCATGATCATCATCACCACCATGATGATGATGATCATCATCATCGTCACCACCAGCATAACCACCACCATCATTATCATTATACACAGTGCATGACACTGGCACTGGGCCAGTAACTCTTCAGAAATAGACACAATTACTGGTCCGACATTTCCAGTAAAACATAGATCTTAAACTGATACAAATGATATTTTCTTTTCTTTTGTAAATTATAAATATGGCTGTGGTGTCTAAAAAAAATGGCTCTGTAAAATTGAGAAATGGCTCTCATGAATTATTTTGTGTGGGGGTAAGCAATAAATGACAGCAAAATAAACTCAATTCTTTTTTATGTTTTTCTTTATTTTTTGGGACCAGTAAATTTTAGGTTCGGACTGGTAAAAAATGGAAAAACTGGGTATCTACTGGTCCGACATGATGAGGTCGGACCAGTAGACATAAAGGGTTAGTGTGGAGCCCTGTTATACATGTACCTATTACTTTTATCACCATCAAGTTACAAGCACAAATTACAAACACGAATATACAGCTTCAAATCGTTTTGACAAATTTTGTCATTTAATTCTCATCATTTTTTTTAGGCCTTTACATACAGGGACAAAAAGAGGGGTTTGCACTGCTACACGTTCTCATCCTAACTGAGGTTTCCAGATTTCCATAAAAACAACAACAATGAAAAAAAGGTTGCAAAAATGTACATGTGACTTACTTGGACGAGTAGGCAGCGTTCCTTATCATAATAAGTATTTCATTCTGACTGAAATTTACAAACTTTGTATTATGCCTTATGCCGTCCACTCTCACACTTTAAGGAAGCCAAAACATTTCAAGAATCTTGAACTACACTCCTTTCTCTACATTTATCAATTGCAATTTAAAAAAAAAAGGTCAAGTAAAGATTAGTAGAAAATGAAAATAATTAAAAAATATTGAATAACCATAAAATGGTTATCACTTATTTATTACATTTATTTAAAAAAAAGAGAAAAAAAATCTGGTCCACAATTAAGTGCTCCGAGTCTTTATAAATCAAGGATATTACAGGTAAGTTGCGATACAATACGCATATGTGTACTGTTGTTGCTTACACAAGCATGCACACAAAAACACACACACATTACATGATCAGAGTCAATTGATGCTATCAGATAACACAGAAATTAAGAATAAAAAAAAATTGATAGACGAAAGGGACATGTTTTTGACAAAACAATTGAAAATGTTTGACTTCCTTCTTTACTTCTGAGCTACATAACTCTGCTTTACAAGAGCCCAAACACTAGACTGGGCTCTTTTTATATTCACCTAAAATATACATGACAATTGGAGAGATAGAGCACATTTCTGTATCTAGAATGAGCAATGAAAACAAGAGTATTGCCATGTAGGTAAAATTGGGTTTCTAAACATGATGCAGAGAAAACATTGCAATTAAGAGTGGGACAAAGCTACACTTTGGTGAAAAGGTATCCAAGACTTTCGATATCTCTACACAACAAAAATCAAATTTGAAAAATAAATAATTGTATAGACTTGATACACAAACAGACACTGGATTGATTGATAGAAACACATTCCACATTGTTTACTTCTCCAACGTCCCAAGAAGAACTAAGTCTTCATGCAATTAACTACTCTTTACCTAGCATATAAAAATAACACATCAATTTGTGCATTCAAATGTCTATTTAGTTACACACGTTTTGTTTAAACTCACTCGGCTCATAATAACATACACAGGTATTCAGTGTTTAATGTGTAAGGAACAGTGAAGCAATGGAACCTCGATACACACTTAAAAATCATCACAATTCTGATCTTGAACAAAATTAGATTCCAGTCATATAGCTAAATAGAAACTCAAAGAATGAAATGAACTTGCAAATGAATCCCTTACAAATAAATAGCAATAGAGGCTACTGGCAAGCAACTAATTCATTCACTTTTAAAGTTCTTTACATCTTCTCATCATTCAAATCACATTTGCAATTCTACATCTGGCAGTTTAGTATCGACTCATGAACATTTACGAACATACCCAATTAAAATAAAAATGAATATAAATTGCTCTAGATATTCTTAAATAGTGCATGAATAGCAGGAGGGTCACTGATATGAAATAAAATTGCAAAATAAAAAAAGAGGGGGTTAACTCTGTGCTCTTGGTCTGAGGGTATTCTGTTTAATAGTTCATAATTATATTTGTAATTTCAGGCATACAGGTTTCCAATGATCCCTTTATTCAAACCAACATCATATTAATAATTATATCTTCAAAGGGCTTCTCTCCCCTTTCTCAAGTTGGGAAAGGGGGGGGGGGGGGGGGAGGGGTAGTGGAGGAGTCCTTCCAAATTTAATTGGAGGGGGGGGGGGTTTATCAAAGGAGTCTTTCCAAAATTCAGTGGAAGGGGGGGGGGGGGCCTGTAGTGGAGAGGAATCCTTCCACATTTAATGGAGGGGGGGGGGGTGCTATAGGTGGAGGTCCTTCCACAGTTCAAGGAGTCATGGGGGTGTATTTGAGAAGTTATTCCACATTTCAATGGAGGTGGGGGGTGGTTGAGTGGAGGAAGGAGGGTGTAGTAGACAAGTCCTTCCATGGTTTTATGATCAGGATGGGGGAGGGGAGTGTGAAGTTGATAAGTGATTTAACAGTTTATGCTCATTGTCAGCAAAGCACATGAGTTGCCGCAGGATTTCATGACCCTTTTATTTTTCAATTCCACGCACCTTTTGAGACCAAATGTCAGGGAAAGTACCAATGCCTAATTTTTTTGCATGCACAGCCAAGACAGACCATGGCTCGAAAGTGATGAACTGACTGGGCGTTGTGGCGTGCGCCTGTAATCCAAGATATGTGGTAAGATTGATGCAGAGGTTCGAGGATTGAACCCTGGGGCCCGTAACACACAAAACTTAGCAATGATCGTAAAACATTTTCTACCATTGATTGCATAGACTACAATGTACAATCAATCGTAAAAATCAAGCGTACGATTAATTGCTAACCTTTGTGTTATGGGACCCTGGTTACATCTTTCAGATGGTGACGTTAAAGGTCTGTCCCAGACATCATTCGTGGCCGATAAAACTCAATTGCACACGCACCATTTCCGAAGTATATTGTGGTTTGAGCTAATATTCACAAATGTATGATCATTTATAATTTTAATGATTAAAAAATGAATTATTCTTTTTCATTAATAGCTGAGAATGTCCCAGATAAATCTTATTGATATTTGTAAGGTTGAAATCTCACAGTATTAAATAAATTACCAAGAATGCAAATAATTACTTATGCAAAATCACAATTTTTCATTTGACAAGGTTTTTTCATTAGGAGTAAAATTATTATTGCCCCCTTAAATATTAGAATATTTTTACAGTAATCCATGGTACAGTATGGATAAATATCTTAGGGGAAATTGTCAACAATATTTAAATTGTACCAATATGATAAGTTTGCTCATTATAACATGATCCACAACATTTCATTATTTCTAAAATTCAAGACATTGTTTTTGGTCCCTGTATGGAAATGTAAATGCCAATATTCTTCACACAACCCTCATACACAACCTTAAAATACGCCCATTATTTCAAGATGCAGTTGGAACCACGCAAACAGATTAAGAAGAAAATTAAAATAGTACCAGATTTTGATTGTGCACAATTTTTCATATGATGAACTTACACTGGGAAGTTAAAATAGGCCCGTATTCTGAAGTCCAGCTTATCTTAGACCATGGTCTGACTCTGTGCTAAAATTATGGAAAGCCAAAAGTGTCAAAATTTGTATTAAGTTGTATTGTTCTTATGTTTACTGTGCTCTTTCCTGATTCATCAATGGTGAAGACAATAATCTTTTAATGCTTCCTAGACAATTATGAATGATTTGATAGCCAAATGAGCTGAAATATTATATCTCTACTGTTAGTGATTTATGGAACAATTGGCTATCCATACTTAAACCACAACTTTAAACCAGAGTTTAAGTTAAACCCGACTTCAGAATACAGGCCATAGTATTTGACTTTATCTGCATATTGTGGTGTCAGTCTACATTCAAATAAAAATATTGATGTGCCTTAGCTTTTAAATACTGTGTAGTGACCGACCCCTTGTGATGTTTGATCTTATCATGGATTATCTGATTAAAGAATGCATCTTCATTATGATACACTGGCTGATTTCATGTTCGGTGTTGATGTTTTGGTGTTAGTGTTAGATTGATTTTTATGTCAGCATATCACTAAACTTCAAGGACAAGTCCACCCAAACAAAAAGGTGATTTGAAGAAAAGGAGAATTGTCATATGAAACACAGTTTTATTCCTCCTCCCTGAACACGAGAAATTATAATTGTCACTGTCAAATCTGTAAAAAAAATGAAATATTGTTTGATTCAAACAATAAAATCAAACAAAAGAAAGAGTGAGGGACATCATCGACTCTCTCATTTGCATATCACTGAGTTGTGCATATCTGTTTTGCAAAAATAAGCAAAATTTTGAAATGCCATAACATTTTTATTTTACATCTGATTTTGATGAAATTTTCAGCGTTATGCTTTTTTTTTCATTTTTCTCTATTGATTCAAATCATCTGGGAGTGGGACTTGACCTTTAAAGTGAAGATGGTCCTGGTATGAATCTCAATAGGTGTTAAGGTATCAATGTGTTTTAGATGAGGTGTTGGCGCTAGGTGAGGCATTCTGAATTGTGCTTCAAACACCACCACCAAACTTGAAATCCCCCATTCTGATTTGTGTAAAACATGAAATATTTTGCCAGAGCTGCCAGCCTGAACAAGAACATTTCACTGGTATTTTTAAAGCTGAAAATCAGTATTTTGGTCAGGAAATCATTATTTTCAAAGAAATACATAGGACAAGACATAAAACTAAAACATTCGAAATCAGTATTTTGCATGAAACCATCAGTATTCTTTCAGTACTAAATACGGAAAATCAGTACCGCTTGGCAGCTCTGTTTTGCAGATTAAAATTTAATATGCATTTTGCAATGAATGATGATTGTGTGAAGATATTTCAATTTGCATACAAAGAGTCAGTGGTGTCATTCAAAATGCATCATTGTATATTAACTCCTGGGAGAGGAAATCACATCACAAGGATGATATCATTTACTGAATTATTACATCTTTCAATCACAATCTCAAAACAGACCAACTTTGGGTCCCATTCTTCCTTTTCATCTATTTTCCTACGAATCCAAACCAATGTCTAAATCTAATTCTGAATCATTTCTAAGTAGATTACTTTTCTCAATGGACTTTATCTAGCATTTATTACGCTGACTTTAATTAATTTTGCATTGCACTATAAAATTTGCTTGTTTACAATTAAATGTACAAACAAAAATAATTCTGTCGTATTAATATTTCTTTTTAAAAGAAGGTTAAAAACATTACAAAGTGTGTTTGCAACTTAAGTTCAAGCAAAATCACATTTTCCATCAAAATATAAAACAAGAATAAACAACTATGAAATAAGTACTCTGAATTGGATGTTTTTTATTCCTATGGTGGAGGTGATTGAATGAAAATGAATATATAATTCATATGATGGGTATTACAAATGTGTGACCTGCTATACCATAACATAGAGTAAACTCCAAAGAAGGTTCGACTGAGGGATTATTTTTAACCACAAATATGGTTCATGATGACATTTTTTATTCATGAAGACACACTTGAAAGGATATTTCTCCAAACTTTTCCATTTCATTTCTTTTCGTTTTCATTCAAATTCTGGTAAAATGCACAGTTTGCAATAAACCGTCTTTTAACAGTAAGATTGGTAATCAACATTTCAAACATAAGCTGATGCGCTCACAAATAATTCAGAAAAATCTAACTTGCTTGTTTCATTCCAGTACTTGTATAGACATGAATAGCTTGGTAAAGGTTTTAGGAAGAGCTTAAAAGCTCATACAATTTCCCCCCTCAATTTAAAAGGCATTTAAAAAAGATACAATTACAGCAAAAAATACCCTGAACATATGATATTAATTTGGAATAAAGTATGACTTATAAGAACTATATATTTTGGAACTGAAATGAATAAGATTTGTGAAACCATCAAGGAAGTGATGATGTATGAAAATATGTGGCAACAGGAATTATTATCTTTTGGACAATCTCAGATATATTATGGTCAATTTAGACCACAATTAACAGAATGCTCAGAAATTAGCATGTTATCTACTAATGAGCTATACTTTACAATATTTATCATCAAATTGCTTTGTAAAATGGTATCATGGATTGTCTTTATCAAATTATTTTTTTTTGGGTGCTAAAATCTATCACCTGATCAGTTATTGTTTTAGCTACTAAATAGGAAAATTTGCGAAAGAAGATTTGTTGGCCGGTCGTGGTTTCGAGACGAGGATGGTTCATCAAACAATAAACCACATGTTTTAATAAAACAAATTCTACACGTCATTTGCTTGGGTATTAGAGTTATTTCATCACAATTGTTGCCTTGAAAATAGTCCAAACATGCTTGGCTATGTCTCAGGCATCTCAGAACTATTCAAAAGGTACCTTTGTGTGTATAATTCTTACTAATGCCCTCGATAACGTGCACTATTTGTATATAATAGTCAAGTACAGCAGTGTAGTATATCAGAATGCTTCAGAAGTTAGCATGTTGTTTACTAACAAGATATAGTTTCTTACAGCAATTTGAAGAGAAAAATTGGTTAAGTAAAGCTCAGTGTAGTGAATAATGAAAAGATGTACCATTAATCAACTTATTTCAGTACCATTCTGTTGAGACATATTTCTTTTCACAGGAACAAATCGTCTGGAGAAGTATAGAGTACCGAAGTGTGAGGTCAGTTGCCATGGTGTCATGGCGGGCTGGTTCTAAACAGAGTAGCAGCTGATGGTCGTCTCTACACTCTGGCTCGTCTGAAAAATAGGTTGCAAGCGATCAAATTCCGATAGCAGCCATTTTCTCCTATGAGAAACACACGCTTTCATTCGGCGGGTTCATTTGTTTAGAACCAGGTAGGAGTATAGGTAAGTATAGGAAAAAAACACACAACTTTTAATTGTGTTTTTCAGCAGGGCAAGAGGGGGAAGAAAACCACTCCAATATGGGATACAACAGATCAATATTCTTGAATTCTGTTACTTTCTGAATGGTTTAGTAAGTCAATGTTTGATCCTTCCCTATTACAAAAGAAGTAACAATTCCCCCTCAGCACTATGAAAATGGCACTTTTTTTACAATCTGCTAGAGCAACCGGGAAGCACTTCACGAAGAAGTTGGTTAGTGATTTTCACCAACTAATTTGCTCCCAGCCAATCGCTGACTTAACTCTTCGTGAAATGCGCCCCTGTTCTTTGCTGTGAGTTTGACTTTGGTGTGGTAAGCTAGAAGACTTCTGACTGCAGCGTTATGAAGAACCAAAGCAACTGCCTGATCTTATAAAAACAGTCAAAATAAAATACATTCAAGGTGACAGCTGAAAATGAAACAATCAAAACAATATAAATAATAATAATAATCAGTAAAAAATCAATAGGACAAGAAACGAACAAATCAGGATGCCAGAAATCAGTCATTTGTTTTTCATGTAGAGTGCAACCCCTTTTTTCTCTTCTGTCTTTCATAATTATTTAGTTTATATGGTACAAGAACATATTCCACATATTTTTTCTTCTACTTACATGTTATGTACAGATACTTTTTATTAGTCGTTACTTCCTGTTTTTATGCAAAGAATTGCTTTCATTCAATGAATTGTCGCACATACTAGTAGTTAAAATGAGAGCTAGGACTCTACGCATCCCCGTGGCTTAATTCACACGTGTGTACTACAGTGCGTATGTTAGTGTTACTTCTTTGTAAGTACAACCTTTGTATCTTTCACTGCAACAAAATTTGGCCAAACACTTTATTTCTCTCAATGGAAGCAAAGAAACTAATACAATTTTGACACGATGAGTAAAACAATATGTTGTAATAAATAAATCTAGACAAGTATGAATGTGAATTACCTTTTGAAATGTATTTGTAATGATATTGACAGAAGTATGTGATGTGCTGTTCCAAAGATACAGCTATGGAAATACAAGCCAATATTGATCCAGCATGAATTCTATCTGGGTCCTGTTTGAGAAGACTTGTTATAATAACAAATGCACGATTTCTACAAGTTTACTATCAGCTAATCAAATTGAATGATTTCATTGGTTTATTGTACATTGTTGTAACAAGTTTTATGAAACAGGCCCCGCAGGCTTGACAACCCCAAGGCATCCAAGGGGGGTAAGGCAGGGGAGACTTTCATGAAGCATCTTATCATTGAATTTCACTGACTAATTTGTTATGAGCCAATCAGATGCAAGGATTTCAGTAGCTTATAACACCTGTCCTTAAAAATCACCAACTATTTGTTTCATGAAATGCTCCCCTGGTTCTGACATGGCTCGTTTCACACGCTGAAGTGTTTGGCAAACTTTGAAGCAGTTACAAACCCCTAACCTAGGTTACAGTCACATCGACAACCCGAATCCAGAACGATCAAAGCTTTCACCTTATTGTAGATGGCATGTGATTGGTCGGTTTGGAGTCCCTTGCATCAGTGTGACTGTAGCATTACTCAGTGAATAGCCATATTACACAAAGGAGGTTCAACACGCGTTCTTTCCCATTCATCCATTTTTCCCCTTCATTTGCACATGAGCTTGAAACACCGAAAAAAGATCAGGGGGGTGTTTCACAATTATGTAAGCGCGACTTACTAGTCGCACTTAAATGTCAGCTGCGTGCGGAATACAACGCATCACCACATTGGTCAGATCATGCGCATGTCGTGTATGCATCAGTCAGATTACATGTTAAATAACAAGTGCGCGTTCATGTTTCAAGCACAACTCAAAGTCTCGGTGAGCTCTTTGTGAAACACCCCCCTGGACCTTCAACACAGAGCTTAGCGACTGATTTTAGGGGTGATCTACAATTGATCACATTGACTATTGTGTATGATTGCTTGTTATAATCAGCACCACGGTCGTTTACTAAGCTCCATGTTACACAGCCCAGATAGCGCTATCAAATCATCAAGAACTTTCGTTTTTCGTAAAATATCTAACCCACATACCCTTTTCCCTATAATTCATCATTTCTGAGGGACATCAAAACTTTGTTTTGGTCACATCAACCTGATAATCATAAATATACCAACCAAAGTAGCTAAAATGTCAAAGAATTGTGTAAAAATAAACAACCTAAGAAAAAGAAAAATATTTGCAAATCAATAAGAAACTGACTTGTAATAAAGCGAGGGGACGATATAAATTAAGGGCAATACGTCAGTAGGTTATTGAAAAGGAAATACAAATGGCTTGCTACCACTCGTGAGTTAGATTGATACATGAAAAGAATTAAAATTGTGGTTCAATTTTGAAAATAGAGATGAAAAATCTGTCTTTCATGGTTAAACCTCCTTTATGCCCATGGCCGTAAACAAAGATTTAAAAATGGCATAATCTTTATACGTGTGACCTATCAAACTGTTCTATTATAAAAGAATCTTGACCTAATTAGTCTGCACAAATCCATTGGAGCTCAAAAAGAGCCGAGTATTAGGCTGAATAGACTAATATAAAAAGAATATGAGGCCCGAATTACTGGTATCTATTATTGGAAAGTAAGTGCTATAGAGCATACCATTGCCAAGTCTATCAAAATTACAAAAGTAACATACATCCACAAAGTAGCAATAAAATGTGTATTTGATGACTTTGTTATTTTTTTTCATATAACTTTTTTTTTACAACAGTTAGTAGTTTTCCTTTCGGGTGAAATACTGAATGTTATTGTGCACTATTATTGTATGACCCACGGTACTCATTATTATGCACACATTAAATCTCTGTGAGTTGAGTTTTTCCAAGTTTCAATGGCAAAACCCTATCTTTAGTTTACTCCGAATGAAACGTACTATAAATCTATAGGTAAGGTTTCATACTATTAATTACCAATATTCACATAAATTAGCTTTTCTGTTCCGCATCACTTTGCTTGAAAAAAAGACAAAAAAATAAAGTGATGCAGAAACACTCTTAGTTATAAGTCATATATCACTTGAATTACTTTTTAAAAACAATTCCATTTCCATTGATCCATTCTCCTGTACCGATGGCTACTAAATGGCACTTATAGCCAAGGTACTTCCAATCTTCCCTGGCTTGATGATCACATCATCAAACACAAGGGCTCCCTCTTTTGGCAGTTAAGACGCTCTATCCCGTTCTGGTAAAACGTAAAGCGAATAATGTTATGTGGAACCAATCAGCTGGGTCTTCGATGACAGTCTCATCGTCACGATCCGGAGCACACGCAGCAAACGGCCAATCCCGATGGTCCTTTCTGCTAGCTCTCATGACGAGCAAAGGTCTGCTTTATATGTAGCATGCAGCTACGGCGAGGCAGTGGGTTTAAATGAAGAGATGACTAAGATAACATATACTATGCACAACAGATCCTGAAAGAAGGTTGTATACCCTGCTTGCCAATTACCCACATCACACATCCTACTTGTAAAGAAAGGGACATGGTCACAGAGAATAATCAACATATGATGGCAGATTGCACCTTCCATGTTACAATATGCATGAAGATCTTATTCAACACAAAGAACAGTATCCGAGGTTGGACACCAGGTTTGACTGAGCTGCTTCAATCTTTTGATGAGTCAAAGACAAACCGCAACTCTGTCAGGTTTTAGAGAAGCAGTCTGTGAGTTGGTGAAGGTTTGAGTCATGCAGAACATCAAGGATCAGAGTGGACTTCTTACACAACATCTACTAGGTATTAGAATCAGGTGGTGACGGTGATGTGCAATCAGGTCTGTATTGCTACATTACAAACGTGCATACTAAAGAGTGCAGTTCTAGGAGCATCTTCACAGATGACAAAAAGATGCTTCAAGGATTGACGACGTCACGTGATGTGATGGTGATGTCACGATACATCAAAACGAATGCATCTCGTTCACATACAAAGCAGACGGTATGAAAGTGTGGAGGACATAGATAGTGGTAGTAGCAGCCGCTGACACGTGCTTTGCTAGGGCACGTGCCAGGCGCGGAGCTCGCTACCTAACCCAGATGGACTTGAATCTCGTCGCAGCTGTCATGTTGCTGAATGGTTCCGGCATCACTTCACAAGCACAGTTCATTGGAGATCTTTGAGGCAATGTTCTTGAAGGCCATGGAGGTGCCCGATATCCGTTTGAAGCGCACCCCGTTGAGCGAGAGGCGCGGGAGTTTGCACACCTCCATCTCCCACTGGATGAGGTTGTCTCCCCGCCCATCGCCGTGTACACAAAACAATAGATAGCGTTCGCGCTGTTCAAAGTCCACGCCGTTGGATTCCAGCACCCGGCGGATCTCGCCGATGATGGAGTCCGGCTCTTTTGAGCTTGTTGTCTTCATACTGAAGGTAAACCGCAGTGATCTTGGCTTCACGAACTCTGTAGGAGGTTGATCAACTACTAGTGACCTAAAATGACAAAATATAAATAAAAAAGTCTTATCAATACATTTTTTCATACCATACTACCAGAAATTGCTATAATACCCTGCCCTCTTCCATGTCATTGGTACAATGCAATTTCAATTGATGTATGTCTAAATGAAAATGGGAAGTAATTATTTGGGAAAAATAGCTGTCTTCATGTCTGGAATTTCTAACCTCGTCAGGGATTTCACATATTGAAGTCAAACATCAACTTCTCATGAAATGCAATTTCTTCTATTAGCAATTTGCAATTAGCAATCAGGAGTTTAAACCTGATGAAGAAAAATCCTAAAAGTGCCTCAAATTTCTTCATTGAGCAGTTAACATCCAGCATGATGCTAGTTTAATTTTTCTTTATTTATTCAAATCAACATTTTTTTTGGGTGGACTTGACCTCTTAGTAATGCATATGCGTGTACATCACTTCTACCCACCTTCTGCTAAACTTGGAAGCAAACTTGCTGAATAAGGAGATGTTATGTGGACCGCCCCTGTTCATGGTAGACGTGTCCTGGGCACTGCCCTGGGCCGCTGCGGGCCCGTTGAACATGGATCGGCGACCCGGTGCACCGTGGAAGGTAGCTCGGTTGACGGTACCTCTATGAAGATTAGTACCTTGGACCGGTGGCCCCCTCACACTGGGTGAACCACCTATTTGGTGTCTCTTGTTGGGTGCAGTACTGTAGAGGGAAGCACAAAAATGAAAACGTTTAAATTTTGATTATTTTTAGAAAGAGAATAACATTCCCTATTAAATAAATCCTCAATTAATAGAGCAACAAACAGAGAAAAAAATCTAACAAATTATGAAGGACAAAGAGAAAATGGAATCCAGAAGCAAGATAAAAATCAGAATTCTGTATAAAAGCAACATATTTGCCTGTATTCTCAAGAGGTTTCAATTGTACTTCTGTAAAAAAAAATATACTATGCAGATTTCTTGTATTATCACACATCAATGAAGCACTCTTTGCCAAAAGTGCAAATTTGTAATTCGACCTTTCTTAGTGTTCTTGATGAAGTAATTGTTAATATGTACCAAAATCCATGGTTTTGTTCCATGGTACACAATTGAAACCTTTTTTGAGAATATGGGCCATAAAGAAATCAATGTCTGAATCGAAGAAAAAAAAGAAAGAAATTGAATTTAAAACTGATTAATAATTAATTTATTGAAAAAAATCTGCTCAAAGAAGATACATGTATGAAAACATTTCATACAGACTTAAAGCATGCATGTTATATTAGGGTACTTGAAAAGGGTGATTTGCAAATCTAAATGGAGGGGGGGGGGGCGAGGAATAGTATCTTAGTTTTATCCCCATTAATTTTTTTTTTCTTACAAGGCTCAGCTACGAACGAAAAAGTGCTAAAATGGCATAGCTTAATTTCAAGGCATTCAATATAAAACAAATGGCACACAAATTGTTGACATTGTTATTGGTAGATTATATTATTTTGTTATATTTAAGTCATATATATATTATTAGAGGAGAAAGCAGAAATACAATGTTTATACGAAACACCAAATGAATCTCAATTGGACCAACATTGTGATGATACATACTGTATTAACTTTGATACCAGAAGAAGACTACTTTCACAACCACCCGACCAGAAAATTACCTGATATTTTCTGATCAGGAATTTCACATCAGGGGGGTGTTTCACAAAGATTTAAGTATGACTTAGAGTCTCACTTAAATGCTGATGCGTATATGATATGCAACGTGCAATCTTATTGATCAATACACAGTAGTGCGTGTCCTCTTGACATGATTTGACCAGTGCGGTTATGCCTTTAATACCACGCGCAACTAGACATTTAAGTGCGACTCTAAGTCATACTTGAATCTTTGTGAAACATATCCCCCAAGCAGAAAATACTTCCAAGATAGTAATTTTCAAAATTATAACAACTTTGGCATGTTTTTTTTTTAAAGGTAGCAGACGTATTTGCAGTGTTAATTAAATCAAATTATGAGAAACAAGAATTTGCATCATTTGCTCTAGGAATATAAGAATATTTTCTGATTAGGGGAATGTACGACTGTAAAAAATAATTATTGCGTTATTTTGAACTAGTTATTATAATAAACATAACAAGCAATTTCTATCTGATCCAGTGAGTGTAAAAGCACCTTAATTGTACAATACTACAAACAAACAATTACAGAATACATATATTTGATTAGAACACTGAATTGCAGAGGTAAAAGATAAAGAGTCACACATGGGCAAGCTTTAAGAGAATGAGAAAAATACCATAAATAATCATCAACACCTTGCTGTGATAATGTGATTTTCAGCAAAACCACTAAAAAATCAGGTATCTAATGGAGCATATGAATGAAGGTCAATATAGAAGCGCACTGTTAAACTAGGAAAATATACACATTTTACCTAAGAATGATTAATACACCTTTTTTAAAGTAATTCTTTATACTGTAACAAATACTAACATGATGTTAAGAGCAAATGAAAGGAGATGATGAATTCAAAAAACATAAGAACATGTGCAAAACAGACACCTTACAATTGGTCTGTGACCTGATATTAGAATAAAACGTAGTAGAATGTGATGATCATATTGAGACATGGAATATCTTAGGGTGTAATGTTTGAAATCATCATATGAATATCTATGTTAAAATCTGTGACTACGCTATCATCCTTATTAAAAAAAGGGCAAATTCAATATCTAGTCGTTATAACGTCACAGCAATCATATGATTGGCTAAAATTTGACACTAATTTGGCCTTTGCTCCAAAAAAAAAGGCTTGTAATCATCAAAAATTGTTATATTAGTATTCTTCCAGTTAATTTGAACCTCAAATAATTTCATTCACATTTTCAGAAAATGAGCAAAATGCAATTTGTTCCAAAATCGGATCGTGAACCAGTCGTAAGGTGTGCGATGGCCTTCAGAGATTACATACACCTGGGGCAAGTTGCATCTAGAGAGAAGATTAAATACAACTCTCTAGATGCATCAGGGCTCCCTGGTCAATGCTAGTAAGAAATCATTGACTTGACTAAACTTATCAAACTTTATTGTATTTCCAGAAATACTTTTGCGACCTAGTCAAATTTGTTCTCCACAAATGAAGATATCCTGCTCGTACAAAGTAACATATCAATACAGTGGTAATTGTGATCACTATGATTATTAGGAATTATGTAAAAACGAAGTAAATTTGGATGAG
This sequence comes from Lytechinus pictus, assembly GCF_037042905.1. Taxonomy (NCBI): domain Eukaryota; kingdom Metazoa; phylum Echinodermata; class Echinoidea; order Temnopleuroida; family Toxopneustidae; genus Lytechinus; species Lytechinus pictus. The sequence goes on along the minus strand of NC_087251.1, from coordinate 37,601,081 downwards.
GTGAGAGAAGATCAAACAAATGTAGGTGGTGTTTCGAAAAGATTATCAAGTGTGATTAAAAACCCACAAATTAAATTCCCAGTTGTGTGCAGTACGAAATGCATCACCGCATCGGTCAGATCATGCACAGGAGCCGCACACTACCAGATAGTCATCAATGATCAATTATTATTTCCTCCTATTAAAGCCTCTTTATTTACTAATTTGATGTTAATCGTCCGAAGGAGAATTTGTTACGATTACAGTGGTATTTTTCTTAGACTATCATTTGATTCTTTACAATTTCTTTTCATATTTTTTTAAAAGTCACTTGTATAGTCACCAGTGACTTGTCATACAAGTTTGTATAACATGCACCGGGGACTGTTCATAAAGAGTTGACAGGGACGTTTCGATCTACACATTCACCAGTGGACTACTGATATGTAAGTACATCATAATAGTATAATAGCATTGGTACAGTCCACTGCATTTGTATATCATGAACACAAAGCAGGTTCTTATGAATTACTTGTATCAGTCCACTCATGAACTTGCAAATCAAACAATCTCAAATGCTAATGCACAAGTGCTATCTAACCTGATGGAGACTGAATCAATTTGTTATAACGCATGACTTTCATAGAGTCCAGCCATACAGGCCCATCTCAAACGGGTTAAAGCATAATCTTACTGACGACTACGCCGACAGGAATGACCCCTGCTTACTATCTGACAAATGCAGTAATGAGTTAAGTACAACTTTGAAGTGATGCAAAACTCTTTAAACAACACCACCCGGGCCACGTCTCAGAAAGAGTTACGATTGATCCACTCAATCCCAACTGTATGGAAATCCAACCATTCCATAATTTTTTCTATAGGAAATCTGCACAATCTCCTTAGTAAACAAAAAAAATCACACCGAATCTTCAAGAGAACAATGGATGTACGAATATACATCACATCTAGAAAAATTCTGAACAAAATTACATTTTGGATGTTGACGTTGCTGGCTTCCCATAGTCGCGATTGATCGGATCAATAGCAAATCTTTGTAAGACGGAGCCCCGGTGTAGTTTCTGAGGCTGCAGTCACACCGGCAAAACAACTCCAGACAAACCAAGTCTACTACGTCACACCCGATGACAAAACATTGGTCTGTTTGGAGTCTGTCCCGTTGGTGTGACTGTGGCATGAGCATGGTATTAAGACATGTGGTTTAGTCAAGTGCAGCCAAGGGTGTATAAGGGTGAGGAAAACAAACAGAAATGGGGGAAAGGAAGGACACAGGTTCTCACAATCGTATCACACAAACATCAAAACACAACAAGAAACTAAAAATAAAAAGATTCATGAAATAGACTCGGACCAGCGAAACAAAGGCCTCCCTAAAAGTCTTTAAAAATTCCTGAGATGTATTTTGGTAGCAAGTCTTCAAAATTCCCAAGATTTACTTTGGTAGATATAATTTCCTTATAAATTGACCAAATTGGAAGGAATATTGAGATATAAATACCATTTCAGGGTTTGGGGGCAGTTTAGAAAAAAAAGCGAGGTTGAGGAGTGAATTACTTTTCATCAACCCCATCAACATGATTGGATGAGAGTTAGAATTTGGGATTTTGTTTTAAAACTGGAGGGGGGGGGGGGTTATTCCAAAACATGCCCCCTTACGACGATCTAAAAAAGGGAGTACAACTAGGGTAAAAGACAGGGCCACAGAGGTTAAAGCAGGAGACATTTTTTTTTTTTTTTGAGAAGGCAGCTCTAGATGAAACCAAAGAGATTGGTTACTGGGTTGGACGGGCTCACCTGGGCCGATTACTGGGGTCGTCAATGGGCGGGAGGATTGCCCCTTTGACGGGATGACTGGACGTTGAGGAGGATTTCTGGTGTCTTGTCGACCTAGAAACGTAAAATCAATCATCACTGTAATTCAAGGCCCCAATGTTCAGAGGGCGCATCTCACTTTCAATGTCTAATTCGGAAGATAAAGTGGATAATAACAAGATAGGTCTCTCTCGGTTTACAGACACTATCAAAAATTCAGACGTGGGCAAAGTCATCAATCGCCGTTTCCTTGAAAACTGGTCATTCAGTGCATGATCAAAAGCATTGTTTTCTAATCCTGAACTATCGAAATCGTCTTACAATATATTAGCATAAAATTTTATGCCGTGCAATTGATAGAACATGGAATCAAAACTATTGGGAACCAACACTTAAAACAAATATATCCACTTCTTAATACAGGGCTTTCAGGGGTATATTGCCGAGAGACTTGCAATCAAACACAACTCAAATAATCAAGCGCAAATCAATTTTCATCCAATCAGATGTACACATCTTGGACTTGCCTTTGATTTTCTGAATTGCAACTAAGAACAATTCTCTCTGTAATAGACCCCATAGTGATTACAATATATGTACAGGTGTAGGATCCAAGGACACAAATGAGTCAGGGAAAGACAATACAGAAAATAAATAAATAAATGACTGAACTCATAGAGCGGTGGAAAATTATAACTTGGATTACAGGGTGGAATGTGATCATAGAATATAGTCGGTGTGGCTGCACTCAGAAGACCACCCTTTAAATACGGCACAGTGAACAACTTTCGTGGAGCCTTGCGTGACGTGGAGCAGCTAACGGGCTCACATTTCATAAAACTTGTCACCAATGGCAAATGCAACATTTCGATGTCAGATCTGCCCTCAGCCAATCAAATGACAGGATTTCAGCAGTGCATGACTTGCCATTGATAACAAAGTTCGTGAAACAGGGTCCACGTGAATGCTAAGCACATCTTATGGCCATTGGGATTGTCCTGAAGCCTTAGCGGTGTGTAACACAAAACTTTGTATTGAATCCTAACCTAAGAAATTCCATACAAATATTAAAAATACAGAATCTTGTGATGCAGCTGTTCCTTGCAAAACTCTTCTTTAATCATTACTTAAGATGGACAAATTCTTGTAGTATTAGTTTGGATGGTTTAAGTAAAAAGGCTAGCATAATACTTTGGAGCATTTTTCAAAATTTCAGCAGTTAGATTGGAGCAGACTATGGCTTTACAATTAAAGACAGATAAGACACTGGCTAACAAGTGAAAATAAGTTTTCTTGGCATTATGGTATGGAACTAAAGAAGATTTCTATTGCTCTGATGTATTACTAAAGATAGCGGTGTATAATCTCGTCTATGCCCTATCTAAGGCGCAATCCTAGTAATTCATTCATATTCTGTTCTTTCAAAGATAGTTAAGAGATAGTTGCATTGTGGGTATGCATTTAGGCAATCTTTTTCAAACCTCAACTTAAGATGGCACCTTTTTTAGTCAGTATCTAGCCAAAATGGATAGATTCTTGCCCAGTATTGTTGCAGTCATTACCCAATATAATGCTGATTCTTTGGCTCTGTCCATCCCATAAAAAATACAAATACAAGGGGGGTATGTTATGAAAAAAAAAAATGATTTTCACCTTTTATTACAAGCTACTGCAAATCCTTGAATTTGGGTGGCAGAGAGCAAATTAGGAAGTGAAAATCACGGACAAAAATTTTCATGAATCACTCCCCATGTTGGGTATCAACTGTGACAATTTGTTTATGTATGACATGACTTTAGGATTGGTATTGATAAACATCTATTCATGAAGAGTAGTATTCTTTATGGGTTTGATAATCCCTTCAGTGAAGGATGCCATAAAATCCTCACTGCAACCGCTTCAAGTGCGGTTTTCACAGGAAACATAACATTTTGCGAAAGGTGCAAAAGTCAAACTTTAAATTTGCAGATTTTCTCTGAATTCGTCATGACATTTAAGTCCTAAAACAAGCCTTGCGCAGTTAGTATGAATGTCGTGTGTACCATTAATAATATAAAATTTGCACCAAACAAAAAAGTACTTCGGCTGGAAATTGACCAAGCTTCTATGCACACGTTAGGCAGACTTTTGCCACATGTAACGCGACTGTTGACTTATACTTATAGTAACTTTTCACCTTCGCAAAACATTTGTGAATCCTGTGAAAACTACACTTATCATGATCATCATTTTAGTACATGAATACACTAAAACCCTACGTCCAGTGATGTCTGTTAGATAGAAAATGATTGTCTAAGGGTTCCTTACCTTTCACTGCTACCGTTGGTTCTACTTGACCCAGCGAAATCCCTCTCACCTGCAACATATGTGTTTCTCCTACTCATAGCAGCTTGAGTCTAAACAAATATAACAACAATAAAATATGTGTATTATTTCAAGCATCGCGATTGGCCAAATTGCGTCACATTACGTCAAACCCCCGTTTGGAGAAAGACCGCAGTTCAGATTGCAAACTGCGGTTTTATACCCCATTTTACGTTTGGAAATCCCAAAAATCATTTCCAAGCCCTGATCAACCCTGCTTGGCCAGGTAATCCCTGCTGTCTCAATTTCACCACCACAGGCCTGTATATGAGCGTTGAGCCAAGGACGAAATGATAAACAACAGCTGTGCTATTATGTAAGACTTCTCTGCCTGTAGTAGGACCTTCGGAATGAAATTATTGTATTCGATATTTAATCACGTTTTCAAAGGCATATTGTATTCAGAAATCCAATGTTAGTCCATTTTCAATTTCGAACGAAGAAAATCGACCTCGAAATAAGGAAAGTAAGCGAATAAAAATGACGGCATGCTTTGCAGGGACCGCGCTCAGCGCTGCGCATGCATCCCATCGTGTGTGGCCCCCTGCTGTGACTGTATATGCCGGGCTGTTGTGTTATCTTCGGACCGAGGTCAAGAAACAGGTGTTGTGATACTTAAATTGCTTGCTTGGGGGCAGTTAAGGTTTGTCGTACTTGGAGAAGAGAATTGATGAAGAGGGAAACAGGGGTATAGTGTTCTCAAATGGAGGTTTTCGTCATGACATGACATGCAACTTTTTTGTGCATCACACTGGCTTGCAAATACGTCCGCACCAAAAATAGACAATGCATGTTTAGGCAGAGTAGCATTAACATGACTGAGTACGAAGGACTCCAGTAAAAATGTACTAGAAAAACTTTTAACGACTAATGATTGTTGTGTCCATATTTCATAAAACAAATAATACACTTGCTCTGTCATATGTAAAAAGTAAATGCAATTTAGGCTTTTTTTTCTCCATTTGGTGCACACTGGGCCCACCCCTAATTGGTTCATTCAATGTGTTGCCTCTGCCCCCCCCCCCCATCTAAATAAACCTTGCATGCACAGTATTTCCACTAACACACCCAGTCCTGTGTGTTATCTATTTGTATAAAATTCGTTAGGGGGTTTCTTACGTTGCAAAAATGAATTAATGAGGATTTGTTGGATCCATGAGAAGGGCATTAATGTTACCTTTCTCATATACACTAAATGTTCAGTACATAAGTAAGAAATATGACATGGATTTGTTAGGTGGTGTAAATTGAGGTATACATACAGATTGTGTGTTTTATAATACATGCCATCAATGTTCATCATGTCGCACTATACCTTGTGGGTCAAAAAAAAATTCCTAGCAAGCACATGATGAACCAAGTGATTAATTTTAAGTACAGGAAAGAGGGGAGAATTAGGACTTGTCAGTAGAACCAAAAATGAGATGCGGTTTGTAATCATTTTGGGAAAGAAACACGGTTATCAATGCATGGTGTCGAGTACACCGTGGGTGACTGATCCCTCAGGATTTACATCGAGGAGTGACGTCAGCACAGCAAGGGCCCAACTTGTGTGCATGCGTTATGAAACCTACAGAGTGACCAATGTGCAGCGTTACCTTTGTGGGCAGTTTGCTGGCGCTCTTTGGCGTAGATTTGGGTTTTCTGTCAGGTATATCCGACTGGTTGGGATTATTGCCCGAGTTGGACTGTGAGGAGCTGCTATCTTTGGAGCCGATGGCACCGTGACTAGAGCGCCCTCTATGTGGAATGGCCATGTTCTCCTTCAGACTACTGTCAATGTGGCGTTTGTAGGAGTGCTGCCCTGTATCCAGAAGGTGAAAATGGAAAACTGTTGTTTAGTATCGTCAATCATGATGAATATAATTGATACAGTGACTTCCTTGACTTTACTGTCATGCTAATCTGCAACACACATGCCTCTTAATGGGTTCTTAGGATTAAGTGATCATTCAATAAAATAAACACCGCAGAAATGAAAGCCTTCATTCTAAACCAATCATCTGAGTGATTGTTATGAACTAGATCAGGGGTCCATTTCATAAAGGACATTAACTGTTGTAACTTTGCCATTATGGCAACTACCATGGTAACAGGACCCAACAGCCGATCATAGTCAAGGTTTCCATGGTAATTATTATAACTGCAAAGTTACCATAGTTGTAACTCTTCATGAAACATGCTCCAGAATGCCTCTCCCAAGTAATTTAGAAGATGAAATGTGTTTAGAAATCAAAGTTAACTATTCAAATATATCTGATTTATCAATCAATAATGAAGCTTCTAAAATTTGTGAATTGTTGGAGATGCCATAATTTCAATGATATTTTATATCTTCTACAGAACACACACAGAGCCACATGCTTTAATAGTGGGAATAATGAGAAGTAACATAATTGCTTTACAATGTACCAACTACCTATATAATAATTTTTATACTGTGTAAAGGGATTAAGCCACCATTACAATCAGCATGCCATTGGTCAGAATTTTAGAAGAAAAGAAAAAAGGACCTAGTTCCTTTCTGTGCTTGAGTCTTTATGGGTACAAGCACAAATAAGCATGTGAAGCATTCATCAGTCAATTTTATGCCAAAGGGAATAACTGATCATGCAATATCTCAAGATAAAAACAAAATTAATATATAATTTGAAAGAATATATTAATAAAGAACTCTATCAAACATATTAAATTTCATTTTGGTGATTGGTACACCGTAAGAACTTTTTTTCTGAAATGCAGCAAACATTTGATTCCGTAATGTTCTTAGCAATATAAAATTCCTAAAACAGTATTTGAAAGGGAAGATTTTTCTATGATAGAAATATTTATACAGCACATTGGAAGACTAAGAATGATGATAAAGAACATTAACACAAAATCTCATGGGAATTTTCAATGATAGTAAATGTTACATAAATATGTTGACTCCATGTATGCACATGTCTTCCTATGAATTATTACTATGTTACAAATCACAATTAAAAAATTGGTGAGGAAAAGTGACAAAATGGGCACTGAATGTAAGTATGTTGTGGTTTGATGGAGGACATGTTGAGAAGAAAGTTGAAGGGAAGTATTACATAAATCATCTGAATTATCAGAAAACATGCATAACATAAATAATTCTCAGCTTACTTTGAATTAATTATATTTAAATGATTATACTATTTAGCACTTTTCGTTTAGACTTTATACAAGCAAGACACAGTATAATGCATAAATGTGTTTTCTTTCACATAACCTAACTTAAAGGTAACTAATTCAAAATATAGCATGCCATGCACACACTGTTTAGTTTCAGAACCATTTCAGGTATTCTTGCACAAAAAAGGTATAATTAATTAATTTTTTTTTTTTGAAATACCTGGGTTTTTTTTCAATTTTTTTTTTGAAATACCTGTGAAAAAGCTTCTTTTTTTTCTGTTAGATCATTTAACGGATAGATGGCTTCTATTAGGTTAAATCTGAAACACACCTAGCCCTGAAATTATTCAAAGATCATCATCTCTCTGACCATAACAAGAACATATTTTCATTTTAATACAGTATTCGTAAATACATCACAATTACTCCTTTTCTTCAGGGTCAATTATCTAAATGGTTGAGAGCATCCACATGTGCAGAATGATATATAACTGTTTATTCAATGGGCATGCACACAAATTAATGTTAAACATGCAAAAGCTAGCATAGAAAAGTTTTATCATTAAAGGAGAATGAAACCCTTGAAACCAGCTGAATCCATATCAAAGAGAAAAATCAAAGAAACATTGTTGAAAGTTTGAGGAAGATTGAATGAATAATAAGAAAGTTATGAGCATTTGAATATTGAGATCACTAATGCCATGTAGATCCTCCCATTGGCAATGCGACCAAGATATGTGATGTCACACACGTACAACTCCCTCATTACTTTAGTACTTATTTCACTTATATTCTCACTTTTATAGAGTCTATCACAAGGTGAGGTGTTCTCTTTATGAGAGGACAAGTACAGAGGTTTCACAACATTATATCATTGATGAATCGTTTGTCATATGATTAGAATGAGCAAAAAGAGATGTTTTGGGGTATATTTTCAGTGTCCAAAAGGGGAGAGTTGTTCATATGTGACATCATAGATCTTGCTCGCATTGCCAATGGGAGGATCTCCATAGCATTAGTGATCTCGACATTCAAATGCTCATAACTCTTCTATTGCTAGTCCTATTTTACTCAAACTTTTGTTGATCTTATTCTTTGATTTTTCTGCTTTCACAAAAGCTAACTTGCTCCAAGAGTTTCATTCTCCTTTAAAAACATACATATATGGGCTACATCTATTGATTGTAATAAAAACATATCACACAAAGTCCTTATTGGGAAAAATAAGAAAACTGAGCAAGGTTATCTTTAAAAACAACTTTGCCAATTAACGAATACCAATGCTAATCAACAACAAATAGAACACATTAAGTAAGACAATGAGAAAATTAAATAATGCCGAGGTAAATTGTCTTGGTAGTTGGTTTACACGATGATCGAAGAAATAAAAATGGTGAACAGAATATCAAAACTGAAAGAAAAAAAAAAGTTATTTCAGAAGAAATCAAACCACCATCTGTTGTTGGTAAAATAATGGGTATTTTCATTTTGAGAATCATCTACCTTATATGAGAACAGTTCTTCATCCATAAATGCTGATGGTACTATGGGGAGCATTTCATAAACCACAGTCGGTGATTTCACAGTCTATTGTTATAAGCTACTGCAAATCCTTAAATTTGATTGGTTGAGGGCAGATTATTCAGTGAAAATCACCCACAAAACTGTTTCATGAAACACTCTCCATTTTAAGCAAACAAGCTATTGAAGTTGGAAACAAGACTAGAAGAGCTCAGGCACAATGAGACATATACATAGCGAGTATACAGACAGAGTATTCAGCGACCAATCATCATATTCATGATTTGGCTGCCCACTTGTTCTTAATGATATAATAATAATACATAAATTGTTTAAAAAGGAGATCATATATTTATGTAGTACTAGCTTCCTTTTTTTGAGCAGTTAATTCATTTTGTAATTACTGGTTGTTGAATAAATTGACATATCTCATCACTACAAAAAATTATAGAATGTTCTCCAATGTCACTTCATAGAATACATACTACTTATATTGATCTAGTTACTTTGGATATATGCATTGGAATCATGTTATGAACGAATCACAAAATATGACTGACTAGGGCTGAATCATTTTTAGACTACCCCCCCTCTCATATCTCTTGATTCAATGAATCAAATCTTTTTGCTCCTTATCATAACATTAACAAGCAACAGAATATACATCAGAAAATTACAAGAGTACATGCTAAACAGTTATCACATCCTTAAGAATGAAGGAAAGCCACAAACATAAATGAAACAAGAAAATAGTAAAGAAAATGACGTTTAAAATCATTGATTTTCATAATGCTTCAGGTAGTTATGACTGAGACGTACATAGTTCCTCATTCATTATAATGCAGTGTAATGCATTATAATTCACTATAAAACAATACTAATGTACACTTTATTATGAGCGCCTGACTATTCTCTGTGGTTTCTACTTATTATGTTTATAATCTTATTTCTGCCTTCTTGTACAAAATATTAGTGCAGTTATATTTAATGCATAGTTCTGGTATGTATTGTTTCTTGTATTACGTGTATCGCTGGGTAGCCTTCATTTACATTACAAATGATGCATGATGAATCAATAAGACATTAATAATTTCTTCGCTTGAAATTGACATCGTTACAAGTAGTATTCAATGTCCTTGAATGTGCATAGTTCCTCTCAATACTGTGAAGTATGTTACACAGCGATGTATTAAAAGCATACTGTATAAAACAAGAATTTATAGGATAAGTAGATTCTCAGTATGAAGACAGATTTAAAAAAATTCAATGATCAGAAAATTACTAGGGTAGGCATAACTACATCATCACTCCATAAAATTCTCTTACAAATAGAAAAAATTGATAAAAAGAACTGTTCAAAGGATACTAGTAATTCTGTATTATGAATAAGTCCTTGCCCCCCCCAAAAAAAATGTATCTCAAGATTGTGCAAGAGATGAAAAGATGGATATTTACTGTAAAAAAAAAGAAAAGAAATTTGTGATTCCATAACCAAAGATAAGAACAAAAATGATTACAAAAGCGAATAAGGTATACTGATAAGATTAATGAATCGAAGGGATGGGGGGGGGGGGGGGGGCTAGAAAGGACAAATTAGAAAAGAAAGTTCACCAGAGTATGGAATGCATTAAAAAAGGAACAGAAAAAAGGGGGAAAAGAGCAAAAAGAGAAAGAAGAGAGTAAGAAAAATTTGCGGAGGCATATGAAGGAATGAAGGAAAATATAAAAGGTCAAGTCGACCCCACAAAAATGTTTATTTGAAAGAATAGAAAAAAAATCAAATTAGCATAATGCTGAAATTTCATCAAAATTGGATGTAAAATAAAAAAACTATAACATTTAAAAGTTTTTCACAAAATGGTGACATGTAAATCTCAGTGACATGCAAAGGAGACAGTCGATGATGTACCTCACTCACTATTTCTTTTGTTTTTTATTGTTTGAATCATACAATATTTCACTTTTTACAGATTTGACAATAGGACCACCTTGACTGAACCATATAGTAGTAAACAATGCTAATTCCACATGTTCAGGGAGGATTAATCTTTGGTTCACTTGACAATGAGGAGAAACTTTTAATATTTCACATTTCATATAATAAAATATTAAAGAAATAGTGAGTGGATGACGTCATCAGTCTCCTCATTTGCAACCCGACCAGAATGTACATATAACTGTTTTGTGAAATTAAGCGAAACTTTAAAATGTCATAACTTTCTTATTTTACATCCGATTTTGGTGAAATTTTCAGTGTCATGCTTGTTGGATTTTTCTCTTTTAATTCAAATCAACTTTTTGTAGGGGTGGACTTGTCCTTTAAGGAGAGGGATAGAGGTAAGATACAATAGGAGGAAATATAGATTGCAGAGGGTAGGTAAAGAGCAGAAAATTCTCTCTTTTTTCACTCACCATTTGAGCTCCACACGCGTCTCAAGAAAATTTTAAATATCCTTTGCATGATAAAATGAGTTCAAGGCACTAAAAATGATGACTTTGTTACAATCTGCTGCAATGTAATCTGAAAGAGCACATTTAGGTCCAAGCTGAATAGGAGAATTACGGTCGCTGTAGGTGCTTATATGAATATGATATCCCCATGAAAAGGAAGGTGATAATATGATGCACCACACTGCTTTTCTTCAGCATTTTGTTTTGCCATTTGCCAAAGCACCTTAACCGCCAACACCTTAAATACTAGTTAATGTTAGAGCATGGCGCTGAGCATAGCAGGTGTTGCAATTTTTTTTTGCAAAAAAGGGGTCTGGTTTTGCCCCTTTTCTATAGAAAAATGTCAAGGGATGGGGCATATCCTGCACCCAGTTAGTGTCACACTTTAGTATTACATTCAAAAGCACATGCCTCAGTTGGAATAATATGTAAATAAGATGAGATTGCGGTAAGCATGTTAGTTTTCATTCTTCTTTTTTTTTAATCTCAAAGGAAAGAGCAGCAGGAGTTGAGATGACATGGAGCCATAGATGGAGCTATATTTACCCTCACAGCAAATTTGTGAAACCATGCAGCAAAATTGTACAAATCTAGTCATGATAAGAACTAAGCATGAATGTATCTTGTAACTTTGACTCTTAAACTCAACAATAAATGCTCTTTCTTTTTTATTCTATTTTGAATTTCGTGAAGCATGCTAGACAAAGACAGCTGTTCTTCAGTCACCAGAAGAACTAAGCATAAATATATCTTGTAAACTCAACAATAAATGCTCTTTTTTTAAATTCTATTTTGATTTTTTTTAAGCATGAGCACTAGACAAAGAAAGCTCTTGTTCACTCAGCAGAATTTAAAATGATTTGGAGGAATTTGAAAGTTCTGAATTGCAATAATTCTAGCAATAGTTGATAGTATCGACACTTACTTGGCCTTGTAATGACTAGTTTAAGGGAAAAATCAAATCAAATATATAATGGTCAGAAAAAACTTTTTCTCTTTTTTTTTGCATTTGATTCCTCTGTATTCATCTATTTAAAAATGTTAATTTTTTGAGGTAACTTGAATTTATTAACACTATGTTCAATCTGAAAATATATACAATGGATTGTTGGGGGTTGGCACTTTATTTAAAAAAAAAAAAAAAAAAAATCTTTTTTAAACAAAAAATATTACTATTTAATACCTACAGCACTTACTCTACCCACAATATTTGTTGCTTTTATTTGGACAAAAATTGGCTGAGATATATATTTTCAAAATCTATCACATGAATACGCTGTTTCCCCCTCTGGTTTTGATATGTGAACCTATCGCAGCATTCCATACAATTCACACCTATATTATGTAATACAAAATGTGTACAATTTTCCTGTTTGTTAAAATATCACCAAGTAATTGACTTAGTACAGAAAAAGGTTATGAACTGACATTTGTGACTCACTAGAGGTCTAATCTTAACGTTAGTGTAGAGGGTGCATTCATTTGGTTGATATTATTCTTATTTACAATATATTCTTTTACTAAAATCTACCATGCAACGAGTGTCAAAATGTGTGATTGTCTAATCAGGGAACACCTAACTATGGCTGACTTGTGCATTATTAAAAAATGTCATAATTAAGGGTTATTTGTATATTTGATGTGAAATTACCTAAGTGATTATACTGCATATACATTCTATATACATTCTAATGTTCACAAATGTTGACAAGATTACATGTGTTTTTGTTACGTTGGGTTTTGTGAATATCTACCTAGAGTCATGCTTGAATGTTAATTGTTTCTATAATCCAAACTCTTCAATGTATCTAAGGTTTAGTCCAGATATAATAGGAAACGGGTCACAGAGAATGACAGCACCAATAACCAAGTTAAGACACAGGTATACACAATGAAAACAAAACAATACATGTGAAAAAATATAGAATCCAGAAAAAAGCTATCTATATAGAATTAAGAGCAGGCAAAATTACTAATTAGAGGAATACATTTGATGAGAGCTGTATAGAGTACAGGTTGCTATATATCTTCTATGAAGATAGATGCAAGAGGGGGAAGAGGGAAAATAAGATTGAAAGGAAAGTAGATAGAGAGCGCAAAAGAAAGAAGAGGGGAAGCAAAGACAGCGAGAGAGAGAGCAAAGAAAAGAAAGAAGAGGGGAAATAAGGAGAGAGAAAGAGAGCGAAGGAAAGTCAGAAAGATTTGGAGTAAAGAGAGAGTGAAAATGAAAGGAAATGAAAAGTGAAAAATAAAGAGAGGGTAAAGAAAGGAAGAAAAAAGGAAAGGAAAGACAGAGCAAAGTAAGAAAGTAAAGAGAGAATGCCAAGAAAAACAAATAAAAGATAAGGGAAAATTAAAGAGAGAGTGAGTAAAGAAAGGAACAAAAAGGGAAAGGAAAGCAAAGGAAATAAAGAAAGAAAGTGGATGAATATCCAACCATAATAATGGTTCACACAAGTGAAAAAAAGAAGCATGAGGAGCCAGAATAAAAGATAGGAGTTAGGACTAAACACAAAAAGACCCAATAGACAAGCAGGCTGACCAAAATGACTGACTAGAAAAATCGCACCAGACAAGATACTACCACAGTAATAGCTATGACACTACAGGCAGGCATTCATCACAATAGAAATTGCCGAATGGAGAGTTAACTAGTATTATAAAAGAATGAGATAATTTATTCTAAAAAAATGGTAGAAATTCTGGCATTTCCGATGGTTTTTATTACCTCTTTTCCTGACGACTAGAAGATAGTAGGTAGGTGAAGATGAAGGTATATATGGAAAGAGACCAGAAGAACGCATTTGTGGATGAATCATGATTCTCTCAATATGATCATTAATATTATCAAATAATTTCCCAAAATGTATTAATATTGACCAAACATATTCTCAAATCGGTCAGTCGATGGTCAATGTGGCTGGCTTTGGCTGGGCGGATTAGATGGTGTTTAACTTCCAATGAAATATAACTTGACTAATGATGTACTCCTCACCAATGAAAGTGCACAAACATGAAACATGAGATACTGCAAGGGGTGCTTCCATGAAATAAGATTTACTGATAAACATCATGAATTAAATATATCAAGTGTAATCTAGTATTAATTGGAAACTGCATATAAATCACAATAGAAATCAGAAAGAGAATCAGGTTTGAAAGTCGATATTTTTTCTCAGAAAATTTGTTCATAATAACAAATACGTTATAAACAAAATCAATTACAAAAGAATAATTTCTTATTTGTTCAATATGATTCCTGGAACGCCTTGTCTATCCATTTTGAGAAAATTTCAATATCCTTTAATTTGAAATACAACTCATATTATTTCATTAACATATCCAAAGTGATTTACACTGATTAAAATACTAGAAGTTGTAAATCAAAATAAAACACATCTTGTCTAAATCAAGAGAATAACACTGATCCATCGTACCATTGAAAGTCACGTTTCAGAACAATTAATATGTCTTTAGTTTGGTTGCAATAAAAATAGCAATTATGAACAAATTATATGAGAACTTTAATTTACACAATTATTCAGAAAATATATCAATATAAGACCTGTATGAAGTGTCCAAATAATACTAGGTTTCACTGTGTAGCTTAGTAAAGTGGATAACTACTCATGAATTTTCATCATGGGTAATATTTAGTTGAATATTGGAGTACATTTAAGTTATAGTTAATATTTGTAAAAGACGGGATAATATTGGATATTTGTATATATTATAAAATTAATAAATAGAAATAGTATATTACATAAATCTAATTTCTGGAAGGCAAAAGGCACACACTCATGTATATTCATTAAGAGAGGGAGAGGGAAAGGGTATAATGCCAATGTCTTTGCGGCGGGCAAGCGCAAAGCCCTAGCAGAAATCTCATGATTCATGTCTCTTTTGGCAAAAGCATTGCGTGCAAATAAAGAAACAATAAGAAACCCAAATAACTTTCATAAAAATTTGGGTAACAATAATAAAGAAAAATTTGAAAATAATATATAAATAGAAGAGCTTGCATGCCATTTGACAAGCCAAGGTGCTTCTGGAGGTGTACACGTCCAATTTTCACAAGAAATAGTTTTTTTGGGGGTAATAAAAAAGGCACAAATGGTAAACTCAAACAGAGGAGGAGATGGAAGTGTGTCCAAACATAAAATGACATGCCAAAACTGACCGTAATTCTCCCCGCCATGACTAAATCGTCTCTCTTTCTGATTGGATGGGATGCTGCGCTGTTTCTTACCCTGGGAGGACGGTGATTGGGTGATGGAGCTGCTCAGGTCACTCACGGTGCGTTGCGGTAGCGACAGACAGCTGCCCGACGTGGAGTCTGCATCCTCAGCCTGCAAAGTGATGGGTTTGGGGGGGGGGGGGGAATCAACAGATAGAATTGGACAGATGGGTGGGGTTATAAGGATTTAACAGGGGGAGGGGGGGGGGAAATTATCATTAAGAAGAACAAAAGAAAGATTGTCACCTTTGATACAGTGTTATGCCATGCCATTTTTATCTACGTAAGAGGTATGAGGATTTCCTAATGTGTCAGTAGTCCTTGCATGGACTGTTGTGTATATGTTTCAGTTAAGTTCTGAGAACTGTTGGATTTCGACATTTCGAGAAGTATTTTCCATTTTGAGTTGGATCTCATTGTTTCAAGCAGTATTTCCAGTTCTTCGTCAGGAATGAAATAAATGTAAGTAAATGATTTATGAAATGTGCGTTATCAGTACCCTTTTGACATCTATGTTGAAAACAAAATGAATAGCTTGAGCATGTAAACAATTTTTAATTTTCCTCATGTATATATATATATGGCCCACTGTCTCATCATGTTCTGTTCTGGACAGGAATCTCAGCATCGTGCTCCTATGGTAAATTGCGGATTGGTCAACGATCCCTTTGTCTTCTCTATGTTTTTAGTCTGATCTCACATGGTCAAATTCTACTTCCTCTACTAAGCATTTGGTCTAATTAGCCCATTAATGACCTTGTCAAACTTCCTATAAGCCTGCATCCATTTGGTCTAATATTCACTTGATCTTAAACCACTTACTCTATATACTTAGATTTGACTATGTCATAAATAATAATTAGATCAATGGAGACCAGGTGAAAAATTAAACCGTGTAGGCATTATACTAAATGGCGATTGGTCTCTAGTGGTATTAGACCAAATCCAAATGTAATGAAGATCAAAAGAAAATTAGACCAAATTAAGTAGACCAAATGGGTTTAGCCCATATAGTATTACATTATGTGAGAAGTAGACCAAATGCTTGTAGACCAAGTGAAAGTCAACCAAACCAAATGGGTTTAGTCCATGTCGTATTAGACCAAATGGGTGGTATTCTGATTATTAAACCTTGGCCCTATTGCATAAAAGTTACCATAATGGCAACTTTGCCATCCAATGGTATCTTTCGTGGAATCCTTGATTTTGATTGGCTGATGAGCATTGTTACCATTGGATGGCAAAGTCACCATCACGCAACAAGGCCCTGGTCTAAACCAGAATTTTAGACAACACTTCAATGGAATGCTGGGCTTCATGAAACATGTTCCCTCTTCATGGCAAAGAAAGTGTACAGAACAATTCATTAAAATTCATTGTATTTGTGTACTTTCCGAAAAGCCTCATTCCACAACACAAGTAATTTTTTACTTTTACCCATTAAGATCAGAATATTTTTACTTCAGGAATGAGGAGACTTCGGCACTCCATAAACGTGTGATCTAAATTAACCCAGGGTTAACTAAATCGTGGCCATTGGAATACCACATGATGGGTTTTACCCGTGTGGTATTAGACTGGAAAGTAGACAAAAACCCCTTGATACACCCACACCGCTCTCTACTTACATCGCTATGCCGCCTTCCAAGGAGCAGGTAGGTAGCATAGTGCTCGTCATACTTGTGATTCCTGAGCGAGTCTTCAATTTCTTTCCTCTTGAATCCCATACCCGTCATGGTCTCTATCCTCCTCTCGTCATAGAAGTCTTCCTGGTTGTCCTGGTGAGGCTTCAGCTCGTTCTCCTCGAACCCAGCGTTCATCCACTTGTCCTTCATGATCATCTGTAAGCAGCAGGAATCGGAAGGATGATTTAAGTACATGCGGTATGTCACATCAATATTGAAATAACATTGGATGGATCATAACTGGGGCTACTTTTTCAGCTCACCAGCCCAATTTTGCTAGATTATATTGCAGTTTAAATTGGACCCTATGGGGAATTCAGGGGCTCATTATTAGTTTTCCAGGGCTGTGTAGGGCGTTTCGGGGACAAGTTCACCCCGAGCATCCGTGTAATGTTTTTTCCCCTGCCTCAGAGTGGGATACCAGATATATTCTAACAGTTAGGGCAATTAAATATCATATCAATGACTCTTTTAATCATCCTTGAAATTTATCTGGATTTACTCAAAGTTATGTATTATACACCCTAGTCTGTAAGATGAATAGCTGGAAATGCTACGTGATTCAAATGGTAATGATTCATGATTCATGAATCCTAACTTGCTATGAATTGTTTACACAGTAAGCTTGAATTCTTGATTTGTAAACTGTTACACTTTGAATTAAGATTGAACAATATTCTTCAAGATTTGTCACATGATATGCTTGAAAGAGGGGAAATGATGGTCCAAGGGGGAAATGAAGTAATCTTGGGGAGAGCATTTTATAATTTAAGGGGAGGAGAGGGGTGAAGTTATGATTTCCATTGATTTTTCCTATACAATTTTGTACTGTTTGAATCCACTCTGGTGAAATGATTAAAGATAAATGCCAGTTGTGGTAACGATCTCAAAATGACTTTTTACAGAATCTAATATAATGACCACCCAAGTGTCTGTTTGTATGAATAAAAAATATGTGCCAAAGGATTCTGGAAGAAATTGTGTAATTGCTGAGAAATAAGCAAAATAAGCGCGGATTCGGTCACTTCCGTCGGGTCTTTATTACAGCAATAATAATACACTGTCCCACGTGTGCCTATCTGTGTTGGCGATCTTCAGTGTGATCGTTTTCAGCTTATATTTTATGATTTCACAAAGTTGAGTTTATGTAACTGTACCAGATCTAGATCCACGATGATATAGTAGTACTTAACCTTGGTTTTACAGACTTTCTCACGAAATCAGTGTTTTACTGCAACTACAAGCATTTAGCTTTAAACTACAGTATCAGAGCACTATATGTTGTCAAATATCTAACAAAAAGCTAAAACCGTACAAAAATGAATTATGGAAAAACACGTTTTAATCAACACTTGAAAAATATAATCACTTGAAAAGAAATTCATGTTAGGGCTTCAATACAATAAGAAATAAGTAAAAACAATTTTTTGTAGGACTTTAGCTAAGTGTGCAATTACAATATTATAATCATGACATAGAATATCAGATAAGTGATTTAAGGCTTACATATCATTATCTTACACAGTGAATAATAAAAAAAAGGACCATGAATTTTGTAAGTATTCAGGCAAAACAATGTAGAAACTTCACAAGTTCATACAAAGGGTAATTTTTTTTAAGACAAGTTTAATATTGAATGGTACCAGGCAGGATTAATTCCTTGAATGCACTGAGCTCTTAAAGGCAGCTCGAGCTAAAGCCGGGATAATAATAATAAACAACGATGCGCCTCGGAATAGATTATTTCTAGATAGATGGCGGCATGGCGCTATATAAATGCCTATTATTATTATCATATTATTTTCATTTTTCATTTGATTATTCTTTGAGTATCATTATCTTTATTCATAAAAGAATGTCCACTGTCATGTTACGCTAAACCAACTCAGATTGATGAAAAATATTACACTATTTCAATAATAATAATAATAACATATGGATTTGTATAGTGCAGAAACTATGTGCATATATTCTACTGCGCTGTAATTAAGAGCTTATGAAATGCTTGAGAACAAATTTAGGAAAGGGGAAAAAGATTGTAAGAGAATTAATTGAAAAGAAAGCTTTTTAGTCTAAGTTTGAACATTTCTACTGATGGACAGGATCTTATTACATATGGCAAACCATTCCATAATTTGGGAGCTGCGCGGGTGAAAGCACGATCTCCCAAAGTTATCTTTGTATTACGAGTGGGGATGTGAAGGAGCAAATTATTGTGAGAACTGTGCAGGTTGTGGGTGTGTCTGTGAACTTTTCTTTTCTAAATAAAATCCTATCAATTGTTTTAGAATGGTGTGTGTGTTCCATGAGAAAGCACACACCTCTAACATTTTCCATAAACATTAATGGGTCACAGTCACACCAGCAAAACCGACTCCAGGGCTCCGTTTCATTAAACTTGTTAAAATAACGAATTTGCAATAACAGTTAAAAACTACTGAAATCCTTCATTCTGACTGGCTGAAAGTAAATTTGTTATAGAAATTATGCATTTGTTATTATAACGAGTCTTTATGAAAGAGGACCCAGATTGATGAAGTCTATTACACTATTAACAATGACATCACATCTGTCAGTTTTAAGTCGGCTTTGTTGGTGCAGCATAATATAAGAAAGGTACATACCTCTAGCATGGCCCTCTTGGCTGGATTCAACATTAGAAACCGCTTGAGTAGATTCTCACAGTCCGTTGACATGTAGAATGGAATCCTATACTTCCCTCGTAAAACCCTTTCTCTTAGTTCCTGCCAGGTGGGTGGGAGGTCAAGTGAAACATTTAAATGAATGAGAGTGAGAAGTGTATTTGTTTGAAGATGAACATAGTAAATTAAAAAAATGCACTGCTACGAATACTTCGTCATAGAAAAAGACCAAGAGGGAGCGGTCAGAAAGATTTAAGTGTGACTAAAAATGGTCAGAAAGATTTAAGTGTGACTAAAAATTACAATTAAATTCCTTTTAGCACGCAGTATATATAAATGCATTACCGCAAATGTCATACTGCACTACTTCTTATTCTTCAATGAGGAAACACATTAGATATTGTGTGCAAGTTGAGGTTTAAGCATGATTCAAAATCACACTTCACTCTTTTTGAATCACCCTCTAGCTTTCAAAGACTCTAATGTTGTTCTATCAATCACAAGCTGCTATTTTAAGAATAGAAATAAATGTTGTGGTTGCTGTTCAAGTATTGAGTACTTACAATTCAGATAAAAATGGGGCTGAAAAGCATTTCTTGTGTTAAGAGTGTGGATCTATACAAGGATCCAATCTAAAATCTTATTTTAATCTCATCGTATCTAAACAGAATCTAGTATTTTTCACAACACTCTTTATGTTCTGGTTTTAAGAAACCTTGTGTTGTTAGGTTAATTCATTGGGCAAGTAGTGATTGCCCAAAGTGATCAATGCAAGTTTTACAAAACCAATCCTATGATCAGTTGTCAACCTTGGTGTTATATGGTCCTGGGAATATTTCTTGTAAACTCTGCTACTGGGCAATTCCATGAAATATGTACGTCTGACCCCATACATGTGGTACCTTCATGAAATTTTCTGCCTCTGATTTCTAGTTATTTTGACAGTCTGTAATGTTCTCAAAGGACCATGACTTGGTCATTTTATGACACTGGCGTAAATCCTTGCGTCACACCTATCGTTCGGGGGGGGGGGGTGATCTATAGTTCCATCCCCCTCTGAACGATAGGTGTGACGCAAGGATTTATGCCAGTGGTTTATGAAGTGAAGTAAAACTTGAGAAAAATGGGGGTCGGATGTACAAAAAAGGTTGATTATTTTAGGGAATTGCCCTACTTACAATCCACTTCATCATTTTTCCAACTTCTTCTGCTAAAAACTTATGAAAATCTGCTTTTTTATAGTAAGCTACTACATCACTTTTGAATATAAAAGATAAATGCCAGTTGTGGTAACAATTTCAAATAGTTTGTACAAAATCCAATAAAATGACCACCCAAATGTCTGTTTGCATAACTAAAAGATATGTGCAAAATGATCCTGGAAGAAATGGTGTAATCGCTGAGAAATTTGCAAAATAAGCGAAGGATTTTTTTTCAAGCAATAATAATAATAATCGCTAGAGGGTATTCATTTGTCTCGCAAACTACTATGGTCAACAAGGATATTCGTGATCACTCTCGCAAAAAGTGTTCACTAGCTTACAAGTTCACGAGCTTTCGAATTTCCTTGTTGACCATAGTAGATTGCGAGAAAAATGAATACCCTCTAGCGATTATTTCAGTCCGCAATAATGATCCTATTTAGTAATAATAATAATATGATACACAGTTCCACATGTGCTTATCTGTGTTAGCATTCTACAGTGTGATCGTTTTTAAGCTTTGATTTCAGGTATTCACAAAGTTCAGTCTATGTGACTGTACCAGATCTAGATCATCTAGATCCACAGTGATAACAGTGTAGTAGGTTTCACAGTACACCATGTATCTTTCTTGGGCTAGTGTTGGTCCTGAAAAGGACAACCCAAACTCGACGCTTCGACAAGTGTATTCTTGATGTCTTACCTTGTCGAGACATTAAGTTTGGGTGGTCCTTTTCAGGACCAACACTTGCCCAAGTAAGATACATGGTGTACCATGAAACCTACTACACTATACTTCTTCGCCATGGAAACCTTCACCAAAACTCGACGCTTCGACAAGTGTATTCTTGTTGTCTTCACTTGTCGAAACACACTTGTCAAAACATCGAGTTTGGGTGGTCCTTTTCAGGACCAACACTTGCCCAAGAAAGATACATTGTGTACCATGAAACCTACTACACTATTCTTCTTCGCCATGGAAACCTTCAGAAGATATAGCAACAACTATTCTTGGTTTTACAGTCTTTCTTGTGAAATCAGTGTTTACTGCAACTACTTTCACTTAATCTTTAAGAGCCTTTTTTCCCCTTTTATTATACCTTGAGATTTTGTCCATCGAAGGGTAATGAGCCACTGACCAACGTGTAAAGGATGACCCCTAAACTCCAGACGTCCACCTCGGGACCGTCATATTTCTTGCCTTGAAACAATTCTGGAGCTGCATAGGGGGGACTGCCGCAGAAGGTATCTAATTTACAGCCGATAGTAAACTCGTTGCTGAAGCCAAAATCCGCAATCTTGATATTGAGGTCTTTGTCAAGTAGCAAATTTTCTGCCTGTTATATTCCAGAAAAGAAAAAAAATACATGAATTAAATAATTTTCAGCAGCCATATGATGTTAAATAAAAAAGGAAATGAGCAAAAAATATTACTTCATTCTTAAAATAATCTAAAATAGAAAAATACCTCCAATGATATGATTAACCAATGTAAATGGCCATCCATGTTTCAAGGGGGAAAAACACCAAAGATGAAAATTAATCCCCTTTGATACATGGTTAGGAGTTTAAACACTTACATGTATACCACATAAATATATTAATCTAAAAACAAAATAAATCACAGGAGTAACTCGCAAGGGAGTCTGAACGAGGACAAATTTATACCAATCCAAGTGTCTTGCTCATCATCTCTAGGAGCATTTTACCTCTGAAAGTCTTCATGTTACACACTGAAAATTGCTTCTTCTTGCGAACATCAACGTATCAGGTTACGTCAATCAACAGAGAGCATCGGGACTGATGTTGTCTTTCCTAAAACCACTAAACACTCTGCAAACTAACCACCTCCAGTACGTCTAACAATTCTTCAGACTTCGCTTTGCTCAGCAAGCAAAGCAGGGCAGTGCAAACCACTCTGTATTTAAAGGGATCATCTCCAATCCTAACCATTACATTATGCGGGCAGATGCAGCAATGGAGTTAATATCAACTGACTAATAAACAATGATGAACACTGGTATCTCAAGTAACATTTTGCTGGGCTAGCACGAGTGTCTTTATGTAATGTGTGTACTCCATCATCATCATCACCATCACCATCATCATCACCACAACCATCACCATAATAATAATAATAGCTAGTTTTTATATAGCGCTTTTCCCATAACGGCTCATCATCATCAATTTACATTACAAAAAAAAGCAGATGATGATATCATCTGCTTTTTGTAATGTAAATTCAGTTGAGATTAAATCTTTAAATTGATAGAGAAATTGAAGCTCTGTTGGAATATACAGGTGTGAAAGACCGCACTTGATACAAGATAGCAAGAGCAATTATGATAGCCATAACATCTTCAAACAAGGCAGGTTCATATATATCCGTGCTACAGCAAGAACTACGTGACATTTTCAATGATGAAATGAGGTAATGATTCATTAAGTAGCATTGTTCAATTTACCTGAAGCTACATGTATAAAAAATCAAACAAATTAATTGCAAACACAACTTCCAGCCATCTCAATACTAGAAAAATCCTGGGTGACCTTTGTACAAATGAGCTTCATTGGGATTTCCCAAGCAAACAAGGTAGTCATAATAACTGCATAGGGCGTATTCATCAACCTTAACCAAACAACCTCTTAAAATGAAAGAGCAAGTAGAAGGTTGGGATTGAAAGAGTTAAGAAGCAAGCCTGTTAATGCCTAAGAAACTGATAAAACTGAGGGCTGTGCTTTACACAAGATGAAATTCAGGGAAAGTCGGAAGAAGTGACATAAACTTGTCATCAACTTTACCAGGCTGATGAACGCACTGTGACACAATTAATTGATGCAGGAGGGTGGTTGGATTTAAAGGTTGTTTATAGACCTTCCTTTTCTCCACTCAGGATGATCAACGAGAAATGATAAAAGGGAACGGGAAAAAGGAAAGGGTGGATGACGGTAATGGTGGGCTTGGAGGTGCAGGGATATTAATTAAGTGCTTCAGTGCCCAGGAGATGGAGAGGGTGAGGGTAGGCAAGGAAGGAGAGAGAGCATGGACCTGGAAAGGTAACTTATAATTAATAAATGACAAAACAAGATAAAAGTTTTGAGAAAGAGACAGACAGAGGGGGGGGGGGGGTGGGGTGAGCAAGAGAAAGGTAAAGGGCTCATTCAAATACCTCACAAACTCTAAAGTAAAGAAAAAAAAGGACAAGAGTAAGGGGGACTCGTGCAAAGATGTTTATTTATTTCGGTATAAAAAACATTGCACATAGCAGCCTTACGGCTGAATTGCGTACAATTTATAAAAATGATTGATACAAACAATACACACAATAGTTGATAAAAAAACAATATTAAAATAAGACATAAATAATTAAAGTTTCACACTATAGTTTAAAGTGAAGAAAGAGAGGGGGAGCAAGCATAAGACCAAGAGGGGGAGGGGGAGGGCAGGAAAAGAATTCAGATACTTCCAAGTGAAGAAAAAAAAAAACCTGAAAAACCAGCATGTGTCTTGAAAGTAGGGCTCTCCTTCTTAGGATTATGAAGATTGATGAAGAGGCTGACGTAGGGACAGAGCCAGGAGACGAGACTAGATGGTAATGGCTTCTCCACACTGTGACCTAGATGTTGGGTGTGGATAGGGGTAGGGGAGGGTGTAACCTCCAGGGTTAGCTAGCACAGAGCTAGCTAGCAAAGGTTGACAAAAGGCACTTTCAAACCGACTCAATCACCAAAACTACTGGTAAATTTAAATGAATTTGTAATCAGGCTTCAAGGAACACGATTTCTGCATTTTCACACCCCCCAAAAAAACCCAGTCCCTTTCAGGGTTAGTTCTCAAAGGTATAAGCATGTGCAATTATGGTCTGAATAGCAAACAAGGCATGTAATTCAAAAGCACTAGCTCAGCAAGCGAGCAAGGTACAGTAGGCACCTAGCTTATTCTATGGGATGGGAAATTCCTTGTAACGTGCTTCCATGCTGCGAGAAGAATTGAAGCATTTGAACAATACCTGCGAAAAATCTCTTAATTTCGATTAGTACCTACTAATTAGCCAGAGTTTGCTTGTGGGGATATTACACGTAAAATTTGATTCCATACTGGCAAAACTATGTGGTAGATCAGATTAAATATCCCGATCAGCGGATACCTGGTATTCTTGGTTTTCGATTCGGTCTGAAATCCCCTAAGGATGAGATAGGGTGCCACATCATTAACCTCTTCCTCTTAAACCAATCCTCAATGCTCCCATGGCCGAGCAGTTTGTTTATCTATTTACAGTCAAGGCCCTCCCATCATCATGTAGAACCACACGTACGGCTTCTACAGATACCATGCACAATCTTGAAGAAGTCAACTTTGTTGTTGAATACTCTCCTAATACTTGGCATTTTTTTCAGAGCAGAATATGCATAACATATACGGTATCACTGCTGAGCTGACAAAACCTTGTATCCCAAAATTTATATATTTTGGTGACGGCTAAGAATAAGCTGGATTTTAGTGTTTCAACATGGGTAGCAACCTTCTTTTGCCTCGAAAGAGTTTAAAACTGCTCTACCCAACAAATTCAGTCACATGTGCTAAAGCCTTTACCACAGGCAAGAAATTATTTTTTGTTTCAGGGCTGCTTCTCACAGCCTACTGCCTAAATCTGATATCATTGCATAAGCTTTCACACAGGGTGTTTTTTGTCTTTAATTTTCTGGGCTCTCTCTTTTAAGCATTTCCGGGGGGGGGGGGGGGGGGGGATCAGCCTGAGCTCTTGTGTAATTTTTTCCCTGCTTCACAAACATCATTTTCTTTTCCAAACTAATGGTGTGATATTGAAATTTATTCGATAAATAATTTACTATTTTCTGTTTCAACTTGTCTATTTTCTAGACTAATCTCCTCTAGTGCTTTTATGCTTGAGTAGTCTTCTAAGGACTATGATGACGCAGTTATTTTCTTTTCATGAAACATACATTTCCATGAATTCAAAGAATATCATGGAAAAGCAAATGATGTGTAATCCGTGTTCTTCGGATAACTCGACCATTCAATGGTAACAATGGTTAATCAATCATGTATTGAGAGTCGCTCAAATAGAATAACATCAGAAGAACAATGTTCTGAAACGCACTGTAAACAACTCACATGAGCAGAAGAAGAAAACAAATGACTCAGAAATGAGAAGTAGGGCACTCGAGGCAGAAAAATACGTACCTTTAAATCTCTATGAACTACTCGTTTTTGATGACAGTACTGTACAGCAGACACAATCTAAAAGAAAAAAAAGAGAGAAAACAGTCTAAAAAATGAAACACTATGGCCCGTATTCTGAAGTCAGGTTTAACTTAGACCATGGTCTAACTCTGTGCTAAAATTATGGGAAGCCAAAAGTGTCAAAATTTTTATTAAGTTGTATGTTTCTTATGTTTACTGTGCTCTTTCCTGATTCATCTATGGCGAGGACAATCTTCTATTTATACTTCCTAGACAATTATGAATGATTTGAGAACCAAATGAGCTGAAATATGATATCTCTACCGTTAATGATTTATGTAACAATTGGCTATCCATACTTAAACCACAACTTTAAACCTGAGTTTAAGTTAAACCCGACTTCAGAATAAGGGCCATATACTTTAATCAAACACTAGTAGAAAAATAAAATCTAAAAATGGCAACAGAATTTCGTACACTGTTAAGAAGGGGGAAAAAAACCCATATGCATTCTACAAATTACTTGGCTTGATATCTGATATTGTCTACTAATATCACTGATTTCTACAAGCAGTATTGCAGAATGGCAAAACGTCTAATCACGAATAATATTGCTAAAAAAGAAATACAAAAATCAGAAAAAGACTATGCATTCTATGAATTACTTGGGCTTGATAACAAAATAATACCACTGATTTCCCTTTTTATCAATACATGTAGGATGGCTGTAAGGAAATAAGAGACCTCATTGTGAATGATTATGCTACACATGTGTAACAATTGAGTAAAACCAAGAATTTCATTATCCAAATAGACAGTGAGTGGGCAAGAAACATTTGCATGTATAATGGTTTTTCTCTGCAGGAAGCATGGGGCCATGAAAGCAATTCATCAATGCCATTAGAAGGCGGGAGGGTAGCAGGTTTCTGTTTCTTGCAACCATAAAAGTAACAATTTCTTACTGCGAAATAAGGCAAAATTTCACATTTCAATTCAGACGACGAGAGAAAACGGAATGAACACTGACAATGTATGTACATGGCCTAAGGACTTTTAGTTTATTACATCTCCGAAGTCTTAAAGGGATAGTCTATCACTTCTACTTTGAAATGCATTTGTTTCAAAGGGTGAAGTATATATCAGGTCAAGAGTATTTAACACAACCTAAGCCAATAATCTGCCAAATTAAGAGAAATTAATTGCTATTTTGATAATCAATGCATCATTAGCATAGTTAATCATTCTTACAGAACCTTCCTCTTTAACTGAATCTGTAAGTGACCCTTGTCAAATATTGCACTAGTCCCTATTTTATAATCAAATAACCTGCAAATATTACTAGTGGGAAGGTTATTAGATTTGTCATATCTTCAACTATGCATGAGTTCAAATGATCATTGAATATGTACCTAAACACACATGCCCCAAGTGTAGGCCTGTATCAAAGGCTGTCGAATAAACATGATACAAATCCATATCATTATTAATTCTTTGCATGGTAGTCTTTCATCACTAAATACAGTTCTAGGGCAGCCTTTACCTTTAACTAAAAATATCATGAGTTTGGGAAGGAATGTCAATATGCATTAATAGAAGGAGACTTTCCCTTGTAGCCACTACTAGTGACTGCATCAGACACAGCGTGTCTAAACAACATGTTTGTACGCTGTGTAATTTAATATCCAAAAAGCTTTAGAGACGAAACAAGAAATTATGAAATCCCACGGCATGATTCTATCCACAGCCAAACATAAATTGCTTGATGAAACCAAGTCTCTTGACGTCACATCTCTCAGTCTGCCTCATCTTGTGTGCTCTCTCCTTCTCTCAATAATGCGAGAATAAGCTGCTTTGTGGGATGCACTGCACCTTTTATACTTTAAACGATCACAATTGCCAACGGAATAGAATTGAAGGAAATAAGGATGCTTCAAAGTGCATCTGCGACTGTGACATTGAACGATTCCTCCATGAGAGGCACTGATCATCAGTTCGTTATTGGGGTTTTACTTTCTTACATAGTTTCATGTGCAATGCTTGGGACTATAATACACCCTAAATCCTATTCGCACATTATGAGTTCTTTTCCCTGAACCTTTATCCTAAAATGTATCGTAATAATATGTTGTATAAATAATGAATGTCTTATTTGATTTTATGAATATTCAAAAAGCTATATCATCATCTCATATTTGACTGACACTAAATGACAAACCATACTGGGGGCGTCGTGGTCTCGTGGTTACGACTCTCGTCTTTCAATCAGAGGGACTAGGGTTCAAATCCCAGCCATGGCGTGTTTTCCTTCAGCAAGATATTTACCCACATTTTGCTGCACTCAACCCAGGTGAGGTGAATGGGTACCCAGTTGGATTTATTTCCTGAATGCTTTAGCGCCTATACAGCGGCTCAGCTACGGCCGCGGTAATAATATGATACCAAGTATCAAGCTCAGTAGAGTATAATATGCAATCATAGAAGCTTCGCTATATAAAGGGACCATGATATTATTGTATCATTACATTGCATGATCTTAACACTAAAAGCTCAGATTTTAATAATAGGTAGGCCTTCTATCGAGTTGACTATGAATAGGCGCAGAGGAATGATGTATATATGATACACCTTTGTGATAATCATCATAAATGATAACATAATTAAAATGATGATGATAATAATAATAATAATTGTAATAATGATAATAATGCACCGTTGTACTTCACTCCCAATAATGACTAATCACACTAATCACTAGTGCACGCATACAGATAATACAAAGATGTAAATATCACACTGGAGTATTATTGACAAGTTCTGTGGCGTAATGGTTCAATGGCTTTGACCATAGAGCCTGTGGCCATAGAGCAACGGGTATCGATGCCATACAGAATCTGACAATGAGCACTTATTCATCCACTGACATGTGTAATGTTCACCCTATTAATAACTGACAATATTTTCATTTACAAAGAAATTGGCACCCAGTCTGAAATCCCATGGTTTTGTATTATGCAAGGAATATGAAAAATTATCAAATGTAATATGATGGATAATAAATTTACAATTTTTCCTTATTTCAATATTTTTTTATGTTCATTTATTTTATTTTAATTAATTCATACTATTTTCTTTTTTTTTCTTCTTTTTTTTTGGGGGGGGGGGGTGGCGTTAAAATGATGTGACTGTGAACAATAGGCTAATGTCTTACTGCGCCTAAACAATACTGTTGGCCATTCTTGCCTAATATTTATTGTGCATGGATTTCTTAAAGGTCAAGTCCCCCCCCCCAAAAAAAAAAATGATTCGAATAAAAAGAGGATAATAAAACAAGCATAATGGATGTAAAAAAAAAAGTCATGACATTTTCAATTGCTTCTTATTTGTCACAAGAGTTACATGCATAACACAATATGCAAATGAGAAAGATGGTGATGTCACTCACTCACTATTCTGTTGGTATTTCAATGTTTGAACTACACTATTTTTCTTTTTTCATATTTGACAATTAAGGGACTCTTTATCAAATCATAACAGGTGACTTTAATGGCAATTTTACGTGGTAGGGGAAGAATCAATTTTGTTTCCCATTTTAACATGTAAATAAAAACAATATTTCATATGATAAAATACAAAAGAAATAGAATGACATCAATGACTTTCTCATTTACATGATGTCATTGGTTCCTTCATTTGCCTACCAATTTCATAAAAAGTTGCTATAATGGATCCTCTTGCTGGAATATCAACTTTAATTGGAAGAGCCAATCAGGAAACAGAATTTTCATGGTAGCTGTAGTTCCAGTAAGAGTTGCATATAACTGCCTTGTGAAATTAAGCAAAACTTAAAATGACATAGCTTTTTATATTTTACATTCAATTTTGATTGAATCTTTAGTGTAAAGCTGGTTTGACTTATTCCAATAAACTTTTAGGGGGGGGCTTGCCTATAACAAGGCATAGAGAAATGATGGTCATACTTGTCTAAACTTGGCCCTGGCTTCTTTTTCCTTCATCCTTCCATGTGCTACTAAATAGTCGAAGACTTCACCTCCGCTGGCATACTCCATTGCAAGGTATAACGTCTTGTCCGTCTCTATCACTTCAAACAATTTCACTGCAATGAAAAAGATGAAATGAACCAAAATAAAATACAGAGGAATTAAACAAGGCAATCTGATATCATAGTTAATATAAATGACAAACTGTCACTATGTCTACACCAACTTTGTATCATCCCACTTGGTCTAATCTGAGTTTGTCTACTAATCATTTGGTCTAATTGCCATCTAGCCTCTTGACCATTTTTAGTGACACTATACCTTTTTCGTCTAATATCCACCAATAGTCTAACACCAATGGGTCTATATGATTTGATGATCTGTTTATGAACCAAATTTTCATTTAATAAAGTTAAAATATTAAGCAGACAGAGTGGATATCAGACCATCTGGGCATAAGACTAAATGGCAATTAGACTACTTGGGTACTAGATCAAGTTCAGTGTAGACCAAATGGATGTTGACCACAACGTTCTCGCTACCACGCGTCACGGTTGGCGGGCGCCGACAACCCTGAAAATTTTCAGGGCAAATCCGCCAACCGTGAACTTCCCCGACAACCGTGGCCGACAACTGTAAAACAGGCCTAGATCCACACAAAAAACTGAATAATATATTTAAAATAAAAACAATCTGCTTTTCAGATCCTAAAATAAACTTGTCGATTATTTCTTCCACGATTTCTTCCCGGGATTTCTTTGCTTCGCTACTATGCTGTATACGATACGACCTCGACTCGAGGCCCAATTTAACTCTCTCTCTCTTATGTGGGAAGTGCGAAGATGTTTACCTCGCATTTGCGTATCGCATTGCTCTCATTATTTACGTCTTTAAAATGGTAGTAAAATACGCTCAAAAATAAAGTGAGAAGAGAGGGGTACCGTGGGTTACTGGGTTGGGCAATGTAATTTAGATGTTACGAATTTCAGTTGATATTGTCATTTATTTTGTCAAAAGTAAAGTGTGTCAAAAAATAATATAAAAATTCGATCGAAATTTAGTTTCATCTCGTCCCAGGCCCCAGCCTTATTATAGCTACATCTACATGAATTCATTGAATGCATTTCTGATGACACTGCCGTAGAACGAATTGAGAAAATTATTAAAAGATCACGTTAATAATGACAAAGCCACAGCCACAGGAATGGATTGATATAATGTCCAACTCATTTACTTACAGCAAAATGATTATTCACATTTATATTCCAATTTTACTCCATAATTTCCAAAGTCTTGATCTCTACATCGATCTTTTGAAAGTGTTGATTAATTTCGCGACGGTGTGTCTACCAAGTTCTGTCACTGCACTAGCGCTCGCCATGGCCACATACATAATACAAATCGCACATGGCATCAAAATCTATCCGAGTCTTCCAAAATTAGATGGGATCCAAAACCGATTTGAATGTTTTTTTTTTCTTCAGATATTCATTGAATCTGTTATAATTTTCATAAGTAATAATCTTTATTAATTTTATTCACGCTTTTTATCATATTACGACTCATTTTTTAATGTGAGTTATACGTACAGTGTATTTTCATTTGTATTGTTCTTTATTACTCTTTGCCTGCCAATTAATGAACGCACCTGTCACCGTCCTGAGAAATGTTTTTAGTCATTACAGTGAATGCTTCATGAATTTGTTGTACAATTGCTTAACAACTCCCGGTAACAACTACGATTTAAAATAAAATATTATTTGAAATTAATTTGTGTAAAAGAGAAAGAGAATAATGGGAGGTGGTCGTGGGCAATATAAATGAAAATGATGGGATGTTTGTGACTTTGTGGGGGAGGGGATTGGCGAAAAGAAGTCAATGTTCGGAGCGAATTAAATCAATATTCTTTTATGGATGTGTCTACTGTGATTGTGGCTGCATAATCTTTATGGCGAGTGGAAAATTAACCCTTGGACTTGGTCGGGAGGGGTACGTGATTCAATAGATTTCAATAAAAGTACACATTCAACAAAGTGGAATTGACAATTCATTCACAGATATTCATTTCAGGGCCGCGGAAACAGGGGGGGGGGGGGGCTGGGTGGGCTTCAGCTCCCCCACTTTTTTTTCCAAAACCGTGTACAAAAACAGGACCACCTGATTGCGTTTTTTGCATGATGGTCAGCCCCCCCCCCCCACTTTCAAGACCTTTCCGCGGCCCCTGCATTTCAAGTACGAATTATTGAAGTTGATATGTGTGAACGTTTTAGAGGATATGTATTTCGTTTGCCCACGCCCACATGAGTCGCTAGTATAATTTGAATATCGCTGGATGAATTTTTCAATTTCACTTATGTCGTTATATATGTTTTATATCGGAATTGTGTTTTGTATATAGAGTTATCTTTACAACGTCGTTAGCCTAATTACTGCGAGTGGATTATATTTATGAAATGAGTTGGAATGTGAACGAGACGCCCCAAAGCCGATGGCACGTGATCTAATTAGTATTCACTTTCTGGGTTGAGCCAATCATTGTGCTTGAAAACGGGTTTCCCCGAATTCCCGCCCTTGGAATGACTGTGTACCATGTGCGTGACCTGTTAACCTGTTGTATGAATGCGAATCAGCTGGTTTCGTGACCTCAAATATTCTTCATGTTGTTTACGCTGGATGGGGGCTATAAAAAGATCTTTCTGACTCTTTTTTTTTTTCAATTATAATAATCTGTTCGTGAATTTCTGTAACTTGAAAACTGATGCAATTTATTGAATCACGTACCTCGATCTTCCCACTCATGGTGCAAGAAAATATTTTTAAAATTCAAAATCGCCAAAATATACATGTAAAGAAAGATTATTCAGCCGTCATCATCAGAAGAAGTATAGACATGTCTATAAATATGCATTCGCTTCGAATATTGACTTCTTCACCAATCCCACACACACGTACGATCTCAACATCCCCTTGTCATTGTCCACGCCACGACCCCTCTCCTTTCGCGCTCCCCCTTCGACCATCCTAGCTACAACCCTCCCCCCCCTCTTCCTCTCTTTCACACACGCTGTATTTGTAGGCCTACATAGTGCATTATTTAAAAATACAAATCTGCTTTCCTGTCAATTAAGCTTTACTTTTAAAACATTTTAAATCGCAATTAATTATAATAAGAACAAAATCGTAATATTAAAGTATGATGAATGACTAAAAATATTTCTCCTGCTCGTGATGGACACGTTCATTATTTTATAGGCGAGTATAGAACAATACAAATGAACATAGCAATAATTGACAGTGATAAACGAATCTTGATTGGATATTATTAGTATTTTACAACATCAGCAGAAGTCTTAATTATGAGAGTTATAGTTTCAGTGAGTATCTGAAAACAAAACAAACATGCAAATTATATCGTCTCATGAATACCGATGCCCATTATTTGGAAGCCTTGGAAGTTTTCTTCCGAGGCTTCCAAACAAAGTCGGAACAATCTTTGGATTGAGTAAGGGCGTGGCGCGGCGCACATGCGGTCCGTAGATGTAGTCGGTCATTGACACGCATTCACAAAATGAATCGCACTTTCTAAGGACGTAGCGATCTAGACATTGGAAAGTATGGAGTACATTATCGATGTCATTGATGTGAATAAATCTATAAACTGTAAGTATAAAATGAGATTGAATTTAAATCTTTTCTTTTGACCTTTTTCATCAGTACTTGCCTTTCTGCTTCAATCGATCGCAATTCGCGCAACCGTTACGGCTGTGTGGCCGGAGAAGCATTAAATAGACATAAAATGTGGTGCATTTAGCAGCAATCTAAGCTCGTCGATATTGATATTTTCGATAGCTACCGCGCTCCGCGCGGGAGGGGGGAAACCCCCCTCCCGCAACCCTCCCCCCGTGCGTGCTTTGCTCGCACCAAGGCCGCTGCGCGGCTTGCGTATCATCGCTTCGCGCCGCCAAGCGTCAGAATGAACCTGGCGAGAACGTTGGTTGACCATATGGGTTCAGCCTATATATTATGAGAAGTAGGCCAACTACTGGAAGACCAAATGAAGAAAAACCATATACACACAGGACAAGATTCTATGGATTAGGTAAACAGGGAGGATGATTAAGTAGACACTATTTATTATGTGTTCTGAAGCACCTCAAGAGTGATTTTCAAACAAATTTGCTCCAAGCCAATCAGATGCAAGGATTTCAGTAGCTTACAACGTTTGTCAGAGGAAATCACATACTATTTGTTTCATGAAATGCTCCCCCCGATCCAATTATGCCAAGTCGACATTTAAACGAAATGACTATTTGCATCTATCTAGTTTCACTCTCCTCATCAGACTGATAAATCATCTTCATTGTTCACCATAAACTTGAGTCGG
Source organism: Lytechinus pictus (assembly GCF_037042905.1). Taxonomy (NCBI): domain Eukaryota; kingdom Metazoa; phylum Echinodermata; class Echinoidea; order Temnopleuroida; family Toxopneustidae; genus Lytechinus; species Lytechinus pictus. The sequence continues at coordinate 37,566,432 of NC_087251.1, read as the reverse complement.
AAAATGACTGCTCTCGCTCACGCTTGAACAATATCAAGCAGACACAGCCGGAAGTTGGCAAATATACATGACGTACATCACACATACTGAGAAACCTGGTGCATGTTGGTTTCCCAAATACATTGTAGGTATTATGTAGACCATATTTGTCTGACTGTTGCAGGGACCTGATTTCTAAATCGTAGGAAATTGAGGAGCTCTACATCAACGAGGATTGAAAATATGACAAGTCCTTTTACCAAATCTTTTCAAATGCTTAAATCAAATACACATCTGTTCAAAGTAGATTTATTTCTTTCTTTCCAATCCATTCTTGGGCCCTAAATAAAATAACTTCTTATTATTTTATATCTTCCACATCATAACCATTTCAGGGCATACACAATCATATAAAGATAATCTAGTAATGAATTGGAAAGGAGATATGTCTTTTTTTTTTTTGGGGGGGGGGTTGAGAGAGACACATGTAAATTAGGCCTTAAAACAAAAACAATTCTTAGAATTAGTCAGCTTTTTTTACACTCATGTTCATTTCACATATATCACATCTAATTGATTATTTGTTAATAATTGTATCAACTTCTCTTCTTCTCTCCTTGTTTATAAAACAGTGTCATCTCTCATCTTATGGTCTTTACATGTGTTGTTTGATAGCAGATAGGAATTCACCATCTGATTTCATAGAAATCATGACGGATGGGCCTCCCATTCAATTAGGGATCAGCTCAGCATTACTTCTAGTATAAATCAGTTTTGTACTGGATCCAATGGTCTGAACTAGATCATATGCAGAGACAGGGGCAGCACCAGAATGTTTCATTAGAAGGGGGGGGGGGGTCATACCACTCTTTAAAATCTTGTTTTCCCTCTTCCTTCCCTTTCCTCCTGTAGTTCTTTTATTACAATCTTTCTTCCCCTTTTTTAACTTGAAAAAAATAATAGTGGGGAGGTTGCTCCCCCTGAGGCACTGCTATTGGGCAGAGACAATGTATTCAATGAATAAATCATGATCGCTTGACCTTGAATATGAGTTAACATTGAATTGGAGTGCACATGTTCGTCATCCTTACAACGATCATCTCAGACTGCTTGCCATAAATCCAGAAGATAATGAGAATGCAATGAGCCTCTGGATACTTCCTATCTGCGGTAATCAATGGTCAATTTGCCATGACGTCAGCTTGTTCAGAAAAACGACGCTAGTGGTATTATTGGAATTCAATGCACACATCCAGCTATATGTAGGCCTACATGAATACAACACTACAAACATGAAGGCCTATGTCACTTTACTAATTTTATAAATATATGCCTATGTCAATTTACAAGTAGAAATACATGTACCCCTGCAGGTTAAGCACAAAAACCAGAAATACTGAAATGAAATATTACCTTGTAGTTGATTGCAAACAGCAAAAAGGAATGGCTGGTGAAGAAAACACTACATGCGTCACAACTCTTAGTGATTTTTTTCCAAATGAATATGCCCTAATTAGTTTCATTGTGGAACTATGTACAAAATACATGAAGAATTGTATGCTAGCATTAGTATTTTTTCCACACAACTTGGTCTCTCTGCAGAATGGACTTTTACACTACTACATGTGCCATTATTATTAAAAAAGTGAATTCTCTGCACAAACCCCTTTCCATCAAGTTCTAAAAATTCACATCTGTACCTCTAAAAAGCTATTCGTTGGCCATATTTAAATTAAAGCAATATGCCTGGTTGGAAACTCCCAAGAAAATGAGAAAATTTCCTTCATTCTTGACTCTGGAAGATCGATTTCAGTTGATGATAGAGCACTAACATCAAGATGTGGGACAAGATCGTAATCTTGTGAAAATAAAAAAAAAGTGTTGGCATTAAAATAATAATTATATTATATTGGATGGCTCAGAATGAAATACCAGAAATATTCCAAGAGTTTGGGCAAATGTTCCACGATTCAAAAATGAGTGGAATATTGGCCCTAATGAGTGGAATATTTCTGGTATTCCATGAATAAAGCCATCCAATATAGTTATTATCATCTACATGTATCCCACCCCCTCCAAAAAAATGAGGGATAAATTTGATCGAACAAGTCGTATCACTTACATGTATCACATTATGGCATCATCACTTCATAAGATCGAATTTGGTCATTGACATGGGACTTGCATGTAGTTTATTATGACGTCATGGAGCGTAGTTGTGCTTTATGTTTCGCATTGCATTACTTTCATTGTTGCACGCATTGTATATTTCATGTATTCACGCGTGGGCACTAGACTGTTGAATAAGGTCTCATATTCACCGGCAAATTTTGTACAGGAGCCTATGGGATATTTGTTGGATTTTGGTCCTTTTTAGGATACGCTCTGATACTACACATGCAATTGATGCAGACCAAAATATCACTTTAACACTACACAGATGATAATACCTAATATTTATATTACATACTTTTTCCCATATTGGCTTATAACTGCACAAACTGAATTTGGATCAGGTTGGTGTAATCATCTAGACATGTTGTGGCTCAGTGGATAGTACGTCTCCAAACTTTGAAACACAAGGTCTGAGGTTCGAATCCCATCATGGCCCTTGCATCCTTTAGCAAAGCATTCATCTACAATATTTATCATTCCCCACCCGGGTGTAGTAAATGGGTACCCGCTAGGAAGGAATTCCTTGAATGATCAAGCACCTTATCAGGGTAGTTGTACTAGAGCTGGGGTATTAGTATGTAGCGCTTAGAAAAATAGTATTAAGCACTATAAAAGTTGTATAGTATTATCAATCACACGAAGTTAATCATCCTACATTTTGTGGTCTAAACTCCCATAATTCATGGGTATACTTGTAACTGAGAGGGTACTACGTCTACCAGTCAAGTCACATCAGCATGCTTTGACAGACTTAGGTTTTATGTAGTCTGCAGGCTCAGACCCTGATTGAAGCTTTGATCAACAAGTGTCTCCACGCAAAGACTAGCACGTACAAAACTTGCTGTGCGAGACGGCCTTCAGTACAAAAGGCATGAGTAGGCTTGCACATTGAGACCGTTAACTCCAGTGAAGGTTTTGCACAGCAGACTAAGTTTTATGCCTGCAAACTAGAATACAAAGTGAGAAGGAAAATAGAGAGGAGAGGAAGAAGATGAGGGAAGCTCTAAAGAAGGGGAATGTAATTTCTGTGCGTGGTAAAGTGTGTTGTGGCATCTTCTTGCCTCCATCTTATCTGCCTCCTGCCTATGCAAGCTTCGATGCGCATCGGGTAGAGGATAACAGGCTTCCTACAACCCTGAGGCAGGTGATGCACTTCTTGGTAAATAAAAAGGTGGTGTGTGGACATAGACCATTCATCTTACAACCCATCATCAAAGACTTGCAGAAATTCCTTCCTACAGGGACTTTACAGATTGCATCCTAGCTTATCACACCGTTATAAAAGACTCCCATCGTGGAGATACAGAATGAAAATGAATTGATTCCATGATATTTGCTATGAGGACAATTGCCCCGCTACAAATGCCATACACTGAACGAATGCCTCAACTTCAATCCTGGATTTAATACGATACTCACTCTAAACCTAACCCTAAATCTAACATGGAGAAATATCGCAGCGCTAACCCTACATCTTTGACGAAACAAAGCTGGAAGCAATCATCGCTGGAGCAAATGTTGTATCACCAATGAATTACTATTTTAAAAAAGACATTCATCCTACAACCCATCATCAATGAAAAAGAGTAACAGACGTTCCTTCCTACAGGGACCTTACGGATCGCATCCTAGCGATGTCACACCCATACACTAAAGAATCCATCACAGAACAAAAATGAATTACATTATCCTTAATATCCCTGTGCCTCATGCGCATTATTGATCAGAGGCCACCACTGATATTAGAAACTTGAAAATGCGGTTTTCACACATAGATTTCGGCTCCTGTACCAAGCAAGTACACCAAGTCATTAATGGGACTATTCGTTCAATGTTTCTGTGAACTGGAAATGGAATTGTGCAGTACTGCACAAGATCCTTTATGCATTTTTGTCATGTCATCATTGAACAAGTGGAATGCCTCTGGCCGTCTCACCTGCATCACGCGATTCAATATAGCAGCAGTGCTGATTTTGAAAACTACTATAACTCGCACAAGATGTTCAGTGATACTTGGTTACTCTTATTTCCACGTTTTATGAACTAGACCAATACACTTATAGAGATATGATGGCAATTCAACAAATACCCCCAACGTGGCCAAAGTTCTTTGACCTTACATGACCTTTGACCTTGATCATGTGACCTGAAACTCGCACAGGATGTTCAGTGATACTTGATTACTATTATGTCCAAGTTTTATGAACTAGACCAACACACTTTCAAATTTATGGCTGTAATTAAACAAATACCCCAATTTGGCCAAAGTTCATTGACCCTAAATGACCTTTGACCTTGATCATGTGACCTGAAACTTGCACAGGATGTTCAGTAATACTTGATTACTATTATGTCCAAGTTTCATGAATCAGATCCATAAACTTTCAAAGTTATGATGGTAATTCAACAGATACCCCCAATTCGGCCAAAGTTCATTGACCCTAAATGACCTTTGACCTTGGTCATGTGATGTGAAACTCATGCAGGATGTTCAGTGATACTTGATTAACCTTATGTATAAGTTTCATGAACTAGGTCCATATATTTTCTAAGTTATGATGACATTTCAAAAACTTAACCTTAGGTTAAGATTTTGATTTTGATTCCCCCAACATGGTCTAAGTTCATTGACCCTAAATGACCTTTGACCTTGGTCATGTGACATGAAACTCAGGCAGGATGTTCAGTAATACTTGATTAACCTTATGGCCAAGTTTCATGAACTAGGTCCATATACTTTCTAAGTTATGCTGTCATTTCAAAAACTTAACCTCAGGTTAAGATTTGGTGTTGACGCCGCCGCCGCCGTCGCCGTCGGAAAAGCGGCGCCTATAGTCTCACTCTGCTATGCAGGTGAGACAAAAAATGGTGACAGGAAAACCATTTTAAAACAAGAATGTGCATTAATTTATGTGCACTGTACTTGTACCTGAAATGATGCTTAAAAAATCCCAACCTTTTAAGTAACATGCAATTTGAAAATTAAAAAGAAATTAAATTACTATTTGTATCAGAAGAGAATACATCACATATGATTAAGTTCATATCTTCTTAAGATATTAGAGGAGTACAAATAAAACTCCTTTCTTATGTAGACAAATTTGGTTTGGGTGCTATTATTTTATTATAGTACTTTGTAAAAAAGGGCTTTAAGTATGCCTAATAAAAATACACTGACATAGCATCGCACCTGGCTCATCTATTGAAAGTGCAATTGTTCTTCTTTGAAAGCCACCAGTTATGGCCGCCTAGATTACAGTGGTCTGAAATCGAATTCATCTCACAGAAGTTACTACTTCTTTTTGACAGAAAACAGGTGCTCCTACCAAATTGAAAATATGATTATGATGGGTATGCACACTCCTTTACTTGTGATATGAAGAGAAAATTGCACTTTTCTTGATGGTACAAAGACCGAATAATAATCAAGCCTTCAGAAAACTGAGTGTAAAACATGAACAAAGCCAGTGAATCCCTTTGCACCTTGAACAAACTACAAGAACATAATCAGAAAGGACATGCTCTCAGGCATAAGAAATATAATCCCAACTATATCAGCAAAGCTATAAACTAAAAAGAGAAGATTCCCATATTTAATTTCCTAGTTTGTCTGTTATGGATATGCATCTTGCATCGTATTTGTATTTGTGGGATAACCATAAACTGGTTTTAAAGAAATTTGGTAATATGACAGGGAATAATTTTGCTTCTCAAATTTGAATAGCATTTTTGGTCATAAGAGAAAAGCTCTCAACTAAAGTAATGTACAGTCCTATGTAAAAATATGCTATACAAAAGACTTTATGCATGGCAGTCTTTCAAAAATGTGGAGCAAATTGCCATGCGATACCAAGAAAATCATTCCCTCTATGATCATCAAATAATGTAAAAAGAAATAAGGCATCGTTGCATTACATCAACTTGTTTTTATTTTAATACAGGAATGAAAAAAAATAACCAAAACGCCAATTTAAACTATATATGTTCAATAGTTACATGTATACTTATCCAAATATAACTCAGATAAGATTTTTATACATTCAATAACATGATTATTGCCAGAAACTAAAAAAGAAAATATGATCAACTATTTCAAGCACTTATCAACAATCCAATTTCTTGAGAGTCCATCGCGAATGAAAATAACCATATTAACCAATCAAGATTGATATAGAATATACAGCAATCACAAGTTATGGCGTCAGGATGCATGTAAGTCACTTTATGTTGGCAGTGATCAACATCCATAAAAATGAAGAATGACTTAATTAGTTTATACCAAACCCGTTTTAGAGGTTTAAAAAACACAAGGCTTATTTGAAGCAGTGCATGAGCTTGAAGAATGAGAGGATATAAATAAAGTGACAGTCTTTGATATAAATAAGAATATTTGTGGATCAAAGAGGAGGAAAGAAATAATCAAGAGGCATAGCAGTAAATTCAGCTAACAAACAGCATTGAAAAAGATTAGTGGAAATTTCTTCATTTTTTCTATGAGATTAATCACTAACCCTACCGTAGCTATGGTGAGATGATGCTTTTGAAACATCTAAGCTTGGTCACCATGGAGACAATGCAGAGTTGATGTCATCATCTTAATAAACCATCGCGGTAACTCATTTAGGTGGGATCCTCAAGTTACCGAGTTGCCCGCTTCTGGCTTGATGTTTTTCATCATATACATGTAGGTGTAATAGGGTTTACCACATGAGGTGGAATCAGGCATATTTGCACCGTAGCTTAAATAAACGTTCCTTCAGATTTCCTTACGGGAGACAATATTACTGATGGATATCTGTAAGCGATTTCGGAAACACCCATTTGGATATGCCCCCAAATACAGCATAACTGCAGATAAGGTAGTCATGCAGAGATGTATATTATGTATATCAATGGGTTTCACTCAGAATACGGGAATATCAGGGTTCTACACCAGAAGACTGTTTCATAAAGCTATTTGTAAGCTACAAATAACTTAAAGCACGGCAGGTAGTTACCCTTTTTTGTACTTAATGCTACTACATCCCTATGTAGCTGACTTGGTACATGAGAACATGTTTCCATCATGGGCGACTTTATAGATAGCTTTATGAAACACTCCCAGAAAGTATGCAGTGCCCTATTGCATTTCACAACACATAATAGTTTCCGTTTCTCTTTTGATTTTATCATTTAGTAAAAAAAAAATTGTTCTGTAGGCCTAGTTTCATGGCTGATAAGTGAAAATTATATTCATATTCTTTTAGTACCATTCCCTCTCAAAACCCATTTACAATGCAAAAACATGAAAAAGCAAATATAGTTCACAATATGCTAGATACCACAAAGAGGAATATAATTTGTGTATTACATTCTGCGATAATTTGTGGTATTATATTCTGCAATATTTGTGGCTTTTAACAATAGATTGTAATTATGAATGGGTAACAGAAATATATTCTGGCTCTTATTACAGAAATGAAGGAAAAAAATAAATTAGAAAAAAATATCAAAAGCAGCCCGACTCCTGAAAGACCCTCTGAGAAGCACTTCCAGATGTAGAACTTTGGTCATGTAGCCATGTATAAATGGTTACATAATGAAGGTTTATAATACAGGCTACATGTAAAGGCCACCGTGCACCTTGCGACCCAACTGGTCAGCGACTGGCTTGCGACTGGGTGAGGGGAAATGTGACGTCACAGCTCTTGTCAGCTTCGAGTCGCAGACCGGTCAGAGACAAGTCGCAAGGAAAATCGGAAGGATTTGACATGTCGAATCCTTATGACAAAATCGCAAGCTCAATCCAACTTCCAGCCAATCAGACAGCAGAGTTGCACGACGCGTATATGATAAACAACGCGCTTATGCAGTAGTAAGCGCACTTCCTCAGTTGCAATGCCAAAAAGCAAAAAGCGCATGCGTGAGTCGCAGATCGGATCGCAAGGTGTGCGGTGCCGAGGCTTATGACTACCTTGCGATTTATCTCCCCTCACTCAGTCGCAAGCCAGTCGCCGACCAGTCGGGTCGTAAGGTGTGCAGTGGCCTTAAAGGTTGCTACTGAGACAGTGGGAATCTTGTGTACTTACCTATATTTGGATGGTCTAGTAATTTCATAATTTTAACTTCTCTGTACACCTGTTGAGATACAAAAGAGAACAAATTATAAATGACAAAGTATACATGCATTATACTAAATCAAAAGTGATCTGTAAGAAGATTCAATATCACCTGGAGATAAGCCTAGAAGGATAAAGGCAGTAAAGCTGTATAGTCTCAATCGATGACCTTCTAGCATATCAGATCAGATGCCACTGCCTACATTACAGTACCAGCATCTAGTATCTGCTCTCATCAAGAAAAACAAAACATTTTTAATATCAATTAAATTTAATTACCCTTACATTTTTTTTTCATGTATCCTCGATCATTTCCACTGTGACTAATTTTCCACTGCACTATCTGGAGACCCTTTGCTTATACCCCTTTTATAGTGTGCTCTTCCCTGTTTACATGTTGAAATTCGCTGCTGAAGTTTACCACTTTGCATTCCTTACTTCACCAGCAAATAATTAAGGGTTTGTTCAATGTCGATATATGTTGATTGTATTAAATTTCCCGCTTTCATAATAATAATAATAGGCATTTATATAGCCCCACCTATCTAGAAATATTCTATTCTGAGGCGCGATGTTATTATTATTATTACCCTGGCTTTAGCTCGAGCTGCCTTTCAGCGCTCATGCATTCAAGGAATTAATCCTGCCGGGTACCCATTCACCTCACCTGGGTTGAGTGCAGCACAATGTGGATAAATTTCTTGCTGAAGGAAATTACGCCATGGCTGGGATTCGAACCCACGATCCTCTGTTTCAAAGTCAGAAGAGTAATCCACTGGGCCACAACGCTCCACGCTTTCGTTAGCGCTGCTTTAGAGCGCAGTATAACCCATCACAAGAAAGGTCAGGTCTGGCACCTGTTTGTGTAGGCTTCCACCGCAAGAGCAAATTTAAAGATTTTTCAAAACTCAATTATGTTTAATGACGTATTTAATGATGGAATGCTCAAGGTCATAAAATTTGAACTGATCGCGTTTACAAACGCATCTTTTTCGACGTTTGATTTTTCCTCCATATCATGATTTGAAAGACGTTTACTTTTATGACCGGGAATAGAGGACATTGAACACCTTTTGTTTCTCACTATGTCCATGTTTTGTAATCACATTTTTAATCAAGATCCATGTTGCCGTTTAAATTTGGAAACCAACATTGGACACACCCTTAGTGAACCATTACAGACTGCCTTTTCTTCGCTGGCAAGTGCAAGGCATGTGATGGAGCTCTGTCGAAAAAGGAGTAGACTGGGGTCTTTAAGGGCATATAAAAAAAAAATGATTGCAGGGAGATGCGGGTTGATTTGACCTCAGACTTCATTAAGCTGAAAAGTTTGTAAGGTTGTACTATCCCTTTCACAGTGCCAAGTTTAAGTGGGTAAACCGCTTCCCCGCTTATCTTCATGACGCGAAAAAAGGTCCTGCAGAAGTTCTGCACGGAAGTTTCCACTGGTTTCTTTCACACTGCACCCTTCACCGCCTTTCCCCGCTGAAGTTCAACAGGGAAGTGCCGCTCAGCTCAGTATGAAAGGGGTGTAAGTGAAAGGGTTAACATATTCTGGATATGAATCTGGAAGACAGGAAAACAAAGTGGAGGAGCAGGGTATCATGAATCCCCAGTGATCACTGTATCGATTATGACCTCAATGCTCATGCTTCAAAGGTGAGCGAATCTCTGGGTGATTTCAAACTGCCCCGAAGGCAGAGCAGAGACCTCCATAAGATTTGGAACAATCAATAAAGAACCCTTGACAAAATATTGCATACCAGTATGTGCCATGCCGGGCAATTGCTTACTCTCTCATCCGAACAATGAGATGTGCATTTGTACCCAAAATGATGTCGGCATGTTTAGTCACTATCAATGAAAATCTAAATCCACTTTGGGAATTTCTATGCCATGAACAATTTGGGTTTGACAGTTACCTTTCATTGAGAATCATGATTTGTCATATTCTTACATTTTGTGTACGTAAATACTTTCATTCATTTTCAAATTCACCTAGACAATATACAAACATTTTGCCCTGTTTAACTTTCGACTTTCAACATAAATTATTTAGGCAGTGTGTAAAAACAGTTAATAGACTGGAGAAAATATGCCCAGTCTTTTTTACACAATAGAATGGATGTGCCAACACATCTGATGTAGAATATTTCATTAAATTATTGAAATCCCCCTTAAGTTGCCTTTGAGTGAGAATCATGACTTTTCATACAGCGTCAGTTTGTACATCTAGATACTTTTCTTCAATTCCAAGTAATCAAAGCATTTTACAAATATATTGAATGAATTGGGGGGGGGGTACTACTTAAAGTACATACACACTGGAGATTATCTGCTAAAGGCCTGGTCCCACTGGCAAACGGACCCAAATATTCTTAAAACGGATACAGCGGACAAGCAAAATTTTGGGGTGGCTCCATCCGTTTTCATCCGCTCCAGACAGTGGACAAAATGGGCGAACAATGGAATCACAGTGGACGGATAGAGTGTATGAAACATGTATGCAAAGAGTTCACAACGGATACATAACGTTTTCTAATGGATGGCAAGATTCTTTTCCATGTGCAGTGGGACCAAGCCATCAGTCTTTTTTTTCACTCATATAGAATGGATGTGCCAACACATCTGAAGTAAGTATTTCATTCATGTATTGGAATTCCCTACCCCCTTTCCCTGAGGAATAGGGCCCCTATGACTCATCAGCTGAAAATCATAAATGTGAGTAAAGGGTTTCCCCTTGAATGTTTGGTCTCCTATCCCCCCCCCCCTTTGAATTTCTAAGATGAAGCATGGCTGGCAGCAAGTAGTCTGCTGTGCAAACCCTTCTCTTGAGGAAAGTGGTATAAATATATGCAACCTGGAGTCTCTACTAATAGCTTGTGCACAGACAGAAGGCCCCTCTTGTTCAGGAAATTTAAAAAGCAAGGGTGTATTTGTTAGTCTTGTGCAAAGACCCACTTGTTGATCAGTTTCAATTAGGGTCTGTGTCTGAAGACTAGGCAGCAACTGGTCTACAGAATGTGTTCGCTGTGCATTCCTGGCCCAATTAATTTATGTACAAGATGAAATACAACCTGTGATTGTTCATGTGAATGAAGAGGGGACTACATGCAATTCTATTCTTCACATTTTTTTTTTTTTTTTGGGGGGGGGGTTCCCCTCTAATGTCTCCACTACCCCCCTTGAATTTCTCAGATGTGGCATGGCTGGCAGCAAGTGGTCTATGTCATGTGTCTCTGCATGTATGTCTTGGAAGTCAGGACATAAGTCTGATATATAATTTTCCATTTTTTTACAGTTTTGGAACTTACAGTGCTCAACAAAACTCTATACATTTACATTTTTGTATCGAAGCTATGCAACTTACTTTCAAGAGCAAGTACAAATAGGGAGATGATGATATTGCTATCACCTACACAGAAGGTAATCCTTTGTGTCCTTGTACTGAAATCCTACAAGTGCTATAAAACATAATTAATATATCTAGGTGAATTTACTGAAACCTAAGTTATGACAATGAGACGCGACAAAATGTCAAAAATAGATATCATTACACAGTACACTCCTTTGCTTTCTAGTACTCCAATTACTGAAATCATACATGAGCTATAAACCATGATCAGCAATGAAAGAATATATAGGCCTTAAGGTAAATTCACTGAAACCCAAGTAATACTATTCCAGCAACTTGTACCATTGAGATACAAATGCTTGGCTTCCTTTATAGTTTACTCGCACATCATAATATGCACATACATTGTAATCATTGCTTCCCCCTGGACAGCTGATGGTATAGCTTTTTTTCATTCAAGATTCAAGACTAAAAAAATGTTCAAACAGAAGAAATATGTTCCTTTTTTTTCACTCCAAGCTTCAAGCCAGTACTCAGACATGTCAACATTGTAGTATGAATCCCATAGAATATCAATGGAAAGAAAGGTAGTGTATATTACATGTAGGCCTGTATACCCACACCTACAAAGGTGTGATTGTCCCATTTCCTGACTCATTATCAATAACATTCAGATTTTGCCCTTTGCTCTCTTCACTGCTTATTGTATCGTCAATGCCAAGCACCTAATTAAGACTTATGCAAATCAAATATAACGCTACAGGATATATTCTTCGATACTACAGTTCATTCAGACCTGATTGATCACAAACATTGAGTGTTCATTGTTTAACTTCACAACGCAAGTCTATCCTTGGCATTATTTTGTAAATTGAAAGAAATTTGGCAATACCTTTATTTACTTCATCAAACAATTTTTAAATTTTTAATCTCTATCAAGGCTTAAAACTTTAATAACTTAGCCTTTAAATACATTGCATTCTTCATGTCTTTACTAGAACACGTAATAAACTACATGTACATGCCCAAAGTCTTCAAGGAATGCAGGGAGTTGATCCCTTGAAATACATGTAGGTCTATTAGGGTGCGTTAAAGTCATCACTTTTTTTACATGAGCATTATGATTTGAAACACTTTTCAAAACATGTTTTCTGCATCAAGGTTGCGTTAAATCAACAGTAAAAGTAAACATATTTCAAATTGCAAACATGAAAGTTGGAAAACGAAGTGCTTTGAAAGACATTATATGCAGAATCACCAAAAAAAAACAGTATGTACTGTTCGACCTGCAGCTATCTTTTGCAAAATATTAATAACATTCTGCTTTAATATATAGCTTTAAAGATATAACATACAAATAAGCAGTTCCTTGGAATCATGTTTGAAGGCAAATTCCGTTACCAATTGCTTATCTTTTATGCTGAAATACATGCAATGTGACATGACAGAAATCAAAATAGTCCTAAAAAGCTATTTCATAATTCATAGTTGACATTTGCTTTTCTCGCTTCTTGATGAGATGGGATGGAGGGGCTTAGGTAGAGAGATATATAATCACTGAGAAGCATTCTAATGAAAACTGTGCATGTATAAGGACGCTATAATCTCAACTAATAGCACAGCAAAAATGATGACACGAGCCTTGCCTATAATCAATCTGCCTAAGACGATGAGACTTAAGCGCTACCAAATGTCAACATGCCGATTAGCTCATAGGTACATTCATCTTCTACGACATAGATACACAAGATATACACATCACTCGCCAGCCAGATGAATACAAGCCAACAGGGTGGCCTTTCGGTCTTTGAGGTTGAGTGTCTGGATGCAAGAAAGGGGGCCTGATCAACGTCTTTCTCAAAATTAATTGATTTATTCATTCTATTAATCAAGAATAACACAAGATAAGTTACAATAAATGGGAAGAAAACCTTGACAGGATAACCCATGAAAGCCAAAAAGCTAATTTCCAATGGGGTCCTAGTATTATAGTATAATAAACATTCATTAGCAATGAAATTATTTTTACTTATCCGAGGTTGCATTTAATTTACAAGTGTTTACTGTAAATATGTGAATACATTCAATGAATTTTACATGCAGTTGAATGTTCATGTAAACACAAACATCTTTCAAAATTATGCTATTAAGCATAACAAGGCATAAGCGATTTTGTGTGTCTCGCCCACTTATGAAGATATCCAGAAATATCGTGATTTGCGAGCGCACACAACAGAATTGTATCAAAACTTCATTATGAAATAACTGGAATGGAATAACATTGTCATAAGAGTCTTGCATGTAAAATTTAATGTCAACCTGAAAATGAACTTTGACCTTACCACGTGACCTCCGAACACAATAAGATGCAGGTCTCCTGAGTACACCTACAACCCAAGTTTGGTTTAAAAGTGACTTACATGTACAGTTACAGAGTTCTGTGTCATATAAGAATCTTGCATGTAAACTTTAATGTTGACCTGAAGATAACCTTTGACCTTAACATGTGACCTCTGACTGCAGCATAACATATAGGTCCCCTAAGTACATCTACCATCTAAGTTTGGTTGAAAAGTGACTTACAGTTGTGGAGTTATGTGTCATAATGTTTGTGATGGACGGACAACATTTGAATCCCTAAGTCTCGCCTTCACCTCTGGCGGGCGAGACAAAAATGCTGAAAAGATGCATTTTCAAAGAAGATTCTGCAGACTCATGGATGTCAAAAGTCTAATGCATACAACAGAGATCTCAATAATGTACCTTCTTCTGGTTTAGACATGTATGGCATACAATCCATGGATGACCTTTCCATCCTGGGTCAAATGCACCAGTTGATGTGCGATGTTATGGGTCGGCTTAAACCTATCTAGGGGGGGGGGGGGGCCTCGGAGGCCCCCCTCACCGATTTGTGCAATATTTTTCGCCGTGCGAAATTTTCTGGCCGCGCCGCCCACTGACTCGCAGGCCCCCCTCAACGATTTGTGCAATATTTTTTGCCGCACAAAATTTTCTGGCCGCGCCGCTCACTAACTTTTTATTTTCAAGTCTTGTGCAACTTTTGAGACCAATTTTGCGACACCCAGGTACGCGGTTCCAAAATTATGCAACATTTTGTAAGTGCATGTCAGACCCAAAATTGCTCAAAAACGTGATTTCGTGTACAAAGTCAATGTTCTGTGTTTTAAACCAAAAATCATAAATGTATGATTATTTTGAGTTTTGCTGGTCTAAATGGATTTGTTTAATGCTGTTTATGATCTCAAGAGTTCCCGAAAAAGTTCATCAAAAAAACAATGAAAAACAAAAGGTCAAAAAAAAAAGAAATAAATAAGAAATTGCAAAAAACAATATAATACATAAGAAATTGATCTAATATCACAATTTTTTTCATGTAGAACATTTTGAGCTTTATTTAGGGAGTTAGAGGAAAAAGTATGATTTGGAATACTAATTACGTATAAATTAGCATGCATAATCACTTAATAGCGATTTGCATGAAATATACAATTTTGTAGATTATGTCCCAGACAACCTGCGTGCCAATTTTTTGCGCGTTTGCATGATTAACGGCCGAGACCTCACGGAGGGGGGGGGGGGGGGGGGTGTGGGAACTCCCAAAATACCCCAGCCTAGATAGGGTTAAAAAGAGGGGGAACCGTGCGATTGAATGCGAAGCCAATATAACTATGCTATGTGTTTCAGGCAAAAAATTATTGTTTTAAAGGGGCTACTTTTCCCAAACCTACAGCCTAAATCTTAAAAATTTGATAAGTTTCAAGTAATGAATGGGGATTTCTGGGCTCTTTTGAGCATTACGGGGGCCTAAGAATTTGACTATAAATGTGACCAAAGTTATAATTGTAGACATGCTTTACAAGTTTACATGTAGATTAAAAAGAGAAACAATTCTTTCAAAAGAATTGATTACCATTCTATTAAATCTAAAATATACATGAAGACTAGTCCATTCATATTTAAAAAAAAAACCATTTGCTTCTCCTTGTAAGGCAAATGGAATCCTGAATATTATTTACCCCCCTTCCTTGCATGAGAAATATTATTTATAACCACATTCCTTTCTTGAATTCCTGCAGAAAACCATCATCCGGCCACGGTATGCTTGGCTCCTCCATTCGCAGCAACACATCTAATGTTATGGCATCCACCGCCAAATTATGCATGTCTCTCAGACGGGCACTCTTCTTCCCTCCTGTCCTTGTGTGGGATGTCCACAAATAAGGAGGGATGCCGGAATTGCCGATCAAAAACAAATTTCAGGCGACCCTCTGCAAATTTGCAGAGGGCACAGTTCACATGAAAGCACATACAATTTTGGGCAAATGTCATTTGTACTTCAACACATGACTACGAGGCATGCATAAACATGCCTCCTCCATGCCGACTGCTACATGTAACGTTCAAACCCTGGTGCTCGTATATAGTACATGTGTGTACACAGTTTGGCATGTATTCATGGGTCCATATGGTTCAATGTCTTGCATCACCTGTACCAATACAAACATATAGGCTACATGAACCTTTCGCATTTGAAAAAGTGATTTTTCATATATGTAAAAAAAAAGGTAATTAACACTAACAGTCAAATATAACTACTTTCAATGAAATATATGTAAATATATCAATAGGGCAGTTCACAGCCCATGTGAAATGCAAATTTTTAAAATGTTGGTGAAGGCTTTCCTTTGATAGACAGAAACTTATTTCTCAATGCACTGCTGAAGAATTCGGAAAACCCCCTACAACTTAAATGACTCAGCCCCGATGCATGTGCATTGTATGCTATCAAAATGTCAATGGTTGAGTACTATAAGACGAGTACATGTACAATGTATCAATCATGATAATCGTTGCATATCCACCTCCGAAACACCCCCACAGTAATGAATCATAAACATCAATATCTGTAGAGCCTAGTATTTCAGGATATCCCTCATAGTCATTATTTTTGTTTGTTTGTTGACATCATCAACAAACTGTTAAACATAGCTTGTACTTTCGCATATGATTTACAAGTTCTTCTTTTCTTTATAATATAGGTGGGGATATACTGTAGACTTCAGCGTAGGCTTTGCATATAGCTTGGTTATTTCAACAGAATATGTGAATATTCTCATATTTTTTTCATGAAATCATAGATCATTATAAAATCACTATTTGTATTCTAATTTATCGGAAAAAGCTCAACACATAAGGACTACAGAAGAGCAATATACCACTGAAATAATTGCAATTAAGACGCACTGGCTGAATATATATAATGTATTTGATTTGTACCTTTTTAAAGGTATACTGCCTAGTTTGAATTTTTTCATTCTTCGCTCATCCCCCCTTCTATTCACATTTGTCCACTTTTCCTCTCATTCTTTACCCCGCGATTTTCCGCTAATCTTTGGCTTTTCCTTTGTAGTCTGATTTTTTGTTTGTGTCCGATCTCCTTGATTACTAATTTCATAATTACTTTAAGGAACCTGCAGACATTACAAGCTCTGCTTTTTATGCAGGTTCCTTCATATTTCACTTTATTTACTGCCGTTATACATGTTATATTTTGTATTTTGTATGTAATCAAATGTATTTCTCAATTGTATTATGTTATTATTTTGCTATCTTGTGAAGTATGAAAATAAATTCAATTCAATTCAATTCAATATCCTAATGTACCTTCCGGATCCACATAGGCCTATCTATACATTGGCATACTGTACAGTTCATTTTTCAAATACAAATTCTAATTCAATATGTTTAAATATGAATCTGTTTCCTGCAGATATTGTTTGTATTCACTTACAATGTAAATGATCAACAAACCTTGTTTTGACTTGCTCTTACGAGCAACAAAGGTCTCATGTCCTCCATGGCAAATGCAAATAGGAATCCTTCAAAAAAAAAAATTAAAGCAGGCTGGCCATTCAAAGTGTTCACCATACAATGTCAAACGTGACAACAAACTTGCGACTGAAATGGGTTACAAAAACACAGGACTGCCTCCTGTAGAATGTGGCTATATCAAAGCAAGAACAGGGACCTCGCTTATTTATACATGTAGTACAAAATTTTGTCATTCCAGAAATAGATGGGTTAAGAGTGGTGAAATGTAGAAACAGCTGGCAGTGCGGTCATTTCTTGATGGGAGAAGGGAAATGAAGTAGAAGAGCAATAAATGAAGGGGGAACGAGACAAGATAGAGTGTAAATCGCGTCCATTTTCATTCCTCGATATCCTAGGATGTGACCAAAGACATAGATGAAACAATGCATTTAAGAGAAATAGTTCAAGAATATAAATGTCACAGCTCGACACTATGGGGCACAGACAGAATAACATCCTAGACGTCAAAAGAAATAATAGTACAGGGAATGCTATTTGTATCAAACCAAAAAAATATTGAATTCTAAAGTTATTTCTTTTCAAATATCAAATACAAATTCTTGTCTATAACTTTAATAGGGGTCTGCCTTATTCCCAGACACTATGAACCAATCACAAATTTCGTGTTCGCACATGGCATTGGCATTTTTACTGTCTTATCAGACAATGAGTGGTAAATCTAATATGATTGGGGTATCAAGTAGACAGGTAGTATCATCTAACACGCAAGCACTGTGTTACTACAACTGTCTGACATAAAAATTAAGAGTTCAGAACTTCAGGTAAGGAACTGTTCAAGGAAGACCACATCCTGTTATTGAGTGACAGAAAAGGCATGGTTGGACATCTGACCCACTTCAAGCGACTTTCACAAGTAAAAATTAACGTAAGTGACATACATTAACCTATTTTCTTTGACAGATGACTTAATACAAATGAATCCTATTAGAGGTGCATGTACAACACCACTTCGCCCTCTACTACGGGGGGATCAATTAAACACAGTCAATTATTTTCACTGTCAATTTTGTTCTGAGCCAATCAGATGCAAGGATTTCAGTAGCTTATAACAACATTATGGACTATTTGTTTGATGAAATGCTCCCTTGAACTATGGTGATCCCACTTTCACTGCATGAGCGACAGTCACATCAAACAATGACAATGAGGGGTGTGCTCCGACAGGCAAGAGCAAGCATAAAAAGCCAGGTCTGTACTGACGTCATATTATTCATGTGGGACTGAAAACATTCACTGCTTTAACCGGACTGTTTGGGAATGACTCAAGCTTTACAACCCTGGTAATTTTCATCAATTTCAAAGATGATACTCCCATGTGTCACAATATCATGCTGGAAAAGGTTAGACGTAGAGTCACATATTTGCCGATGAAATTCAGAATATTTCAATTACCAACAGAAATGAAGGTACATGTTATGACTACGAAGTGTTGCATGGTGTAGATTGATTTCAATGTCATCGTTAAGACGTGATGTTCATTAGATAACTTATTAAACACCTATTTTAAAATATTAAATTTCATCTGGGCGTTGTGGCGTGCGCCTGTAATCCAAGCTATGTGGGGAAGTTACAAATTGATGCAGAGGTTCGAGGTTCGAGCCCTGGTCACGTCTTTCGGATGGTGACGTTAAAGGTCGGTCCCAGACGTAAATAATCATATCTGATTGATAAATGTCTGACAAAATTCAAATACACACAATTACTACATGATAAAATATCATTTGTAGAATTTCGTATTCTGACTTGGATGTAATGACATGAAGAAAACATTTTCTATATTCATAGCTGTATTCTAAGGCGAGACATAATGAATCAGTGTCAGTATCACCTGTCCTTTATATTGATTGTACTTTTTTTCATCATTATATATTATGTATGTTCATTGTAAATGTCTTATCACTTTTAAAGATGTTAATTTTTCAAGTCTTTATATAGTCATATTTTAGTCTTTATAATCACATCACATTGTTGTTAAATGAGTAATGTTTTGTTCTATATTTTTTGTTGCAAAGGCAGAATGGGATTATTTATAGCAAAAGATATATTCCCCAACTACATCTTACTTTCTGTTTCCTTAAATGTTTGGGTAACTTTTGGGCAAATACCAAGAGACAAAGCATCTCATTCAAGATGTATTTCATTTTCATGTCTTCATCCTAAGGTCCTTCTTTGTATGTCAGTAAACTGTTTTAACCCTCCCACCTCAATATTTTCAAAGTGGAACATAAACAAGTTTTGTGCTTAAAGATTTCCTACATTTCTGGGGGGAAAAACACAATAAAGGTCCAACACCCTCTGTTGTGATAGAATACATAATTTCTTGAATGTCAGCAATCTGCCTCAGAACTGCCAGTAGAGACGAAAAAATACATAAAACTAGGCTTGAATAATTTCTTCAACTTGAATATTTCCACCTACTGGTACACTAATTCTGTTTATAACATTGGATTTGAATAGATATTGAGCTGAATATAGAAAATGAAGGAAAGCTGCTAAGATTCTAGAGGGCGGTCTCACCCACACTTTAATCCGCATACTCACTTGACATTTGTATCTTCTGACATCCTAAATCATGCAATAAACTGTTCATTATTGCAGTGATCGAATTTACACAGCTTGTCTGCATTTTTTTTCCATGCTTTTTCTTTACCCCAGTTTTAATAACTATTGCTAAACATCCAACAAGTAGGCCTATACACAATCCCCCTATATAAATCCATCACGATCTGAGCAAATATGCATCTATCTTGGATCTAACATGTAAGAATAAAATCTTATTAAGGTCAAGAATTTATCAACCATCCCTCTTCCTCCAACCTGTTTTTACGATAATTCAAAATAATCAAACACACTCACCTTTTGTAAACTACTTGGATTCAGTTGTGTTTTATCTATGATCTTGATTGCAACCTGCAAAGAACAAAACAAAACAAGATAATACAATTAATGCAACAAATATTGAGACCCAATCCAGGGATTAGCAGTCTGATGACATGATTTGTAGACATTGAAATCAGAATGAACTCTCATAAAGAACAAACAATAATATATATTCAAAAGAGAAAAAAGAATCAATCACATTACACAAATCTGGAGTGAGCGAAAGGTCACGAGCATATTTCTTTATGAACTCAATAAAGTCTTGCAGCGAACAGAAATAATCTCTGCTTGGTCTGATCTAATATAGTTCAAGTGCTCGTGGCACAAATGGATCACTTTCTTGCTTTCTTTATATTCATTTTACCTTGACCAAAGAAACACAACTAAACAGCACGGGTCGTACAAAGTAAGGCACACTTTTAACTCTACATGCCAGCTGAATGCCTTCAAGATATAAGGGTCACTGAATGGATTCAAAGGATTAAAATATTCTACAAAAAAGATACAGGTCTACAAAAGACCAAAATTATGCCCCCCCCCCCTTAAAAAATAAATAACTAAAATAAATGAATGAATTAATGAATAAATAAATAAAATAAATATATTAAAAAAAAGATACACATTTGGATGTATGATGATCTGAATCTTACAGAATCATAATATGAAACAACAGTTGTTGTTTACAGACCTAGAAATAAACTATTACATTCTTCTTCTTTTTTTTTTAATTGTGAACTAACCATGGATGTTTGACCCCTTGCACTACAATTGATCTCAACTACACATATTGCCTTCAATCTAATGTGGTTTAATCACACCTATTTTTTCAGACTATTTTACAGCAAAAAACCCCTAACAAATATATCCCTATAAAGGTGCACAGGCAGCACAGATGACAACATACACAATCCAAGATACAGATTGCATTCAAATGACCTGTCAATTATTGATCAAAAGGAAAAAAAAGCCCTTGCAGAACATGGTGGTTTTGTTTTTCTAATTTTTTTCCCCTGAGACACACTCATCAGGCGCTTCATTTTGGTTATATTGAGTTCTGAGGACAGCGAAATATGGATTTGTTAGAAAATGTCAGAGGCCGAGAAGAACTTTGTCAGAGGGCATTTTTTTTTTGGCTCAATGTGCGGGGGTGTGAATATAACCTGACATAAAGAGACAAGACAGGAGAAAAACGTGAGGTAAAGGGCATGAAATAGAGAGGAAAAATATCAACACAAACAATTGGTATATTAAAATTTTTGTCCATATAAATAAACAATAAAGAATATCAATCATTAATTTCAACAACATTATGTTCAGTTTTATATCATTCATGCATATTGCATTCCAAATACTTAAGTAATAAAAACAATGGTAATTATAAGGGCCTAGTAATTATCACTCCTATGTTGTATACATGTAGGCCTAAGTGTATAATTTGTATTCAAACTCTGGATCTTACTCAGATTTCAAACGAGATAAAGACATTCCTATACTATTAATCAAGTATATTACGTGTGTAAAGAAAGCTGAAAGATTGAGGTTTTAATTCTCAATGTATTCAAATTGCATTTTTGAACAAACAGTACATTTACATGAATAGTGAAAACGACACTTTCATGCAGGCACATGTAGCCTGTAGGCCACAATCTTGTGTACCATAAAAAGTAAAGGGTTATTCATTTTGAGAAATAATTAAAAGAATGTTACAAATATAACAATGGAACAAATTGTACATTCCTGATTTAAATTCTTTCAAGTAAAGGATCCCTTCCAAGTTGTATCAATGGCATGACTACTGTATGTACTCTATCACAAAAAGGTAGAAGAGTTTTCAATTTAGAGGTGTTCTCTCCCTTTAAAAGTAATTACAATGCTCAGGTAACATGCAGCCTTTCCCCTGCCTTAGCCACTGTAGTGAACGCTGAACGAGCGAACCTTTACCAGCCATAAATGTACCTGATAGGTCAACCTGCTCAACGGTTTCCAGCACCGGTCCAATGGCCTAAGCATAGAAGCATGTCCAACACTACAACATTACTAATGCCTCATGCATCTTGTGCTTGACGTTGTTCGAGTGTGGCTTGCGGATTCACAGACAGACGATACTGTGGAACAGGAGGGGTCTATGCATACCTATGCAGTGATGTACCCAACTACGTTTTGCACATGAAATGCACAAACAACATACACATACATATAAAGGTTTTGAGTGTAGTGGTTGTTTGAGAAATGAAATAATGGTATGAAACTGATTAAAAAGGGTCTCGAATTGTCTTAATTTTATGAAAAATTCTTGCAAGACATCAAGCTTTACCGAAATACAACTGTATTACAAAATATATAACTAAATGAATAATGAAAAAAAATGAAAGACAGTAAGAACCAAGCAACTTATATTGTAACTAAGCTCTGTTCCTATACAAACACATTTTTTTACAAAGAATAGTTTATAAATGAAAAAAAATCGAAAGTTTAACCAGAGTCCAACACCTTCGTCTCTTATATTCAGTTAATTTAAAAAATGCCCCCACCCCATGAAGAACATGGCAACTGTTATACAGTAACACCATGGACCTACTACTACATGTAGGTCCATGGTTACACAAATTATCTACATTACATTATCTAGATCTAGATCTAGTCTTTATATGTTCAACATAAAATGAGACTGCGGTGTCTGGAATAATAGGCTAGATATGCAGCTATATTGACACTGCCATGTATGATTCATGTATGAGCGGCATGATTGATTGAATAACTCAGGTTCAATATTGATTGCATTGTTATCATCCCATCCTATCACAGCCATAATGATACATCCAGCAGGAGAGAAACACAAATTCTAGATGGATGATAATTACGCAGCTCGGCTTGTGTGCCTGCACTAATCATAATCTTGTGAATGTTACAAGGATAAACAAGATTAGATCACATTTCTTGAAAAGTCTTAGATGTCATTATTTATTCCAATACTTGATTTGACTGTGTCTGGAATATTTCTCATTGCAAAAAGGTCAAACTTATTTGTAATCAAATATTGACTCTATGAATAAACAAAAATCATTAATAACAAAACAAAAAACAAAAAACATGCATACTGCGATTAAAAAGGCAAATTCTAATACTCATAACTCATATTCAACAAACATAAATATGTTGGCCACTCAGTGACCCAATCTCTTATTATGTTCCAAGTCTTATATTTTTTCCAACATTATCTGCAAGCTATACTACTGTTTAATCATTTATTTCAACTAAAAATGTAAAGGGACAAAAACAAAGCAAAAAATAAACAGAGCAACACATGAGATTAAATCTCTGGCAGTAAATAAAATTCAATTCAAAGACAATAATCAAACCATCAATAGATTATATCAATATCATCAATATCATTATCATACATGTATGTATACAATGTATCAGGGTTCCCAGCTTTTCAAGAAAACAAAATTCCCCGATTTTTTCCTGATAAAGTTAAAAAATTCCCTGATAATTATTTAAACCCATTCCCAGTTTCGCATGTTTTCTTAAGTTGTTGCAGTGAATTACATGTATTTTCAGTATAAAAACAAAAATGTAAAACTAATCAGTACCACCATAACCAGTCATTCAATGGATGTTGTTTTGATATGCAAGAAAAATATAACAGAGTCTGACTGATGAAAGTGTTTTCGACTCTTGGGCCGATCAAAATTCCCTGATTTTTCCCTCATTTGAAGCATTTTCCCCTGATTTTAGGTATTTTTTTATCAAATTCCCTGAATTTCCATGACTGAAAAAAAGTTGAATAATTTTCCCTGAATTCCCTGATGGGCTGGGAACCCTGATGTATCCATTTCATTTGTCATTTCCATTTCATTTGTCATGTGCTAATCACACAAACATCCTTTCGAAAGTACAAAGGTCATTATTAATGACAGAACAATGCACTTTAGACAGAAAACTTCAGCCTTGCTAAGTCATAATCATAATACTGTATAGTACCATCATGTATTTATCAACAGTTTTTGTTAATTGATTGGTACTGGTTAAAAACAAATTATATCCATGGAGGCATTTTGAAAGGCTATCATTCACTTTGAATTCTTCAGAAAAGAGCTCTCATTTGGGAAAATTTCAAGCCCATATGAAGAATTTTTTCATTAAATGATAATAACTGATTACTTAAAGGACAAGTCCACCCCAACAAAAAATTGATTTGAATAAAAAGAGAAAAATTGAACAAGCATAACACTGAAAATTTCATCAAAATCGGATGTAAAATAAGAAAGTTATGACATTTTAAATTTTCGCTTCATTTCACAAAACAGTTATATGCACATCTCGGTCGGTATGCAAATGAGGGAGCTGATGACATCACTCACTCACTATTTCTTTTGTATTCTATTATATGAAATATGAAATATTTTGATTTTCTCGTCATTGTCATGTGAAATGAAGTTTCATTCCTCCCTGAACACGTGGAATTCCATTATTTTAACATTTTGTGCTTCAGGCAAGGAGGTCCTAATCGTAAAATTCGTAAAAATTGAAATATTGTATAATTCAAACAATAAAAAACAAAAGAAATAGTGAGTGAGTGACATCATCGACTCTCTCATTTAGATGTAACTGGCTCGTTCATATAACTATTTTGTTGAAAATAAGCGAAACTTTGAAATGTCATAACTTTCTTATTTAACATCCGATTTTGATGAAATTTTCAGCATTGTGCTTGTCTGATTTTTCTCTATTGATTCAAATCAACATTTTTCTGAGGTGGACTTGACCTTTAAAATATATCTTCCCAATTCCATTCGATAATTATGAAATGCATTTATCTACATCATAAAGCAGCTGGATATGCACTTGACCTTTGACCTGCCATAAAAAGAAGTAAATGTCACAAAGTGATAGGGTAATCAGGCATGCTTTTATCAACAGGAAAATTGAGTTGATCATGCTTTCTTAAGCAGAGCAGTACATCTTTGTGAACTCAATCTGACCCAGAAAATTTGTAAGAAAACCAACCAGAATATTCTTTGAAAACAATTTTGACTGAGGGTTATATTTTTTTTTAGTTTGGCTGACTAGTCTAGACATTGTCTTCCGTGACCATTAACAAACACAAACACATTGTAGGGTTATAGTTAATCCCAATCATTAAAAAAAAACAGTAACCTTTAAAATCAATTTTCACAAATTGTTTCACCAATTACAAATCACATTCAAAGTGATGTTAAGAGCAACTGAATAACATACGTATAATAACCTGACATATGAAAAGAAAATGATAATCTATCATACTTATTTTAACCAATCAAACAAATTTTTGTTTCACACCCGATTCTCATAAATTTGAACTTTCATGCTTGATCAAATATTTAATTTTATCTGATATGGATATATTGGCCATTTCTATGATTATTTAGTAAAATGTTGATAACAAGAAAATGTACTATAAGCAATGAAGTCTTCTACATGTACCCCCCCCCTCATGCTACTAACCCTAACTACTCCACACTATATGTATGTTTCTGAATACGATTGACAAAATAATTTTAACAATAATACCCTTCAGAAAGGTACATGTACATAAAACCCAGCAGACAAGTTAAATTTTGATCGCAGTCGGATTGTCCACCATCAAATAAACGTGTAGAAATTTCTGTGTGTAATATCAATCACTGCCCAATAATGGCCCAACACAACCCAGGCATCTCTCTTATAATAAATCAAACAGGAGCTCTTTCAGTATGCACACTGAAGCAGTGTGAATGCATCAAGTAATCGGCAGGAAAAGGGGGGTGCATTAAGCACTACCATGGATGTTTTCAATTATAAACACCCTGCGGACAATGTGATAGTAATTTTGAAGTGAGGTTATGGCGTTAAAGATAGCACCAGTGCAGAAACCGTGGGATTCGAGAGGGAAATAAATCAAAGTTGGCACTTGCCTCTGACCTTAATTTGACACTGAAATCAAAATTACCAAAAAAAAACACCTCACTATTTTCTGAGGATCTTACTTGTAATACACTGTTGAGAGACTGTGATGAAGAAATTACATCCCAAAAATTCAGATAGAAATCTACATCTATATGTGCAACATATCGGCCTATAGAAATCTACATCTACAAGTATTATTAAAGGTCAAGTCCACCTCAGAAAAATGTTGATTTGAATCAATAGAGAAAAATCAGACAAGCACAATGCTGAAAATTTCATCAAAATCGGATGTTAAATAAGAAAGTTATGACATTTCAAAGTTTCGCTTATTTTCAACAAAATAGTTATATGAACGAGCCAGTTACATCTAAATGAGAGAGTCGATGATGTCACTCACTCACTATTTCTTTTGTTTTTTATTGTTTGAATTATACAATATTTCAATTTTTACGAATTTTACGATTAGGACCTCCTTGCCTGAAGCACAAAATGTTAAAATAATGGAATTCCACGTGTTCAGGGAGGAATGAAACTTCATTTCACATGACAATGACGAGAAAATCAAAATATTTCATATTTCATATAATAGAATACAAAAGAAATAGTGAGTGAGTGATGTCATCAGCTCCCTCATTTGCATACCGACCGAGATGTGCATATAACTGTTTTGTGAAATGAAGCGAAAATTTAAAATGTCATAACTTTCTTATTTTACATCCGATTTTGATGAAATTTTCAGTGTTATGCTTGTTCAATTTTTCTCTTTTTATTCAAATCAATTTTTTGTTGGGGTGGACTTGTCCTTTAACCAGAACTGCCAACCTCTGGGAATGAAAAATTGTATTCTGTGATAAAAAAAAGTGTATTTTTCCCCAAAAGAGTGTATTTCATAATAAAATGCGTGGCGCACATGCTCATCACGGCGCTCAAGCTGCATGCAAGCTAAAATGCGCACTGCTCTTGCAGATGAAAAAAAAACATTTAAACATGTGTATATCTCACCCAGGTTTTAACAAATTGATTGAAAAAAAACAAGTTACCTGAAATAACATTGATCTAATAACCATATTTGTGTAAGTTTTATGAAATAGAGACATATAGAGACAATTTTTTTTTTTTTCGTTTACAAACTTATTTTTTAAAAGAAAAAACGTACTGCCCTATTTGGTTGCAAAAACGTACTAAATACGCCAAAAACGTACTGGTTGGCAGGTCTGATTAACATGTACACCTGAAGAAAACAACATCTACAAGTATAATGCAGTAAATTAGTACATGCAGGATACATGTCTTCCCTTACTACTCTTGCCATATGGTGAGACCGGACTCAAGTGTGTGTCGGTAATGTTGATATTCACCTTCATGACATTTACACATTAAATGAATTACATGATCATTGTCATTTCTTTAATTGCACATATTTATATATTGACTGGCCTTGAGGGGGAACATCAAATATGTTGCCCGAAACAGAATAATTATTTCCTGAGTCTTATTAGACAAGGACAATAGGGTTCTTTCAAGGGCAATATATTTGATGTTTCCCCCGAAAGAAGAGCCAGTCAATATTATCATTACCTACAGCTGTATAATGTGTCATTTTACAAGCCTGTTTGTTTATCACTACTTCTGATGTCAGGTTATTCGCAAACTTAGCGAAGTAATCCTTGCTAGGCAATTGTGACGTAAATTGTTACCACGCAGTCGAGTATCATGCATGGCGCGCACATACACTTAATGTGTAAAAATCTTGCACTTGGGTTTGATCAGCTGGGAATGCGTATGTAGGGACAGTGATTTTCCGCGATCGCGGAAAACGGACGGAATTCACGGAAAGGGCCTTTTGAAACGGAAAGTGGCATTTCAAACGGAAAATCACGGAAAATATATTTTCCCTCAAAATACACAGAATAGCAACAGAAATTACTTCAAAATCACAACAAAATGAGAATATTAAATGGCCAAAAAACCCCAGAAAACACGATCTCACTTCGCTAATATCATGACAATTCACACATCGTGACCGCACTCGATTGTACCCCGCATCGTACCTGGCGCGGCCCGTACCCGGCCGGCCGGGTTGGGCTTCACATGCACACATATCGTTCAACTTCATGTACACGGTCGTGTGTTGCTGCCCTCTACGTTTGAAGATGTAACAGCACGATATCGTGGTATTAAAATCCAAGATGGCGGATTGGCAAAAGCCGTTGACTGATGATAACGATGTCCAAAAACCCCCAAAATTATCGATGAAATATCATTTCACCGTGAAATAATGGTAATAATATGAAAGGTGAGGATGTATGCATGCAAAATGGGTGTGTAAAAATATTTTATGCACCCGCATAGATCCGATTAGAACCGATTTTATTGTGTTGTTGGTACAGTAGCAGATACAAATTTTGACCAGTGCGAGTGTGCGTGTTGTGATTTTGCTATTCAATGTGTAAACGGAATTGTCACTTTTCCATGTGTACAAAGTCTATGGGGAAACGGAATTTTTGTTTTCTGACATGCTGAAACGGAATTTGAGATTTTCTGAAACGGAAAAGGCAATTTTTTTAAACGGAAAATCACTGTCCCTACGTATGCACTAGCTGCGCCGCGCATTATCTACAATGCGTTGGTTCACAAAGTGGTTCCAACCAGATTTCGTGAATACTGAATTTAGCGACCAAAATTGGCTCCTACTGCACCAAGTGCACTAGCAGAAATATGGCCAATGTTGCCTTCTGTTTTTGTACAGTATTCCCATGGGCAAAGCCCGGGGAAGGCGACATGGCAAATGTTTAGCCTGTTGGTCATGGATTGAAAGTACGGAACAAAATATGACATTGATTTATCTACCAAAATGCCTTGTATAGGGAATATGTAATAGCTACTTCTTTAAAATGGCAGGGGGGGGGGAGAGATAGCAAGCTAAATGACTATTGTACTTTAACTTGTCACAGCAATGATTTACAATACCCAAAGTGCTCTCACAAGATCCCTAATGTTGACTCTTCAGTGATTGCAGTCGACATGGCAAATGTTGTTGCGCTCTCATGTGCTTTGACAAGCCTTATGGAGAAAGCAGCAGGCCCTGATTGAGCAGGCCTCATTTGCATACTAGGTGGAAACACAGAGTCATGCACCTCCAAGACAAGTGCTTACATTATTACTCGACTCCCCACGACTACATGACTGTCACTTCATAACGGATACATGGAGCCCGACATGTACATGTTATCCCAATCCTTTTTTAGCAGGTATTTCATAAAGCTGTTTGTAAGTTACGAATGACTTTATGCACAACTTGGCCCCGTCTTACAAAGAGTTACGATTGATCTGATCAACTTCAACAGAATTACATCAAGGTCAGAATTTTTTCTACACGAAATTTGCACAATGTCCTTTGCAAACAAAGAGAATAAATTTTTCAAGAAGACAATCGATGTATGAATATATACAGCATATCTTGAAATTATTTAAAAAAAAACAGACATGCATTTTATAGGATGTTGATGTTGCTGGCTTTCCATAGTTGTGGTTGATTTAAGCAATTGCAACTCTTTGTAAGACAGAAACCAGGGCCCCATCTTACAGAGAGTTGCGATTGATCCATTCAATCATAACTATGGCCGGCTAGCAACGTCAACATCTATTATCCATGTTTGCTTAAAATATTTTCCAACTATGATGTATATTCATGAATTCATTGCTTTCTGGAAAATTCACTGTGCTTGTCTTTAATTACAAAGACATTGTGTATATTTCCTGTAGAAAAAAATTATGACACTGATGGATTTCCATAGTTACGATTGATTGGATCAATCGTAACTCTTTGTAAGACAGGGCCAGATGATCCTTTCTTGTAGTGAATAATGTATATGTAGCTGACTTTGCACCTATGAACATGTTCCACTCTTGAGTAAAGTCTTCCATAACTTTACCAACTTCATGAAACACCCACCTCTTTCATTTATTTTTTTATTTTTTTATAAATGGTATGCATTATGCAAATAAGAAATTTCAGGAAAATCATTTTTTCAATGATTTAATTCATCATTTATAACCACTATGTTTGCTTTGAATATAGGAATATCTTAAGTTACATATCATAATCAGGCAAATAAGAAGATGTCAATGGGTACACTACAGGTTTCTTTATACTAAGCCCAAAAGGTCAAGCATAGTTTGACCTTACACAGTTGCCAATATTGGTGTGTTTTTTAATAAATAACAGGATAACAAATGGAACCTCCTTGGTAGGCTTATATTTTCTATCATGTTAAAAGAGGTCAGTAGTGTTGTAAGTCATGTTATGTAAATTTGAGGGTATCCTGGTCCAAGCTATACAACAAAAGTCAAAATGTTGTGTTAGTTTGTTGTTTTGGGGGTCATCGGATTGCAACACCACATCTGACCAAAATTTGGACAATATTGGGAAGTAAACAAACTTTCTTCCACGGAATCAATTGTACTATCCCACATACGTGTAATGCAGTTGAACACTGTTCGGTTCTCTGTGATCGCAACACAAAAGCGTGTGAAGGTTCCTTCCCTTGATGTGAATGGCAAGGAGGGTGACAATAACTGACATCAATGCACTCAATAACAGGGGTATGAACTCAATACCTGGAGCTTGGGCTTTTGAAGCCAGCTCCTTTCACAGAAATCACCATTGTTAGGCTTCAATGCCTAATAATGGGTGTGTGAGCATCTACATGTATAGGGAGTCTGTATAGAGATGATGACCTAACCCCCAGACTAGTATTGTTATAAGGCACTTAACATCCGTTCACTGTTCCTTTTAATCAACAAGTAAAAAATAATTTCATCATCAATTTTTTTTCTTAAGGATTGCTAACAAACTACATGAAAATGGATGTTAATTGAATATAGATAATATTTCCCAAATACTATTTTGTTGATCAGAATGCACTGATAATCAACAAAAATACATACTTGTTATATCAATTCTGGGGAGGGGGTTCATGCTACTAGATCCATGGAAAAATGTCTCATTACAAAACCATAGATGCAATGCAAACCTCTGGACCCATATACCCTTTTTACACACGCTAAAATTTCCTTAACCCGTACTATATGTGGGGCTAAATGGCAATTTAGCCCCACCTATAGTACGGGGTTAAGCTTAGCCCACTTTCTTTTTACACAGCATTTTTGCAAAGTGGGCTAACCCCACCTTTAGTACGGGATTATTTGGCCCTGCAAAAAAGCAGGGTTATCCCAGCAATTGCGGTGCTAAGAGCGATAGTACGGGGTTAAGATCGCTAGTGTAAAACGAAAGTGGGCTAAGATTAACCCCGTACTATAGGTGGGGCTAAATGGCAATTTGGCCCCACCTATAGTACGGGGTTAAGGAAATTGTAGCGTGTGTAAAAAGGTACGAGTGAAGTACTTGTACTACGAATGATCGACAAAAACCACTAGTCCGGGGTTAGCGAGTTTCGTGTGTGAAAAGCAAGGAATCCTTATCCGGGGTTAGCAATAACAATTTGGCATGTGTAAAAAGGAAAAAAAATAGTACGGGGTTAAGGATAGTACGGGGTTAGCGATAGTCCGGGGCTAAGAAAATCCTGTGTAAAAAGGTGAGTGTAGGGCTGATTTCTGAGATTGATTGTCATTGATTATTATTGATTATAGTTCATTATAAAAATCAGCCCCGCAATCAATCGCAAAGACTGATCATGGAATTGATGTCACAGGGTCTGATTAAACATCCTCTGTCAGAAGATTATCACTTCAATCTGGGAACTCCACGGAGCCACCTTGATTTGGATTTCGCCTTACGCATAAATCCACACAAACACACACAGTATTGGCATCTACCTGAGGTCTATTTCTCATGAACTCATCACCAAATGAGATTAGATAGTTGCTGCCAGCTACACACCCGTAATTGAGTTAAGAGAAAAAGTCCCAGCCAATACGTAATTAGAGTAAATCATAATTGGCTTAGGATAGAATGCATACATTATCTGCGCACCCTTTCAATTGAGTTCTTGAATGATATATTGATGAAGATCTTTCAATGTCACCCCCTACTATTGTCTTCTCTCTATCTTTCTCATGGTCGTTATCTAATCCTATTGATTAAATCATACTTGATTAAAATAAATCTTTCATGTGTCACCCTCCATGAGACGAATATGACAAATAGATTCAATATTTTATTTCATACATTTGATACAAGATACTTGACTCGAGTTCCTTGAAAATAAGCCCCCCCCCCTCCCTGCCAACTTTTACTTTTAATTAAATTTTGTCCCCTCAAAAATTGATTTAGAAAAATTATTTTTTACAATTTTTTTTCTTCAAAAAAGACAAATGTTGTTTAAAAAAATTGGCAAAAGGTACAGTGTAACATTGTCCATTTTGTATTAAAGTACAAGACAACTGTTATCTGAACAACCCTCAATCTCCAAATAAAGGCAGATCTAGAGGCACTTTTATATGAACATCATATCTATAAAAAAATACAAAATAAAATGAACAAACAAAAAATCTCAACTTACTGTGACCCTGATTTTCTTTCTCCTTTAAAGGACAAATCCACCCCAACAAAAAGTTGATTTGAATAAAAAGAGAAAAATCCAACAAGCATAACACTGAAAATTTCATCAAAATCGGATGTAAAATAAGAAAGATATGACATTTTAAAGTTTCGCTTAATTTCACAAAACAGTCACATACACATCCTGGCTGGTATGCAAATGAGGAGACTATGACGTCATCCACTCACTATTTCTTTTGTATTTCATTATATGAAATATGAAATATTCTAATTTTTTCCTCATTGTCAAGTGATACATTAATTCCTCACTGAACATGTGGAATTTGCATTGTTTAATAGATATGGTTCAGTCAAGTTGGTCCTTATTGTCAAATCTATAAAAAATGAAATATTGTATAATTCAAAAATAAAAACCAAAGAAAAAGTGAGTGATGGACATCATCGACTGACTCACCTAGTTGTGCATATCACTGTTTTGTGAAAAATAGGCAAAACTTTATAATATCATAACTTTCTTATTTTACATCCGATTTTGATGAAATTTTCAGCATTATGCTAGTTTGATTTTTATCTATTTATTCAAGTCAGCATTTTCCTGGGGTGGACTTGACCTTTAAAGGTGAACAAACTATTTTCAGGCCTAATGTAAATTTTGACACTGTAACCATAATGCCCAAAGGTCACACATCCAAAGAGCACTGAACAGGACTAAAATCATGTTTACAACTAATCCTCAGTGCTGAAAAGCAATCATCACCTACTTAATACATGGTTATAAAAAAAAACTTAGGACCATTAAAGCAATAGTCCGTTATCCTATGTCTATTTGGTATCTCCATTTATACCTGCATATGATTTTGCATTGAGGTATCTAGCAAAGAACGCACCATGAGGATAAAAGTTAATCGAAGCATGCATCATTAAAAAAGATACTGTGTTCTCCCACAGATTTTTTTTTAACTGGGCAAAACACCCATTTTGAAATACATGTACCAGGTAAATTTGTGATAAGGGAGGTGCCAGTATACTGCCCAGGTATTCATAAGGCAAACTGATTGAGCTGAATTGTGTGTACAGGTTTGTATGTACTTGTATCTTGAATCACTGATCGTTGAGAACGGGAACCAGTCCCACATGTACAAATTGATGTTAGTAGTCTAACACAACAGCAACTGAAATGTCCAGAAATCAATCTTAGACTTAAAGAATCAAGAAAAGAGGAAACATTCCTCATTTTCTTGGTATTTTCCAAATAAATAAAACATCAGTTAGATATGGACGATGGATCTATGTATTTCGTGGCTGTAAATTTTCAAACACTTCGTGCAGGTTTTTTTTTTCTTCTCCAAACTGTCAAATGGCTTGACATCATGGCGCACCACCTATACTCTTTAGCGGTTGCTTTATAAATGGCAGTTGAACGTTCATATGGCATCGCTCTTACAATCAGATTTCACTGGAATTTTCTGTGTTATAATTGTTTTATTTTTCTCTATGGATCGAAACTCACTTTTGTTGGGCTGGCATGACCTTTTAGTAATTTCATTTGAACTTCAAAAAAATTGCAAAGGATCAAGTGTCAGACAGAGAGCTGATTCACCCCTCATTTGGCAAAGGGTTCTATCACTTCATTGATAAAGACAATTACTTTCTCATGAAAAAATAATTGAGAAAAATACTTTATAAAATAATAACTCATATTCATATTCAAAGTAACAGCAAGTGTGACCTTTTATTTTCGTAGGCCGAGTGTCTGTCTATACGCTGTGCAATTACTATACAAATCTAAAAGAAATAACAAGAGAAAAGACTGCAGAAAGACAGAGACAGAGACGGAATAAAGAGACAAAAAGGGAAAGAGACAAAAGGAGAAAGAGACAAAAAGGGTAAAAAAAGGGTAAAAAGAGACAAACTTGGCAGAAATGGAGACGAAGGAAAATGTGGACATGGTCAGATGACCACATTATAGAGTTATGGGACACAGCATGCAATATGCATGGAAAAGCAATTGCAGGAGAGTTCTACACAAATGGATGTATTTAAAGGTCAAGTTTACCTTATTGCGTTAGAGTATCAATTCGGTCTAGACTAGAACCATTGTACTTTATCCCCATACATTACATTTTATCCACATGAATATAATTCAAATGTCTATTACATATATCATAAATGTAATGGAGAGTGGGATAGTTGAGGCCTTGGGGTAAATAAGGCCCCCAGTTAGTTTGGTGCTCACTTCTCAAGTTTACCAGAGTCAAGGGGATGGCTGTTTGTGTGGTATTTGAGACAGTTCCTTTGCACATATCTTGAGCATAAACAATGTCCCGTAGTCCAATGCACATAACTGGCCATGAGAAGCACAAAACTAAACTAGCAGCACCTCAAAATCAAAATTTTGAAAGTAGCATGACCACTTTACAGAAATGTGAATTAACTTTTTAATATCTTACCAGTAGTTTACTTTTGTAAGGCATTAATTTACATGGCATTAATTTACATGCCAATACTGTAGTAAAATTGCCCACTTTCCCTTTTTTTTCTTACTGGAAGCCTATGATCTTAACATGCCTGATGGGGCAAATGAGGCCCCTGGATTAAAACATAATAATCACTCTATGGTAAGATCTGTTAAAACAGTAAAATACAGTGTATACATCTCCACACTTGCTTACATACACTAAAAGTATACATTTCCAAAAGAACATGTAGAAACATAATGATAAAAAATTGATATAACTTTGACAGTTGAAAAAACAATCCCCCAATCATTTTTCTTCATAATATTGGATAGGATTTAAAAAATAAATCCTTAAATAGGGGCTTTTGAAAAAATAATTTAATATTTTGTGATTGTTACTAGTAAATGTTCAATGATTGTATCAAACCAAATGAACTATTTTTACTTGAATATAGCAATAAAAATAGTTTTTGATCAATGGGCCTCATTTGCCCCATTTCAGTTGGGCAAATAAGGCCCCCTGACAATGTTTAATGCTCATTAATATGCAAATGAAGTTGATTCGTTTTCATATTTCTATTGGATAATGTAGATCAACTGTAGACCTAGTATTAAGACATTTAATCATGTTTGTAGTGCTAGGCATTAAAAAGATATAAATAGAATCATGAAAGGGGTGCCTCATTTACCCCCACTCTCCCCTACTCCCTTAATTCAAATAAGAAAAATTTGACCACTCCCTGTATTATAAAATAGCACATTTCTATTATGCAGATTTCTCAGAATTGTTGAGATCTATTTTAAAAGAATAAAGAGTGGGATTTTGCTGCACTTAAAGATCATTTTAATGCACAAGAAATTTGGGATACAAAGATGAAGGATTTCTGATAATGATCAGAATTTACTAAGTAGAATATCACATACATTTCCTATTATGAATGGTCATTTTTTTATACTGGTAAATGAAACTACATTGTACATGGACAATTATGGTTCCAGATTCAGATCTTGAAAATGTAATTAGATCTTATTGATCAACTGTTGGATACAATATTTAAATATTGGGATGACCGACGGCGAAGACCCTTTAAAGATCTCTTGCAAGATTGCTATCGACTCATGTGGAGAGCCTTATTTCCTATCCATCTGGAATAACATAATGGAGCGCCACCATCCTTTGTACAGTGCAGATGGACCCGTAGGCTGGGAGGAAGGTTTGCTACAGTGACCCCCAAGTCTTGCATTGTGACTAGAGCACAAGCTTGGTGTGTGACATTTCGGCTGCCAACATATTCTCTAGACGAAATTGGATTTTTCATCTCTGTCATGAGATTCTTGGAGGAAAATGACAGGGAATCCTAACGCATGAATAAAAAAGGTGTCTGTGTCCACATTTATGGGAGGTGGAGGCTTAGGATTTGGCATCTTGTTTCATTGTTATTGGGCCAGTGGGAGTCGGTATGTCAGGCATGCAGCAAGAATGAACATGCATTTTGGAATGTATTACGAGTGAATACATGAATGAGTGTTAGCATAACAGGATCATACTTTGGATATTTTGGGTATTTCATACTCCATACAAAAATCTTCTTAGAGTTCTAACATCTCTCCTGCTCACTCTATATTCTTTTCTTAAAGCAATGCAAGAATATTGTAATACTGCAGGACAGGTTTGTGAGGTTTGTTTACCTTGACTTTGAAAATGCTTTGTACATATCATATTTCATTTTTTAAAGATGAACCAAAAAATAACTGAATAAATGTGAAATGTTATTTGCAATGAATGTATTTTATTCATACATTATGGACATAATGGAGATGTATGAAATGTACAGCATATGGAAGGCAAAATCAAACAATTCTATGAGAGCAAGAAAGGGGATAGGGTAGTTTTAGGTCACAATCATCAATAACTGAATAAATCTTTTTATATTTTTGAGAAAACAAAATACCATCACTTTGCATTACCAATCTATAATCCTGGAGCTGCCTAATACTAAACATATACAAGTATAGGGATGTAATGTTACAGTCACACTGACAAATCTGACTCTAGAACGACCCAAGTTTTACGTTATCTCTAATACCATTGACCGGTGTGGAGTTTTGCTGGTGTGGCTGTAGTGCGTAATTTGAAATGGACAGTTGATTTATTAACAGTCGGCCCACAGGCATGAATGGAAAAAGTGGAGGGGAAAAAAGAGAGTACTCCAACTCATTAGCATGCCTCGTCTCCTAATCAAATTTAGATTCCACCAATATCATATGTAAATGCAAAGTGCAGTCCACCACTGTCCAGCTTGGATTAGGCCCTGGTAATCAACACTGGTTTGCACAACAGGGCTGAGTAAATATGAACTCTTGACTCTAAACCAATAAACTTGTTGCTCCGATGATCTTATACAGACCAAAGTCCAACGTCCACCATGGATCTTAATTCAAGTGTGTCTTGATGACCAATGTACTTGTTTTCATACTTTGACTGACTGAAAGAAAATCACTTTTGCTACATGCAGGCTTCAAATGTATCAGAGGATATGTATTTTATAAGAGGGGTTCTTGGTGTCTAGTGGTTCAGCATCTCTTCTTTTTCTTTAAAGTCCTAGCCATGGCCTGTTTAAAACCCAGATGAGGTACATGGGTACCTGGTAATATCAATTCCTTGAATGCACTGAGCATTGAAAATGGCAGCACAAGCTCAAGCTCCATCGCGCTCATTGGAACAGATTATTTCTACATAGATGGTGTTATACATTGCACAAATGCCTATTAGTATTGTTATCCTGAAGTGTCACAGAGAAACAATCTCTGGAAACATTACCTGTGCTAAAATATCTACAATATTATAAAAACAATTAAAACAGAATTTCTGCACTATTTTGGTTGTATTTTGCACACAGAATTTACAAATTCAAATATATGTTGATATATAAAAACTGAATAGATGTGTTCACCTAAAAAATAATTCTTGGTATCATTCCCCCCCCCCCCAGGATTCACGGTACAATTATCTGTCGTCTATCCGGGAGAAATTACAAGAGCTGAAATCGTGGCAGGAGTTGGAAGATTGACTGTATAGTTGAAATTCTATCAGTTTACATTCTTTATGGGCCTGAAACGGGAAGTCCATCTTCATTTAGAGGCTAAAGACAGACGTAAATCAGTATATGCAGTCAAGACTGCAACTCCAGTTTATTGAAGATATACTGAGTAATAACCATGGAGCATTTCACAAACAATCTTATCGGTGATTTCATTGACTAGTTAGCAATTACCCAATCAGTTGTGAGGATTTTCAGTGAAAATCACTGACAAACCTCTTTATGAAATGCTCTCCAGATATGAAAACACCCTGATAATGTAGACAGACATATTACACCTAAGTAGAATTACTGGTAGGTTGTTTGTTATGTATTTGTTCTGGGTCAGAGATCTTGAAAGCTTTGAGATAATATTGGAAAACAATTGTGTTCCTATGAGCTACCGGTGTATATAAATTTACAAATATAAGCCAACTGAGCTTGCGCATGAATTATTTTTCATACTTCTTATATCACATATATGAGCCTGTCTATATTTCTTGGACATCTCCAGAAAATAAGAATCAACTCTGGATTTTGTCATTATCGTTGCATATTGTAGGTGTGCTTGTATGTAAGAGTTCTTCACACTTTACAACTTTTTTTTTCCCTTTAAACCCTCCAATGTGGTTACAAAGCAGACACGACAATAGGAAAAACATAAAAATAAAATAATCTTTTAGAGGAGGTGGTATAATGTACTCAGGCAGCTAGATGGTTAATAAAAAAATGCTGGTGGGCTATTAAAATATCATTCTATCTCAAAATGAAAAAAATGAGGACAATTCAGAAAAAGCTTTATTTTGAAGAACTTATTCAAGAAGCAACCTTCTTTTACCTAGAAATATTTCTCGATGGATATTAAGGAGACTGTTTTTAGACAATATGAGGTTACCACTGTTAACACTAAAATAATTCTAGATAACCTCTTTTTCTGACCTGTCCTCAAATGACAAACTTTGAGAGGTTTTAACAGCCCATCAATGAACTACAGACTAAACTGAGAATCAAAACTAAACATGATAGACGATGGTAGTTTACCTCCTTGCCAGTCGGGATGTGCTTGGCCAGCTTGACTTTGGCAAAGTTTCCCTTGCCAATGGTCTTGATGAGGCGGTACTTCCCAACGTGAGGTTGATCATCACCTGTTCTACTCCTACTCCTTGATGAGCTGGAATTAGTTGAATCATCTCCCTGCACAATCAAGATAGAAAAAAACAAATGTGGCCAAGTTGAAATGTCATCAACAATTCTGCTTCCAGGAAATACAGCCCAGTATTGAAGATGAAGACATTCTGAAATCTTTAAAGGCATTGGTCAACACTGATTTGATATTTTTAAAGAAATCAGAGCTGAAGGTCCCTTTGTTACTTGAGAGGGCATGCAAGAGAATTGTATCAAAACTTCATTTGTCATAAGAGTCTTGCACGTAAACTGAAATGTTGACCTCAAAATGAACTTTGACCTTACCATGTGACCTCCAAACACAATAACAAAATAAAAGTGACTTACGGTTGCAGAGTTATGTGTCATAATAATTGACCTCAAAATGATCTTTGACCTTACCATGTGACCTCTGATTGCCCCATGACATGCAGGTCTCCTCAGTACATCTACAACCCAAGTTTGGGTGAAAAGTGACTTACGGTTGCGAAGTTATGTGTCATAAGAGAGTCTAGCACTAAACTTTAACGTTGACCTGAAAATGACCTTTGACCTTACCATGTGACCTCCGACTGCAGCATATGCAAGTCCCCATTGTACATCTACCGTATGGTTAAAAAGTGACTTATGGTTGTGGAGTTATGTGTCATAATGTTTGTGACGGATGGGCAACATTTGGATCCCTTAGATTCGCCTTCACCTCTGGTGGGCGAGACAAAAAAACTGGGTGCTGTTTCACAAAGATTTGAAGTACAACTAAATGTTCAAACTTAAATTCCTTATATGGCACAACATCACATTTGTGAGAAAATGCTCAGAGGACACACACAATGACGTCATACTGTACACATGATGGCGATTAGGCATGAGCTTAAGTCACACTGAACTCTTTGTGAAACAATTGCCATGATTTATTTCCTCTGAATGGTGAATATCCACGATAGAAGGCTATAAAGCTGAACTTACATGTGACCGTGAGCTAACTCGAGAATGAGTGTGTCCATGAGAATGGGACCCAGTCTCGTGGACTGTAGTCAGGTTGGGCATCCTGGACATCTCTCTTGTCCAATCACATTAAAAGGAAACCTGTATAGATAACAAAAAACATGGAAAATGTTGAAAGTGTATCAAAATTTCTAAAAGCCCGCATGCACATAAATTGCTACCAGTCTATGGCTCGAATAGCAGCCACTGACTCATTCAGAAAATATTGTCTTTTTCCCGGAATAGTATCACAGATGAATTATTCAGAGCCAAAACCCTGATTGCGTCTTTACTTGTGAATTACATGTAGCTGGATAAATCCCAATAAAAATTTCACAGTAAAAATATTGAAAGTTGACTCGAACTCATGGTATATCTGGCTTATTACAAATAATCTTGATATTATTCTGATCAGGATAGTTTTCCGGAAAAAAGGAGGCATGATATAATTTGAAATCATTGGCCGATGTAGACAGGCCTCATAAAAGTACATATATCAAAAGTGCATGGCTGGTATATGGATATCTTTACACTGGAAGGCCATGTACATACATGTATGTAGGCAGGCAAACATCTCTCAAAAGTAAAAGGACTGTATACTATTTTTAATACAAATCTTCATAACACCGCAAAAAAAATGAAACATACAATAGATTGGAAAGTAATAAGAGCTAATTCAGCAGGTTTCATTTTCATTACCTCTGCTTTTACACTGACACACTAAACACTCTCAAGGGGCTTCATAAACAAATATTTTGTCAGGTAACACAATTCAAATTAATCATCCCATGCTTTGTTATTATGTCCCATTAGCATATAAATCTCTCTTTATTATGAGCATACACACATGTGGCATAAAACAGACACTGCAATTGATCTGCTGTAAGAGGTTTTACTGGTATACAAGTATGAAATATAACACGCAGGGTACATTACAAACCTTGCAGTCTTTTCTAATGGAGAAAAGTGTACATAAAATAGACCTTTTGTTTTTTCTTTTTAAGAATCTAAGGTGAATTAGATACCAGGGGGCCGTTTCATAAAGCTGTTCGTACGTTAAGAGCGACTTTAAGAACGACTGGTGATCCTTTATTGGGGGTTAATAATATACACAAAAACCTTTGTTGGCGAGGGTTTTGTGCATAAGAAAGGATCACCAGTCGTTCTTAACTTACGAACAGCTTTAAGAAACACCCACCAGGGCCCTGGGAACAATATTTTCACTGGGGGTGCTGATGTAAATTTATAAAAGCAAAAAAAAAAAAAAAAAAGTTTTCACTACAAAATGGAGGTCAAATTGGTTGCTCCCGAAAAATTTAAAAAGAAAAAATATATATATATTAAAAAAAGGAAAAAGGGTTTCACAAAAAATGAATGTCATTTTGGTTTCATTTTTTTTTTCATTTTCACATACCTCCCAGAATACCTGGAGGTACTCACTGTCTATGGAAAATAATACACACAGCACCCCTGCTTCC
This sequence comes from Lytechinus pictus, assembly GCF_037042905.1. Lineage (NCBI taxonomy): Eukaryota > Metazoa > Echinodermata > Echinoidea > Temnopleuroida > Toxopneustidae > Lytechinus > Lytechinus pictus. Next base: position 37,524,417 of record NC_087251.1, on the reverse strand, counting down.
TAGGGCCATGTTTGATACACGAATAAAGGCAGATGCAAAATATTACTTTATAATTTTCATTGCTTCAGTGTGGATCCATGAACATTTGTACAGTTTTCTTCAATGGATGATTGCATGCAAAAGCTTTGTTTATCTCTTCCTGGTTTCTATATATGATTCTTCATTCTTTATACATGGAGAGTATTATCATAAATATTCTCAATATTCCAGCATAAATGGGGGATCTGTCTTTAAGAGATCTCTCTTTATTCAATGAAAGGCAGGGGGAAATGAAATTTTCATGATGCATTTTGTTGGTGATTGTTCCCGACAAAATTGACCTGAGCCAATCAGAGGCAAGGATTTTAGTAGCTTGTAACAATAGTCATTAAAATCACTGACTATTGATTTCTTTCATTGGTTTCTTGCTTTCTAAAAAAAAATCTAACAACAATGTCTCAATCACACAATTCCATCAAACCACAGTTCATACTTGTAATGTACTTGGAAGTATTGAGTGAACAATGTGGAGTGTATGAATCATTGTTCACTGTCATTCAATGGACAAGAAAAGACGTACATTAAATGGAAATTAAAATGGGGTTGTAGTGGAGAGACCGAAACATGTACATGTAGAGTACATTGTACTATCTAGATACATGTACATGTAATGCATGTAGGTCTACAATGTACTTGTATGTGATCATTATCATTCATGCTTCGTACATTATAGGCCCTACATGTAATACATTTTAAGCAAGCAAACATGTGTAAAATCATGAATTTTACTGTCTGACATAATATGGAAATGGAATCAGAAGTCTTACATGTATATATATCTTACTTTTAAAAGAAGTTTCACATTGTAAACAAATTGATCTTTTTAATCACCAAGATATACTCTGAGACTAATGGATAATGTGCTCAAGAAGAACAGAATTGAAATATTCCTAATGCATTTGAGTTGATGAACAGCACAATGTACAATGAACAGGAGCGAGTATTTATGCCTAAGGTCAAGGTTCATTGAAGCGATTATATCCTCCTCTCTTTTCTCTCGCTCACACACACACAATTGATATTGCTAGGCATTATGCATGTATGTACCCCTTTTATAGACAGCTGAAAGTCAACATGATTTTCATATCATCAAACATGTCTGCTCCAATAGTGAGATTGTATTATGCAGTTTGTTTAACAGTACAATTAAAAGGTACCGGTACTGTGGGATCTACATGTACATGGAGAGTTTGTCTGTGGAAAGAGTAGTAAAATCCATGTAGAGTATGGAGCATAAACAGTTGTATCATTAGAAGGATAAAATGAATCCCTCATTGCGTTTACATTGTAGATTTTTTTTACAGTATGCATGGTCAATTAGTACACTCATCTCAAGACAAACCAAATTTGGTGCAATGGACAATTATTCTTTTGATGTTATTCAGTGACTACATGCTCTATAACTAAAAGTACTCACAAAATGAGCAGAAAATTAGTTCTTTTGTATTTTAAGCCAAACAGCATCATGACGAGAGTTAAATGAACTTGTGACTATCATACGCAACATATGGTATACTTGCCAATGATATCTCTATTACATCATTTCCTCATTAGCTTTTGAAGGCTGAATCCAATCTCCTTTTTTTTTCCCATTAGGCACTCTGATTAGAACAACTGCTTACAAGCCAGATGTACATTACCATCCATGCCAACAACATGCAACAAGGTAGTATTACTATTCTACCGCAATGAATTGAACATGTACATTATGTATGAATATGACTCACAGCAGCACTCCAACACTGGTATCATTCAATGAGGTTCACTCCCATCTCACAATTTTAATTTGCTTACTACAGTATATCATGGACATTAGTCTTCAAGTACAGCCTAATACTAATAGAGAATTCAATATAAATCTGTATGAAGTGTTGTGTTCCAATATCATGTACATGTACACGTATATACCGTAGGTCTAATGGTCTAGGTGAGAGCAATGCTAAAAGAAACCAAATACTCAAATGAAAATTCATTCACTCAATTACATGAGGTTTTATCATATTTTCAAAATAAAGTCTGAAGACTAACAATGTAACAAATAAATAAAACAAACCATTATGTAATTCAAAATTAAAAGAATTAAGTCCATACTTCAGAAGTACATGTAATATCAATTTCAAGCAAAGTTTACAGACCATATAAAATGGCCTGAGACTTCATTATTTTATACATGTACATACATGACTGTGTCTCTAAATATTAAATGGGTTGGTATCTCTCAGCTCCAGATACTCCCATTAATTTAAGCAAGACCCCAAATTAATAAATAATACAATTGACTGAACCCTAAAAGCAATTTATATAAATGCATGTACCCCTGTCTATTCCGGGTACCTCAGTCACACACCTTTGCCTACCTAGGTGTTTTCAGACCGACTTCTTCACCAGAATACCAGTTAAATTTCAAGAACTTGTTCATGTCCATACCAACCTGAAGCAGAACCTTTGGGAGTATGTTTTCGAAGTTACGAGCATGCGCAATATGGTCTGATATTCAAAATCGCTAGCTCAGCAGCCCATTGCGCCTGTGCCCAACTAAATTCACTGGGTCCAGAAAGTTCTTTGTCATACGCATTCACACTGCACAAATACCTACATGTACACCCTCGGTAAAATCCCAGCGATATATTCACGCAATTTTGACAAGTACATTGCAGGCCCTGCAACCGTACCTACTAATTTTCTTATTTTTGTATTTTCTTCCAAAATATTACATTAATTTGTTTTCATACTGCTAAAGATATTTGGTATTTTCAGACCAGGGTACATGTAGATCAGGGTGAATTTCCCAATCAGAGAATACCTGGTATTCTTGAATTTGAGGTGGTCTGAATACACTAAGAAGAGTGCATTACCACAAACCATGGCCAGTACCATACATGTACATGATTCCCACCATGTCAAATCTGCATATTTTGTTTCCTGTGTTTTTTACAGTCTATTGTTGAAACATGTTATAAACAAAAACAAAAGGGGAGGTTTAGGTTGTATGTTTTCAAGCTGGTAATTAATGACAAATTAATTATTAACTACAGAAATACATTTCTGAAGCACTCCAGAGTAGCATTGCTCAATGCAGTCTAGAGGATTTTTAGGAGCTTTCACATCCACAATGGACCAGACAGTCTGAATCGGTCAAGTGTAGATCAGTCCGGGAAAGCAAATGTAAACAGGGTCCAATTCAATAATTTTCTGTTCTTTAACTTGGATATTCATCTGTTTTCTATTAAAAAAAAACTTTGTTATTTGAAAACAAAAGGAACACAAAAATTTATTTTCCAAATACCAATCCAGATTGACTTGCAAAGTCATTTTAGAAAAGAAAGAAGTGTTAACTCAACCCTGGACAGCTGAAAAGGTGCGCAAAGGGACAGGCATTATTGAATAACGAATCCCTATGTCTCTGCCAGCTTAGAATTTGGATTTTATCAGGCCTGGGCTGGATGACACTAGTGATAGCTGACAAGAGTTGCAATGAGAGACGGATATCATATACAGGATAGAAAATCTGCTTTATTACTGAACTACTTTCTTACAAACAACATGTGAATACGATTTACCAGTAGTAGTAGTGGCCATTTACAAATTAAAAATAAACAATATTTTTTTAAATACATGCAACGTTCTCGCCAGGTTCATTCTGATGCATAGCGGCCTCGGTGCGTGTAAAGCAAGCATGGGGGGAGGGTTCGGGAGGGGGTGTCCCCCCCTCCCGCGCAAAGCATGTTTCTAACATCATCTATTCTAATATTTTGTTTATTAGAATTAAATTCACCACATTAAATACAAGAACGTGCAAGTATCCCTTAAAGAATTTATGTACATCTATCTCTGAGGTTCCAACTTTACATGTATAACATATCTACAGTGGAAAGCAATTCTTTTGAAAAAAAAATCAAAAAAATTCCTATTAATGTTGGGGCATGGGGGGAAAACCCGGCTTGAGCCCTGACCGGAAGGTTTAGCCATAACAAATTCTGGGTCCTGGATCGGCTCGGAACTCGGAGCCACCGCTCAACACCGCCGCTGCAGCCCCTAGAGAAGCCTGGCCTCGCTAGGTGCATGCTAGGCCTGAATGCAATTTCGTACCCCGCAATGTTAGCGAACTAAATTAACAGAAAGTTTTGTCCGAATCAATTCCAAAGTAACAATCTTAACCCGAGTTTCAACCTCACTGAGCATCAGGAACAGGTTTATTCTGGCTTCGATCTTGATTTCATCGTTCGAATGATCAGATTAATAGGGTACTCCGCCATATATTTTTTTGGATATGTGCTGAAGTAAGCGATTACAACCAGCAAACACGAAGTCAACAAACAGTGTTGCTGCCCTTTATGTTTGTTTGGCGAAATTTAACTAAGAATTTGAACGAAGACATCATGATCGCATTTAAAATAAGGCCGTTTCCAAAACTAGATTTGGCTTAAATTCATGTTAAAGATCAATTAAGTTAGATTATTTGGGAGTAAATATGAGCTCAGTTCACCCATGGAGGTAAAAAGTTACACTATCTTGCTGTTTATTTGACTTAATATTACAACTTCCAATCTCTGCTGTTTTAGCTCTCAACCTGGACCGGCTTGACCCGGCGGAAATCCCCCTAACTCGCCAGGTTCCGAGTTCCAGCCAGGCCCGGCTCCCAGCATTAATTCCTATGAAACTGTGGTCAGCCATCATGAAATATTAGCAGGATGCAATTGAAAGGGCTTTATTTATCCTTGAAATAATGCAGCTACAGATGTCATAACAGACAACCCTCACCCAATGTCATATCATGAGAAAATTACATTTCAGACAGACGCACGATCGTATGATTGGCTTGTCTGATAAACTGCAAAAAATATACAATGTGCACCTGCCAAATCAAATCAAAATTCCTCATTAACATAAAAATATTCATGTAAATATCTGTACATTAAATTTAAGCCTAAATATTTCACGAACTACATGTATGTGTGGATCATCATTGTCTTCCTTGTTTCCATACATGTACTGATAATATGGCTATGTATTTCAAGACAGTTTTCTAAACAAGCCCAATCAAAGTATTGAACCTGTTCATAACCATGTTGATTTCAGCAACAATTTTGCTGCCCTAGTCGCTGTAAAAAGTATTGGGTAAGTTTTTTACCACCACGAGGGTTATTATGTGTCCAACCAATTTTGGGCAGTATTTTAGCCAATGCGGGAAGCATATTGTCCAGTAAGGTTTAAAAAAAGTAGCAATTACTTTAGAATGGGCAAAATTTCCATCACACTGGATAAATAAAAATGCCCAATAGAAAAGCCCAATGTTCAAAAGATCCCTGGAAATCCCCATTCATAGCAATGTATCCAATGTTCAGATTTAGGCAGCAATTTGTGAAAAGTATCCCCCCCCCCCCCCCCCGTAAATAAAAAATAAATAAATAAAACTTTGCCTGATCATAACTTTTAAGAATAATTTCTAATTAAACATCTATGGTAAACTCCAATCCCCAATTATATTTGAAGCACCTCCTTAGCTGATGAGGGGTAGTTGCCACTAATATGCTTTTCACACTGCACTTTTTGTCCTAAATTGGTGGAGCTAAGGGGGGGTCTTAGCCCCACCAATTTCCCGGGGTTAAGCTTAGCCCACTTCGTTTTTCACACTACGTTTTAGCAAAGTGGGCTAGCACGGTAAATAGTACGGTACTATCTGGCCCTGCAAAAAAGCAGGGTTAGCCGGCTTATTGTGGTGCTAGCACCACAATTGCGATGCTAAGAGATGCAGTGTGAAACGAAACAGGGCTAAGCAAAAGCGGGGCATTAGCCAATCACAGAAGTCGAAATTGCACGTTAATCGCGCTCTGTATGGTAAAATCATCAATATTCATGAGCTGTGTGATTGCCCGGGGTTAAGGCGTTAACCCCGGCTAAGTCCAGGGTTAAGGATAGTATGGGGTTAAGGAAATGCAGTGTGAAAAGCATATTACATGCCACTGCCTAAAACACAAATAACCTTGCTTCAGCTATTACTTTACATAGCTTTGTTTATGCATGTCCATCCTGATTAATTCCAGTCATTTCATTCACTGATCAGGTCATGAAGAGACACTGCTTTACTTCTTGGTTGGGTCAAGTAAGTAGATTAATTTGATAAAATGTAATAAAATCTCTTACTGTGAGTGCAATTAAAAAGGAATGGTTTCTATGAACATCAATCTCAAAGTGAATCATCAGAATAAATGTGGTATTAGATTTCTGCTTATGAGTTTACAGTGTACGTTATCCATATTTGTGAGACATAATCTTACAGATCACCATAAATAAATAAAAGAGGTTATTTCATTTATTTGTAGATTACTTTAACTCTTGGATGGCTGGCAGAAGGACATTAGGAATTACGCATACAATAAATTCCCATTCCTGTGTGATTGGCATAAAGTGTCAACTCTTGTGCATATGTACTGGACATTCTATGTCACGGCAGACGCGCGGGAATGGAAAATCGCCATGCACAACCAACCTAAAACCTCTTGTAAAAGGGAAGCAACAGACTACATGAAGGTCTAAATAAACAATATCATCATCACTTCAGGCATCTACAAAAACTTTTTTTGCCCGATAAAAAAAACTGCTTGCCCTATTTGTTTTTTTATTATGATGGCACTACTCTTATTTTTAAAGGTCATACAAAATAACAACAATTGAGAATCATGTACAGTATAAAAGAACACACATTTGAAAGTATATTTTCAGCAACGTAGGCCTGAGTCATTACGTTTATTTTGATTTTTTTTTCGCTATTTATAAATGGGGCTAAAATTTTATATTTTGCATCTTTAAATCCACGAAATGGTTATCTGTTTGCTATATTTTTTTTCTTAGAATTGTTTTGATTTAGTTGGAAACTATAAAGAAAACCAGTGAAAAATATTCAGCTCTTTATTGACTCTGAAAAAGATCGTTTTATGATGTAAAAAAAAAGTGGAGTGGCTAAAATTTCACATTTTGCATCATGAAACGGTCATTTATTTTTCATAAATTAGTTGGAAACTATCAAGAAAATTAAGAATATTCACCTCTCTCTTGTCTTTTCTTCATCATTTCATGATGTTACACTCGGTCAATATTTTTTTTATTGTAGTCCCGCATGTAGACTTTCATGGGTTTTTTTTTTTCATGGTGTTGGAGCATTGATCGTTGATCGTATCGTTTAATCGTTTTGATCGTTTTACACTTGGTCAACATGAAAGTCTACATGTGGGACCACAATAATAAAAAACATTTACCGAATGTAATCGTCAGAAATCAGAGTAAAGAAAGAGAGTCAAGAAAGAGCTGAATATTCTTCATTTTTTCTGTAGTTTCCAACTAAATCAAAACAATTTCAAGGTAGTGTGGAAAATAGATGTCCATTTCATGGATTTTTGCAAAATGTGAAATTTTAGCCACTTTTGGTGGTTTTTGCATCGGCAAATTGCTCAAGTAGCGCATGCGCAGTCATTGCACACATAGAACGTAAGATGCGATGGCACGGTTTTTCGAACGAGGTACCCGGCGATAATTTATTGGTAATTGGCGCTGATTTTACATCAGTTTCCACTGTTTTTTTTTACTGGTTTGACATAATGTGAGAGATAGTTGTGATTATCCAAAAGATATTGAGATTTAGAGGGTCTACTGATATTTTATTTTCAAAACAACCACTTGCCCGATCGGGCAATTGACTTTGAGAAATGCTTGCCCGCACGTAATTTTCACTTGCCCCGGGCAAGCGGGTTTGTCGCGCCCTGATCACTTTAAAGCTTTGAATACATAAACTGGTCATATCACCAACCAAATTTGCATGTGACCGTAAACCTTTAATACCATGATGTACAGTACCTACCCTACATGTACGTGCAATTTATCTCAGAGTGTGTTTTAAGTGTAATCTCGATTTATACTATGCAAATGTTTTCGCCCATATGTCAACACAGAATTTAATTATTTTTAGCCATTTGTTACACTTCACAAAGTGATGAACTTGTACTTGGGAGCCTTCTACAGCTGACGTTCAATAAAGAATACAATGCCTGCTGATGAGTCACACCTTAGTATGAATAGCCATGCATAATAAGGTCAGCTGTCATGCAGCAACAACAATAGTCATGGTATTCATTTCTAACATAAAATATTCATCAGGGGCATTTAAAACAGAACCATAAATTTTGCATATTTTCTTTTCCGGGGTAGCTTGAAATACATGTAGACTGTACATGTATCAATAAAAATATGAGTCATTAACATTAATTTTAGAAGAACAAATGCTTTTACAAATGTGCAGCTACTTTAAAGGGTTAAGCAGCAGGGGTAGGGGGGAATGTCCCATAAAGGCCATACAGTGTATAAAGTAAAAGTCGCTGAAAATTCACACCTCACAACTTTCCCCCATGAATTTCCAATCATTAATTAACCAAGTACAACACAGAGCAAGAAAGTCCATGTACACTCCATTAAAGCAGTTCATAATTATCAGGTGTGCAAAGACACATGTACGCGAATCGTACATCTCTGTCCACGTAAAAGCAGCAGCCCTACATACATGTATTACATGCATAAACAGGAAGCCACACAATTAGCTGGAGGAAAGAAAGACACAATGACCCTTCACTAACACACTATTCTGTCCCAATTCCAAATCTTATGGATAGCATAGGTATTCTCTGAGGAGATAGCACATGATCTCCTAAACCACAGCACAGGGAATAATTTTGCTTTACAAATTTGAATACTGGTAGCATTTTTGGTCATAAGAGAAAAGCTCTCAACTAAGTAATGTACAGTCCTATGTAAAAAATATGCTATATAAGACTTTATGCATAGCAGTCTTTCAAAAATGTATAGCAAATTGCGATGCGATACCAGGACAATTATTCCCTGCAGTATGCAATCACCCAGGTTTTTTAGAAAGGGGAAAGATAATTTCCCATAATAAAAAAAACCTAATCACAAAATATACAATTTCCTTGAATGTCCATTATACAAATATAAGATAATGAAATAATCTACATAATGATTTTCACGGGCTGGGTACATTTTGTATATGAACTGAATGCTCCACCACTGGCTCATAATCGCTAAAAACCACTTCCGCTACCATAGTGAAAAGAGATCTTATCTGCAGTTACTACGAGGCAACTTTGAGTTCCGACTACGGTAAGTAACAGAAAAAAAGAAATTGAAGCGAATAAGCCGGAAGTGTCAACATTCCTTTTATTTTTGGTGGTGGGTGCATATGGAACTCTTTCCTTCTTTTTTTCCCCAAATATTAAAAACATTTATTTTTTTTACGATGAGAATCAGAGGTTATTTTTCAAAAGTATGATTTTAATCTGAATGAATGAACTTCTCAGTACTTAATATACGTGTATTCATTTAGTTTAAACTTATGTTTAAGAGGTATCCAACCCAAATAAAAAGTTGTTTTTATCGAAAAAGTGAAAAATCAGATTTAGTACATAGATGAAAGTTTTGACAAAATTGGACAAACTCTGAGAAAGTTATGAATTTTTAAAAGTTGTAAAAAAAGGTAATCGCTATACCATGGAGACTTCAAATTGGCTACACTGGTAATGTCATAGTGATGTAAGGCATGGCAAGGACTACTCTCCCATTTACTCAAATACATAAAATTTTTAAATTGTAATTTTTTCAAGTTTTATTTAAAAAAAATTTCTTCTTTCTCTTTAGGGATCTCGATTTTGAAAGAGTCATAAGTTTCTTATTGCTTATCTGATTTATTTTAAACTTTCTCCATAACTTTTTTATCCTCTCACACGTAACTGTAGTTGGATTTCCCCTTTAAACCTAACTGGGATTATTTATAAATTTCAATCTTAAAAAAAAAACCACGTTATTATTCCATTCTGATAGGTGTATTTTTTATAGTAGTCACAAAAAATGTAGGCCTAAAGATTTCTATTGTTCAATATTATGTTTTATATTGACACAAGGTCAAAGTTCATTGACCACATGACCTTTGACCTTGATTATATGACCTGAAAATCATACCAAATAATCAGTGACAGACACTTGATTAAGCCAGGCCCCCTGCCCAACCAAAAATTCCAAGCTGAATAAAGTAGTTTAAGCCTACATGGTTTATGATACTTTTAAAAATTTAACCTGGGATACTGTAAAAGATGGTCAGAAATGTGACAAAATAAAATATGTCACGATTAAAACACAAAGTGACAGTCTGTCATATTTTTGTATCACAGATTCGTCACACTGGCTCACTCTCACACATCGCACAGGTCACTCGTGTTGTGCCAGGTTAACTTGGCTGCCGGCATTGGAAATTAATCAGAGTTCTGACTACACTCTTTCTAGTTTTCACAATATTTAGCAGTTTATCAAGGTTTATAACTTGTGATTTACATTTGGGCCAATGTCAAGAACTCTCAATCTGACCAAAAAATATGACAGCCTCTCTCGATCTCTCAGTCACAGTCACAGTGCAGTCACACACACAGTCACAGATCTCTGCACACACGCTGTACACAACTCCATTCCACACAACGCCTGCGCCTGTCAATGGATAGACGGGCCATGTCGGGCTGAATTGCACTCAACACTACGTGTACTGCACCAGTGCGACCAAAAACTTCACCAACACCCATATTGCAAGGCCAGAATAAATTTACTTACCAGGGTTTCAACAACTGAACCAGCACTCCAAATTTCGCGTGTACAGCTATGAAAAAACGTAGCTTAAATCTACTTCAATCTTCTGGATGTACATTTCCCAGATTAGTCCTAAATCGGCACCAAAATGTCGAGTTCCTTCATGATCCACATCTGTTTGTGAAAAGATGGCCGAAAGCAGTTATAATTAGTTCGGATATGTTCGGCAGGCTTATAATTTCCGAAGCGAGAACCGAGCGGATTCGGAAGGGATTTCGTCGCTTGTTCGCTCATGTCAGTAATATCGACTGTAGATGGGGTTTATTCACAATTGGGAAATAAGCTTCATGATTAGATCTATATTCATTGATAATTGAAATTGGAGAAATGGAATTTTGACTAATCTCGCAGGGTTTGTTTTCATGTCTTATGTCAGCTAGAACCAGGGATCGAAGCATCTAAACACACATAAATTATTAAAAAAAATAAACAAAACCTTAGAGGATGATATCTAGTCTAGAACTAGGGAAAATAATGTAATAACTACTTATTTCAGGGCATTAAAATGAATGCTAAGTAATCAAAGCCTGTCTTTATTTAGGTTAAAGGGTCAATATTGTGAACTAATATACAAGCATAGTAGTCATTGAATGCATTTTTTATCAATAAGAATTTAAATATGGCATCTTTTTCACCTGTTAGTATTTGAATTTAAAGCCCTCTCTCTGTAATATTTATATTTAATGTTTAAACATTTAATTTACATATTCATTAATTGGATACTAGAAAGCTTCTTACGAAAATTATATCTTGAATTTTTCAGACCATTTCGTGCTTGCACATGATGTTTTATCCAAAAAGGACAAAAATATGCTTATATTCTATTTTGATCGGGCATCTGATGATTCTGATCGCATTAAAATCTAATTTGAAATTGGTAGATTTACTCAATAAAACACATTTTTAGTTTATATCATTCATACCGCAACCCTTTTGGTGTACATGCATCAATCTAACAAAGTAATGAAAATGAATATCTTCTCATGTTTTTGCTAAGTATGGGGCATGGTTTTTGTAGAAAAGAAGAGAGAACAAGATAGAATGGGAGAAGAGGTGGGGAGAAATATAAATGGAGAGAGGGGGCCGGGAAGGGAAAGCGAGAGGGGGGGGGGGGGTTGGGGGCTGTATAATTAACATTACTTTCCATAAAATTACAATAAGTGCATTGTCAAGGAAGTTATGTTGACCTATGAATGCCAATTATATTTGTTTAATTGTTACACCAGCCTCTGATTTGAAGTAACTGTTTTGTAGTAATGTTGATACAAACCCAAATTTCCTGATTGTTTGTGTGGAAATCACTGGCGTACAGATGGGAGGGGGGTGGGGCTCTTGTGGTCTTGCCCCCAGAAAATTTTCATGGCAAGGAAAAAAATGAGAAGAAACAAAAGGAAAGGGATAAAAGTGAAATATATCATTTTCTGAATATTATGTCAAAATATCACAAACTTGGATTTTTGTAGTAGAAATATTTACACTCAAATTTTTTTAATTTTACGCGATATGCTATATCAAGCCCCCTTAAAATATTTTGCAAATTTGCAATGAAATGCAAGACTTTCAAATTGATTTTTTGACCTGAAAATGACTTGCAATCTATTGCAAGTTTCTTGCCACACCCCATGAGTGTAGTGTAGACCAACAGTAATTATACCAAACTGATAGTAAAACCAAAGGGGTTTGTGGTATTGTAGTATCTGAGATCATGAGATGTACTATAGGCCCATTGCTTTTAGAACAAGTGAATATTAACCGGACATTTGATGTTTATTTTTAGTGACTGGTGTATTGAATTTTGCAACATTCATGAAGCGATTTCTTAAATAATAGAAAATTGGAATTGTATAATACTGACATTAAATGCATGATGCAAAAAGAAACAAGTGGTGTGAGGCCAATTCATGATGTTATTAGCTAAAACTACAAAAAACAACCCTGTTGCAACAACAAAAGACAAAAGGAGAAAATATCATAAAAATTAGATAAACTTTACTGAGTTGCATATCCTTTTAAACAACAGCATGAAATATATTTCTAGAACACTTAGACTGTAACAAGACTGAAACGCTTACATTGAACATATTTTTCTACATTAAAAAATACAAAATTTTCTGCACCTTTCCAAACAACAGGGTCCATTTCATTAAGCCTTGTTATTATAACAAATGCTTTATTTCTACGACATTTTCATGATCAGACAATCAAATCGAATGATTTCAGTAGCTCAAAACTATTATTTCAAAATTTGTTATTGTAACAAGTTTTATGAAATGGGCCCCTGGTCATCAGGGGAGCATTTCATGAAGAGTTTTGTCAGTGATTTTCACTTACTTATTTGCTCTCAGCTAATCAGATTTGAGGATTTCCAGTAGCTTATAACATCAGTCAGCAAAAAATAACTGACAAAATGTTCATGAAATGCTCCCAAAGTGTCAAATGTAGAAGACCGATGATGATGATGACGAAGAATTTGGATACCATTATGAAATTGAAAGTCATAACCAAGTGTTCAGGTTTAATTTTTTTATTCCAAAAGCCCTGTGATTATCATTAAAGGTTTGATATTAAAGCTTTGAGATACTCAAACCTTTAAAAGAGCAATTAACAATCCTAGTTTCTACTATTGCATAATTCACTTATTCAATTATTGATTTTTGAGATGATGAATGAATTCCCTGGAATTAAAATGTCTAATAAGAAGAGAGGACAGTTAGAATAACTTCATCAAAATGAATTAAAATGACAAAGTTATTAAATTTTAAAGGTTTCATGGGAAATCAATTTGCCTTAAACTGCACTAATGCAAGGTCAAACAACGACAACTAGTGCAAGTATTGCACATTTTACAACACATGCATTCTGTATAAGGAATCATGGGATCAATCCAAGTGCATACGCTATAGAATACGCCATGCTACAAAACTTGAGGAGTCCACAGTCTTCACTTTAAACATCTTTTTAAATTTTACTCAGTATGTTTTGAAGTTATACTTGTGCATTAGAAACAATCCACAAATCAATCTTCACACTGCAATATGTTCTTAAACTTATTTTGTCCTGGCAGTACTACCTATCATGACATTGCCCCCAAATAAAGCAAATTCTTTGGCACATATCATCACACACCATGTCATAGTTCACCAAATATTAAAAAAAAAGTTTCCTTTATCTACACTTATACATCACTTTGGACTAGAAACCAGTATGAAGTTCTTGGAAGAAAGAAGACGCATAATCATACAACATGGCTTATGTCATGACACAGGTTGCACGATTCTGCCTTTGTTCAAGCCTTTCAATATCAAATAAATAATATCCATAAGAGTATGCATATTATTACGCTTCTTACACCGTTAAGTTACATGCTGACATAAGTGTAGAGATAAGTTCAGTTCAACACCTAGAATTATGATTCAGCAGGTTCAATAAAGGCACCACAAATGAACATGATCAAGTAAATAATGCTAGGACAATAATCAATAGAGATTCTGTTTTGTGTGTGAGTTTTCTTTTTGTTCATTTAGGAATAACTTATCCCTATAGCATCATCTAAGAAAATCATTTTACATATCAATGGATCACCGATTTCCCCAGTGGTTTGGTCACAACCCTTTTTGAAACTCAGTGTGTGTGATCTGCATTGAATTTTGCAGAAAATCCTATGTTCAACATAAAATTTCTCAAATCCCAAATGGTCCATGTTATGAAGAGACCCAGGACCAAGGTGTGCAGCTGGATGTGACCAAGACAGCATAAGGTGTGGGAATCACAGAAATATGGTCAGAGTCAACTGCAGGCTGCAATTCCCCTGCGTGCAAAGACATGAAGGGAACAACCTTCCTGGTATCACATCGCAATTCGCTCAACATTTTTGAAAGACTGCTATTGCTATACAAAAAAAAGTATTTTATGTAGCAGATTTCTATATAGGTCTGTATAGAAATTAGTTGAGAGCTTTTCTCTTATGACCTAAAATACTAATCAAATGAAGCAGAATTATTCCCTGACACGTATAACGTGTGGTGACCATTACTTAAGATTGTCTGTTCATCGGATTTAAGAAGATCCTTTTCCTTCTCAATAGTTCACTTGTAAACCTTTCCTAAAGACTGTCCCTTCATCAGATTTATGAAGAAAATTTTCATCTCCAACAGCTCAATGTCAGCCTTTCCCAATGACTGTTTATGCAACAGATTTCCAAAGATAATCGTCCTCCTCATGAATCACTGAAATCCTTTCCCTCAAACTGTCTGTTCATCAGATCTAATAAGACATCTCTGATCTTCACTGTAATCCTTTCACCCCATCAGCATCCACAATGTAATAACAGACATTTTTGGGTAAATGAGGTGCAAATAAAATCTCAATTTGTCTAACTGGCATCTCCGCTTTGAGTTCACTTTCGTGGCTACATTCCCCATTCACAGAAGTTCTATTAGTTCTCGTGTCTGTCGCATCTGACGGGGGCAACCTGTAGGGTGTGCGACTGAGCATAAGACGGACCTTGACGATGTTGGACCAGGTGAGACCCAGGGCAGGCATCATGTCCGACTCGGTGGGATCAAGTGACGCTTTCATATTTGCCGTTACCTGGATGAATATAGTGATAAAATGAAAAAAAAGGAGGATGGTTTATTGAAACAACAGAAAAAACATTCTGGGAGTAATTGAAATGATGATGCTAATCAGAGTAAATAGCTTTCTGACATAAAAAATGTAAGTCAAAGGACAAGTCCACCCCAACAAAAAAGTTGATTTGAATAAAAAGAGAAAAATCCAACAAGCATAACACTGAAAATTTCATCAAAATCGGATGTAAAATAAGAAAGTTATGACATTTTAAAGTTTTACTGAATTTCACAAAACAGTTTATGCACATCCTGGTCGGTATGCAAATGAGGAGACTGATGACATCGTCCACTCACTATTTATTTTTGTATTTTATTATATAACATATGAAATATTCTAATTTTCTCCACTTTGTCAAGTGAAACAACAATTAATTCCTCCATGAACATATGGAATTACATGTAGCATTGTTTAATACTATATGGTTCAGTCAAGTTGGTCCTTATTGTCAAATCTGTTAAAAATGAAATATTGTATATTTCAAACAATAGAGGACAAAAGAAATAGTGAGTGAGGCAGGGTGCGACATAAGCGCTTGCCCGATTGCCCGGGGCAAGTAAAAGTTAGAGTCGGGCAAGTGTTTTGAAGCAAAGACAAAAACTGCTTGCCCGAATCGGGCAAGCAAAATTCTCCTATGGAAATGATATTTTAGAAAGATTCCCCATATTTCACCATCAAAATATAGAAAAGAAAAAGAGACAAAAAAAAAGCAATATTATTAATTTCTTCTTTCAAAAAAGTTTATAATTCGAATTGCAAAATTTGCGCCGTTTTCTGCAATAAACACACAGCTCAGAGACGTACACACACACACAGAATCAATGGCAGTCTAGCATACAGTACCTAGCTAGCTAGCGCCTAGTCCACGCAGCCGATGCATGTAGTTAAGTTTCTACAGTGTACGGTACTGCACGAACGAAGTTTTCTCACCAATGAAAATTCTTATAATGTTCATATTTCCTAAAAATTGGGGTAGCTCTGTCATTTGTAAGCAGTAAAAGGAGAAATTTTCTCTTCTGTTATGCTTCAAAAAGATCGGGTTTCGAATGATCGTCTGTATCGCACACACTGAAATACATTGTTTGACAGTCCCACATATGCATTTGTGTGTATGTTGATAAACGTGGTTTCTTTCGTAACTATTTTTTTTAACCAAGGAAATTGATAAATTTTCTTCTTTATTTATGACTGGATAGGGCTGGATAGTTTGAGCTTTCTTCCTCTCTATTTTCTTTCTTTCTGCCTATCTTTCCTTCATTTGAATCTCTCTTTGTTTCTTTAAATTTCCTTCCTTCTTTTGTTCATTTTTCTGTTACTATAGCTGTCTTTCTTTTTGTCATTCTTTTCTTTCTATCTTTTTTTTTCTTTCTTCCTTCATTCCTTCCTTTCTTTTTGTCTTTCATTCTTTCTTTCTCCTTCCTTTCTTTCTGTCTTTCGTTCTTTTGATCTGTCTTTTTCCATCCATCCTTTCTTTTCTTCCTGTCTTTTTTTCTTCCTTACTTTCTTCATCCCTTCCTTCATTTCTTTCTGTCTTTCGTTGTATCTTTCTTTTCTTTTGTTTCCTTCCTTCCATCTATCCTTATACCTTTTCTTTCTTCCTATCTTCCTTCTTTCTTTTCTCTCATTTTCTTTCTTTCTCTTTTCCTTCCTTCCATCAATCCTTTACCTTTTCTTGTTCTCTTTTCTTTCTTCCTGTCTTTCTTTTTACCTTTTTTCTTTCTTTTTCTTTTTTTATTCGTTCCTTTCTTTCCTTCCTTTCTCTTCCCCTCAGTTTTTTTTCTATTTTTTTTTCTTTCCTTCCTTCTTTCTTTCTTTCCTTCTTTTTTTCTGATTTTTTTTTTTTTTTCATCCATCCTTCCTTTTCTTCCTTATTTTTTCTTTCTGCCTTCCTTCTTCTCTTTCCTTCATTTCTTTCTGTCTTTCGTTGTATCTTTCTTTTCTTTTTTTTCCTTCCTTCCATCTATCCTTATACCTTTTCTTTCTTCCTTCTTTCCTTTCTCTCGTTTTCTTTCTTTCCCTTTTCCTTCCTTTCTGTTTACCCTTTTTCTTTCTTGTTTTCCTTTTATTCATTCCTTTCTTTCTCTTCCTCTCATTTTTTTTCTATTTTTTTTCTTTCCATCCTCCTTTCCCTTCTTTCTTTCCATCTTTCTCTTCCCCGCAGCCATTCTCTCTCTCTCTCTTTATTTATTTTTTTATATTTTTGTTTCTTTCTTCCTTCCTTTATTTCTTCGTCCTATCTGTCTTTCTTCTTACTTTTTTTTCTGTCATTCTCTCCCCCCCCCCTCTTCATTTTTTCCCCTCTGGTTATTTTCAGTGATTTCCCCTTTTTTATTGTGTGTCCTAGTCCCATCCAAAATATATGGAAAATATATGAGATTAGGAAATTAATTAAAGAGCATATTTACCATTTATTTTGTCATGATGTTCAAGATAGAAATCATCAAAAAAAAAAAAGAAATAGAACTACAAGGTACATCAGTAGTCATGTTGAAAAATGTATTTTTAAAGCCATCAATGGTATGGTATGTAAAACTATAAGGCTATAACTTGTTTTGAAGCAATAAAACTTTGTTTTGAAGGATTTTTTCGGGCAAGTGAAATCTATATTCGGGCAAGTATTTTCCAACTATTTGAAAATTTACTTGCCCGACTGGGCAAGTGCTTCAAAAAAGTTATGTAGCACCCTGAGTGAGGGACATCATCTACCGTCTCATTTGCATGTCACTGAGATGTGCATATCATTGTTTTGTGAAAAATAAGCGAAACTTTAAAATGTTTCAACTTTCTTATTTTACATTCGATTTCGATGAAATTATTAGCGTTATGTTAGATTTTTCTCTATTTATTCAAATCAACTTTTTTCTGAGGTGGACTTGGCCTTTAAAGCAGAATAAGCGGAACAGTAGAGTTAAAGTATATTTCTTTCAAAGTCTCATTCTTATTTTACCAAATTCTATGTTTATTGTAAGAAAATGCCTAGAAATGATGATTGAAACAAAAATTACATTCTTTTTAAAGCAATTACTTAAAGGTAAATTGTGACATTGGTTTATTTCAAAACCTTCTTTTAGATTTCACTCTTCGCTTTTCAAAATACTCATAAACAAGTTCTGAGTCCATAAAATGTATTGCATTGGCCAAAAGAACTGTTTTTATTCTCAAAAAAATATATAAAGAAGATAAATTTTGCCAAGTGAGCTTTCTTTTGATGCAGATTTTGAAATTGATATAAAAAATGAAGAGCGCCACCTTGAGACCAAATGACATCAATACCTGCTCATGAATATTCATATCCATCGCCTCTGCGCTTGTCTCACGTGCCGATCTGTATACCGGCTATACAGTACAGTATCGGATTGAACGGCGGAGTCTGTTTGCGACTTTTTCATTCATATCCTGTAGGAGCGTGTGCATTCGCGCAGTCCCTCGATAAATTAAATAACTTGGAAACAACCAAGGAACTTTTTTAAATGACCATCATAATAATTGTGATGTTATGCACGTTGTTTTTCAAATCGCGGAGAATAGGTCCTACGTACATCTTGATATCTGGGCAGAGTACCAGGTACCGAGAGACGGCTTCCTTCCCTTTCCTTGCTTTTCATCTTTGCTTCGTTTCTCTAGCTGTATTATTTTTTCTTTACTTGTCCAGGGTATGAAGGGAGGGAGAATTAGGGTTGCTTGTGAAAGGGCTATTCTTATTTTTTTCCCCGTTTTTTATTTCTATTTTATAATTATATTTACATACGCACTTTTGTTTCGATTCCGATTCACTGGATTGTTATCAATTTCTTCAGGTTCTGTATTTTGATTTGTTCATTATTATAACGTGTTGTAACATTTTTTTTAAAGGAAAAGGAAATCATTTTGTATTGAACTAGCTTTGCCGCCATTCTTCATTATTTTGCTTTGTGCGTTATATAGGCCTATAAGATGCTCTTTCTCTTCCAGTGATTATTTGTCAATATACTGCCTCAATGTATTTATCACAAAAAAATGACAAATACCGCGTGGCCTATGCCTTTTTTTTTAAACAATATATTCTGGGGCGGATCCAGCTTTCACTAATAACGGGGCCGGGGTGAACAATATTTTCATCCACATTTTTCCCGATCGATCGGCAGCTCAAAGTTAGTTTTTGTTGGAATCTATAGTCGTAACAGTACTAAACCCTATAAAAAATGCGAGCGTGAGGTATTATTTTCGGACTGTGTATTGTGTCCTGAAAATTGATCTGAGCAATATGATCATTAAACAAGATGCACACTGACGGATAAGGTGCTCAAAAATTTGAATAAGTAAAGGCCTATTTAGTTCCCTTGTTCGTTTTACTATAAGCCCTTCAACAATGTTTCCGTGTTTTGTATTACATTGATCAGTTAATATTTCTTTATGTCTCATACTATTTCGATATGAATTATACCTTGTCATTGTACTTGTTACTATGATTTTATATACTAATAACTCTGAACTTGTGAACCTGTTTAACCATGACTGAATGAATAAATCAATAAATGAATTGGTATAGATGAATAGATGTTCCATCGAACAGGCAATGCGAACACAAAGCGCGGGCTAAATTGTTTTTATACATGTGTAGTGACATGATTGGCTCCCACCCCTCCCCAAGTCTGAATTCCCCTCACCTTTTTTTATTCATTCTTCCTCTTATATTTTGCCCCCCCCCTCTGCTTTCGTTCATATTACTTTGCGCCGCCAATATCGGGGGGGGGGGGGGGGGGCGTAACGTCGGCCTCCTGGATCCGCCTATGATACCGGTGCGTAGGTCTGTATGTTATAACCATGTAACATCGATCCCCCTCCAAGTGTCTCTTTGCATTTTTCTTTTCAACTTGTTATGGTAGTATACTGAACAAGAACAAGTATGACGTCTCCTAGGTGCCTCTCCCTCCACCCACTCCTCCTCGGTCCGCTGCATGTGCTCGGATAATAAAATCATGGTGATATATATATAATAAAATTGCAAATTTTATTGCAAAAACTGCATTACTCGTGAATTTGTGTTTCGCATTTCTGATGTCTTATTAAATATATATATATATATTCGAGGACGTACAGCTAGGCGGAACTATTTGGGGGAAGGGGTCTTCCATCTCTGTGTGATTCCGAAGTTCCGATGATGGTTCAGAGAATGTACTTCATGCAAAATCACGTTTTGGCATGACCTCTCAGCGCTGGGCATATCGACGGACAAAAAAATGCAAAAATGTGATGGATCGAAATGGTAAAAAATATATATTTTAAAGAAAACCATCGTTATAAAATGCAGTCATACCAACATATTTTTGTTAATACCAGTTTGAACTTAGATAAAAATTATAACCCGAGGCTATATTAGCAGCAGGGGCGGCGGAACCGGGGGGGCGGCAGGGGCACTTAACCCCCTACATAAAAAAATCCCAGTAGGAAAAAATGCCTTTTTTAAATGGAGAGTGCACTTATTTCAAAATGATGTACATGAATGTCCCTTTTCAAAATAAAATACCCTTTTTGAAGTCAAACGATACATTTTAGGTTGGAAATCACAAAAAAATTTGGCTCGCGCTTCGCGCCCACATCATTTATTTTTTAGGAAGGCACTCACTTTGTTTTGGTTACAACTTGTGCTTATAATGTTCAATTTTCAGGTTTAAATGTCACAAATCTTCAGCTCGCGCTTTCCGCTCGCATCAAAGGTACACATTATGTTCTTGGTTTCAAACTGCTTAGAATATCCAGTTTTCAGGTTGAAATATTACAAATTTTCGGCTCGCCGCGCTTCGCATCAATTATTATTTATTAAGACACACAATTAAGTTCTTGGGTTAAAAAAGTGCTTAGAATGTCCAGTTTTCTGGTTGGAATATCGCGCTCGCGTCCATTCTTCAATTAGATGCACATCTTTTTCATAACAAAATTGCTCGGAATGTTTGATTTTCATGTCTTATTAGTCATGTTAGTACAAGCAATGTCTAGAATTTATAGCTCGCGATTTGCGCTCTTAACACCTCGCAAGAATGCTCTTTTAACAATAATTTGCGCGATTTGACCAAAAAGCGGCGAGTTTCACAACTTCAGATTTGAAAATGTTCAAACTGCTTGCTTGCTACGCTCGCTCCCGGAAAAATAAAGCCTAAATAGATATTTTATCAATCAGAAAAGACTTTAAAAAGGTTTTGCTCAATTTAATTACTACAAAACGCACAACTACTTAACACAGATGATAATCTCATGGTGAAAATATAAGTTTGCATAAAAAATGCAATTTTTTTGCATATAAGTGCCTTTTTTCGCTTTGTCCCCCCCCCCCAAAAAAAAAAAAAAAAAAAAAAAATTGAAAATACGTTCCGTCGCCTATGATTCCGTCACCTATGGCACTCGCTGGTATTTGAATATATCATCATTTACACCCTCTCAAAGAAAGCAGACTTACTTTTGCCCTTTATTTTGCCCACAATGGAACTTACAGGAAAGCATATCAAACAGGATGCAAATGGAGGTCTATTCAGCCGGACGTTATTATACGCTTTGGAGTTTGGATTCTTGTTTGCCTAGAAAACGTAAAGTATTTCAAGAGTTTTTATATTTTCATTACATCTTTGTCCTTATTTCTCTATATCCGTAGCTCTACCATGCGCGTATTCGGGGGCGCCAAAATAGGGAGAAAAGGGAAGGAAAGAAAAGGGGTTGACGAATTGCTGTTTGACATGGGAGGGGGGGGTGGATGCGCCGAATTGATGTTCAACCTAGAGTATGTATATAGCGGGTGCCGAATTTATGTTTTGCTTAGGGGCGCCGAATTGATGTTCGACCTAGGATGTGCCAAATTGATCTTCATCCTAGGGGGGGGGGGGCGAATTAATGTTTTACCTCGGGGCGCCGTATAGATGTTCAACATAGGGGCACCGAAGGGCACCGAAATGATGTTTAACCTTGGGGATGGGGCGCCGAATAATTTTTTTCTATATACGGTTGTCGAGTTGCTGTTTGACATATAGGGGCGCCGAATTGATGTTCAACCTAGGGGGTGCCGAATGGATATTCACCACACGCCAATTTGATATTTGTCTCGGTGCATCAAATTCAGGTTCAATTTACCTAGGGAGGGGAGGGGGTGCCAAACTCATGTTTGCTCCCATCAATTACCAATCCTGTTCATGATTACCAAAAGTGCTTAGAATGTCCACATTTTAGGTCAAAATATCAATCACTTTTTAAGCTCGCGCTTCGCACTCGCACAAATTTACGAGGTCAGAATATCAAAAAATTTGAACTCGCGCTTAGCGCTCGCATTAATTATTTAGCTATATACTCATCCTGTTCATGGTTATAAAAAGTGCTTATGATGTCCAGTGTTGGATTGGGAATTCAAAAATTGTCAGTTCGCACTTCGTGATCGCATAAAATGTTGATAGATACTCATCCTGTTCTTGATTGCCAAAAGTGCTCATAGATTTTTTTCCCCTCAAATTTTAGGTCAGAATATAAAAAAAATTCAGCTCACGTTTCGCGCTCGTATCAATAATAATTGTTTAAATAATTCATATACATATCATGTTCACGGTTGCAAAAAGCGTAGAATGTTTGATCGGAAAACAGATGAAAATATCCCCCTCCCCTATTGGCGAAAGCTGGATCTAGCCCCGGTTAAGAAATTACAGCTCTCGCACATAATTTTAGTATGGTCTACCACTCTGATGAAAAGTTGAACTAAATTGAAACCCCAAAACGCTTAAAAATTCTATGCTTTCTGGTCGCATTTATTCTTTTCAAGAAGTGGATACAACTTTGATCTTTTTTTACATGGACACACTATGGACACATTAAAAAAAATGGTCTTCGATTGCCTTTTTCACGTGGTTGTGGAATAAGACAATTCAAAATGCATTTAGGCACTTTGATTGCCTGAGTGGTCGGGTCGGGGTGCAATTTTCCGAAAAGTTCACAGGGGCGCAAAAATAGTGACCCCCTCGTGGTGCAAAATCCTGGATATGCGCATGTCCGTCGGGCATCGTTTCCACTTTTGTACCTCTTTATCTATACCGGTGTGATACTATATAAGTCCATGGATCAGTTTACTTCCATTTCGTCTGATGCCAAATCGTCAAATTGCCAACTCGCCTACTATCATTAAAGTCTACCATAATTATGTTCATCCACTATCGTCTAGTAACCAGTTGGTCCAATAGCCATTCAGTCCATATACCATTTGGTCTAATTGGACAACGTGCTATTGTGCAAAATGAATGAAAATGAATTGGATACTGGACCAAATAGTTGTTCGACGAAATATTGATGGACGGAATGGATATGGACTAAATTAAATCAGACCATGTGGTGAGTGCAAGTTGGCACTTGGCAGTCGACGACTTGGCAATTTACCAATGGACCTACTAGGCCACTAAATTGAACTTGTCCGAGTGTGCCATAACACCTAAACTGCAGGCTTTCTCATATCCGATACCCCCCCCCCCATCCCCGCCGCCCCAAGAAAGGGAAGGGGGGCATGGAGGAGAGAGAAGAAATAAAGAAAGAAGTAGATTGTTGAAAGGGAATCAAAATAATATGAATCAAAGGGAATGTAAACGCAATATCATACTCTGTTTGAATCGCTTCTCTTTCATGGAATTTATATTTTGAATAGATCGTTTCATTTCAGTCTTTCTCATTATTTTACTTTCAACCCTGTATTTCATCAGCTTTACTATCAAAAGCCTGCGTAGCGAATTACAAAACGTCCCATCCTTGTTTCACCACCCATGACATTACGTAATTATCATTTTATTATTATCATGTAATGAAATTCATACTGTGTTTACACGCTGCATCTGCTGTCAGTTTGACTACCTTGTAAATATTTATTTACAAGGTAAAGCTTATTTCCAAGGTAATATTTATTTACAAGGTAAAGCCTATTTCCCCACTGGAAAATAGCTTTAGAGCTTTCGTGGGTCATCCTGTGTAAGCCTGTTGTTTTTAATGCTACTGTATATATATTATGGTGACTTGCGAAATAAAATCAATCAATCAATATTTTTTGACGATATCCAGTTGAAATCAGTGGCGTTCAAAATAATGGGGAAGGATTGGGGCTATATGGATTCCCAAATTTGTCACGGCCAATACAAAAAGAAAGCGAGAAGGGGAACTAATATCTGAATATAATGTCAAAATCTATCACCGAAAAAAAATGATTTGTGCCCGACACATATATCTGGCCCCTTAATTCATATATTTTACGTTTATTATTTACGCCAATAGTTCAAGCAAGGTTCCTAACATCTTTCTGTATTTTTCGATGTTTACACAATTCCTAGCCTTGGGTTGGGGGTTGTGTGTATTCCTTATGTTCGCATTTTTTAATGTTATTTTTCTATTTATTTCAATATTATCCTCTCCAACTTTATTATGGTATGACTATTCAAGGAATTATAATTACTCGTTTGCTTGCATGCTCCATGACCGCTTTGCCTTCACTCCGCGGGGGGGGGGGGGGGGGGGCTCTTACATTGACGAGTGGATACCATGCGCGACCCCAAAAACACGTAAAAAGGATGTCTTTTTGTCAAAAACACAAAAATATTAAAAAAAGGGTATCTATGTTGCTAGGAAAGCTACGTGTTTAGGGTAATATTTTCGGGGATGATGAAACTAAATTAAAATGTTTTATAAAGGATGTCCTTTTTGCCCCAACACTACGTGTTTAGAGTCCGACTTGCGCGAGTTGTGGAAGGTGCATGGGGCCGTACTAAACCAAAATAATGATGTGTAAAGGTAAAACCAACGACCGACGGACCCGACATAACAATAAAATATCGCTGGGGTTCATTTCGGGAATACTTGCCAAGAGTATCGTTTTGTTTCCAATACTTGTTAAGGGTCGGTTTGAGACGCCAATACTTGTTAAGGGGTGCAGTTTGAGAATATGGAAAATACGTGTTTGGGTGCTTTTCGAGACCCCATGGTCGCGCATGGTATCCACTCGTCAATGGAAGTGCCCCCCCCCCCCCGGCCTTCACTTCTCTCAGTGCGTATTCAGAACTATTACTGTATTCTCATTGATCCCCCTGGAGTTGTAAAAAACCCATAAAGGCAAAATATTATATTTTCATCGGCAGCACATGTGCATTAATTACATCATCATAAATTAAGTACATCAGGGTCCATGATCAGAAAAAGCGTATACCCATTAAACCTCGCGAGATGGGGCTTGTCCCAAAATAACAATTTTATTTTTGTCTCGTTTCGAAATTTCATTTTTATTTTGGCTGCTATATGCTTCAAGCACATATTTGCTTACTGTATAGTTTGCCTATGCATTTTACTCATTATATATATATTTTTTTATATATTGTATTTCTCCAGTCACTACATATACGATTGTCACTTGTATTATGATCATGTCTCAAGCATTGTAAATTTGTTTTGTATATTATTCCAATAAATGCAAAAAAATCCTGCAAAAAAAGCCACATCACCACATAGTTGAACCATTCCAACTATTTATACGATCAATACGATCGCCTCGACTGATCTGATACGATTAATTATTCCGCGATTATAATTAAGGCCCTTGGAACCGGGGGTGCAAAGCACCCCCAAGATTTTACAATGGGGTGCGGCGTGCATTATTTTCCATGTAGGCAGCTCCCCCTGGAATGCTGGTATAGGTGTCGAATTGGATAAATGTAGGAAAATTACCAACATTTTGTATTGGAACCTTTTTTAATGTTTTTCTTTTGCTTTGTCAAATTTTCCTCAGCACCGCCACCAAAAAAAAAATCGTGACAGTGTGAACTTGGCACTTTTTTTTCAATCATATAAAATGATTATATTATTTTCCCGCATGAGTTTTGAAATATTGACACGTACGCCAGAATCTCTTTGGTCCTAATATGAAGCATAAATTTCCACGTCTATAAAACAACAGTTATCATTCGCTTTTCCTATAGTTATAGCAGGGAAATGGGAGTTACAATTCCATTGATAAATAAGTCTAAAATGTTATGCCAATCAAGATGCAAGTCCCGGATGCAAGTAATGTCTTTGTCCTGCTCATGTCGCAGTCATTCACATTTTTTCAACGGTTGAACTGCTCGTGCACACTCTGTATGCGTATAGGCCTTTCCCGGAGGCCTTTCTTCCTCTCATTTGTTGCTATAAAATTTCATCTTTTTATCAATTCTTTCTACTTGTTTACTGTCTATGAAGGGGTAGCAAGTTGATCTCCCATGGGGTGCCCCTATCTATTGCTGCATCATTTGTATCCATTTCTCTTTGACCATCCATTTCTTGGGAAAATACATCAATTGGATGATCCATTTATATATGCCTATCCATCCATTCTTTCAGTCATCCATCCACCGGTCGTGCTGATGGTTTGATTATAGCATGGACGTAATAGGTCCATGATTGTATAAAGTATAAAGCGCCCTACTATATCATTATAGGCTACCCCCACCCCCTCCCCATACTACATAAAAACTCGGCGACCCATGTACACATTTCAAAGCAGACGTAATGTACATGCACAATTCCCTTGTACATGTTGCACCTTGCTGCTTCTCCAGGTTTGCTTAGTCTTCGTTCACATACGTTGTTGCACTTTGCCCCACGGCGTGCCTTGTAAAGTTCTGTTGTAAGACTCTACATGCTGGTCGGCCCTGGAAATCACAACTCTGAAGCACGTGCACCGCGCAATACTCAACTTCTCATTTTTCCATATCTCGATGCAAGCTTTCTTGTGTGGATGCAAAAATAAGAGTTTTCCCAGAAATCTTGTCCCTGACGTCATGTCTGCCCCCCCCCTCATTTTTTTACTCATGACGCCTTTACTCTGCTTGTTCGACCTTGAGCCGTTGGTCCCCTGGTTGCTTGCTCACAGGCATTCGTGCTTTCTTAGCAGTCAGGTAAAAACCTCGGCAACAGAAATAACAGAAATTAGCAACTTGATGCGTACGTTTGTCACATTCATGCTATCACGGTCTACACAATGTAGACTACACGTACGTACTTCGCATCAACAGGTTTCTCAGCTCACCTTTTGACCTCGCGAGTTCAATCTAAACAAACGAAGAGTAATCAAGTGTTGCATTGGGATTGTATCTTCGTTATGTTTTACTATAGGCCTATATTTAACCCCGCATTGGGGTTGCATATTCGTTATGTTTTACTATAGGCCTATATGATTGCATCTTCGTTATGTTTTACTATAGGCCTATATTTAACCCCGTATTAAACAAACCCTGTTTTATATCGTAGAACCTGCTCTGAAAGTAATCGTTTTTCTCTTCGCCCTTTCCCTTCATGCTTGGCTGTAGACAGAATGGTGGTGGCCGTCTGTTTAGAGTTTTAAATATTTTTGGTCTAACTTTTTTTTCCAATTTCTCCTCTGTACTTTGCGAGTGGATCTAAATAATCTGAAACTGACTGAAACATTCAGGAAAGATAAAAAACACCAAAATATCAAATTAGGGTATGTTGTATCCATATCCCTTTATGATGGCTCTCCTGATTCTCTTTCACCAATCCACTTCTTTCTTTCTTCTCTCTCCTCCCTCCCCCTTTCCTTTGGGGAGGGCCAGGGAGTCAGTATACAGAGTATAGAGTATACATACAGTGAGCTGCGCTATAGCGCCTCGCTGTAGTTCCCGTATATGTATCACGCCAAGCTATACATGAAGGGAAAGGTGCATAAAAGAGCTACAATCCACATGAATAAAGATCAAATTCGGAACTCGGCCCTTGCCCATCTCTGGGATTCTCGTATCTCTTTTAGTCTTGGAGTACTTTCAGATTCATGACATAAGAGTCCGAAAGTAAGCCGTATTGGGCAATCCTTTGCTTCGTCATTCACGTCAGATAATCAACGTGTCTGAATCCTTTTTCACGCGTACGATACATTTATGGATATAGCTCAATATAGTATTCTTATCCTGTGTGTGCTATCGCAAATAGTGGATTATATCTGAAACTAATGCAGAGCGCAAGCATGTCGCTAGCCGCCTAGCATCGGCTCATTGAGCTTGCACGCACCGTTCGATGTTTGCTTTCTACTCAGCTACACACACAGAGTACTGCACTTTGTTGATACGGGGATTTCTTGATACTGCGCATGCGCCATGACGTATTTCATCAATATGCATGAGTCGTAATGAATATGCATGATTCGAACGGTGTTCTAATATCAATTTATTTTTTAACCCGAGAGGGCGTCAATAAGAAAGTTCAAACTTATATCGATTAACCGATATTTGTTATAATATATGTTTCACCCCTCAATATCATGAAAATATAAAAGTTATGCAAGTTTCTTTTCCGTGATAAAATAGAGCAATAATATAGGTATTTAATGAATGTAATAATTTCAAAATTGATTCATTGCCCTTGTCTGAGATCAACCAATCATACACTATACCTTTAATCAACTGTTCAATTCTTTTAGACAAGTAATTTAAAAATCAAATATGACCTGTTCAGTAATATTTTCATACCATATACATACTTTTGAAACAATGGTTGTTTTGACAATACAAAAGCTGGCTAATGTATCAAACTAGATTCCAATTATTGCTGAATTGAATAGCTTGTTCCTAGGTTCTCTAGTAAGAACATAAAAGAATTAGAACCATAAGGTTTAAATCAGGCATACAATAGAATCTGTTTCAGTCAACCTTCAAAAAGTCCAACAACTGCCTAAGTCAAAGCATTTTTTTCTCTTCATAATATGCAAGCATGAGCTATCATTTACACATTTTAAGTCAAACTTTTCCTAAGTCAAGCAGATTTCTGTGGTTCTAGTGGGTTTGACTTAGGTAGATTCACCCATATCCAAAAAATACATTATTTTTTATGACTGGGCCAGGATCTAAACCCATAACTTCATGTTCATGACTGTACTTTACCAAAAAAAAGAGCCAAAAATCCCATAATGCATTGTTTCACGACACTGAACATCAATGGCAATATTGGAAAAGAATAAATTAACTGCTCCCTCCTGCTTGATTATGCTGCAGTTTCACCATTGGAACCAACTTCAAACCGACCAATCATATGACACTGGAAATAACATAATACTTTTGGTAGGTCTTGAGTCTGTTCCCCGGGTGTGACCTTAATTGCTCACCTGGTTCACGCAAACTACAGCAGCATTGTACTGGGAGCTAAGCCTATGTAGATGGGCACCAACACGCTGAAGCTCCCTTGCTCGTTTCACCGTGTCTCGCAGCTCAAACTCACTCCTAAATATGGCTGCCAACGAGTCGACCACGGCGAGTTTCACCATACCTCTGGACAGCAGGAGGGGGAGACGTTTCTCAAGGCAGTGCCACAGTTGATCCTATAGAAAAAATATGAGGTTAACGGTAATTCTTCAGAGCAAAAATCAAATAGAAAACAATTTTACACTTGATTTCATCTCTTTGTATGATGATATGTAGGTGAATACATCCATGTGTCCATTACAAATTTTACAAAATATGAGATGTTGCAGGTCTATGCAATAAAAAGTCAACCAGAGGTTCTTAAAAATCAGGAGAAAAACAAAAACAATCAAACAAAGGGTTGCCAGATAACCAGTTAATGAAATTATGAAATCCATACATAAAAGAACATACATAAAAGAACATAAATAAAGAAGTAAGAAAAGAGAACTTAAGTTGCCTATGAATCCCTGCTCGAATGAAATCCCAAGACTGACATTGTACTTTTATTGCTCTACTGGGCATTACATTTTTGTTAAAAGAAAAAAAAAAATTATATCAGGTGGGTGATTACATGAATCACCACAAGATAAAAGCGAGGGACTTTTCTCTATTAACAGATCAATATTTAATGATCATAATAAAAGAAAAACATCTTGATTTAAAAACTAGAAAATTAGGATCCTTTCATCCCCCTACAAAAATGTAAATAAGACAACAACAATAAAATGAGTACCGAAGCAATGACAGAACAAAAATGTTTCTTTATATTTCATTGTCTCTGATACAGTATACGGAATATCCACTATCCAAATCTGGTGAGCATGGGTCCATATGGTCTCACGATGTGGCCATATGAATACCTATTTTTCCCAATTTACACTGATTTCAATAAGGCCTATTAGGTTTTGATATGGCCAAACCTTGGGCCATCATGAAAAAAAATTTGGCTCTATCAAAATATGGTCATGAACATGCTGAATTGAATAAAAAGAATATTGATGACAACGCACTTAAGTACTCTATGAGAGTATTTTTACCTTCTCTGCTACATGCTCAACGTAAATATGATCCCCTACAGCCAGCTGCTTTGCAAGAGAAGGCTCAATCTTCCTGTTGAACGATGAGATCAGTTGCTGTAACCTCTTGCTTGGGAAGACATCTTCAGTACAAACATAAACCACACCTGTGAAAAACATCAAAATTAATACGCAATGTTATATACTTTATTTATTACTGATATTTTTCTTAAATGGTTCAATGTCGCTGGTAAACTAGGTGTAGTGGTGTCATGGTCTAGTGGATATGTAACCAGATTATAGATCACAAGGTTCGGGGTTTGATTTTTGCTGATGCACCGACATCCTTTGGTAAGGTGTTTGAAATACACTTGTCACAATCAAACCTGTTGAGGTATACGCTGAGCTGCCAAACTTAATTGTAAAAAAAAATCCCATTCCTTATTTCTGTTTTACCTATTTTCTTTAAAACTTTGAAAAACATACCAAAAGGTCACCATTCTTACAATTTTCACAAATCCTTTTTTCAGGGGAAAAATTGTTTTCAGTGTCACTTTTCCCATAAAATCCTACTAGTTTGCAACTCTGTAAATGGGTATGCAACAATAATTTCTTCCTTGAAATGTTAAAAGCATCTTATTGACAGCTATGATAAAACTGGGGTAATATTATGTAGTGCCTAGAAAGTCTGACATAAATGTTGCATATCATCACCAAGTTGTTCAAACCTTGCATCTGAAAATTTAAATCATTTTGAGGGCAGCTCAGAAAAAAAGATGTGCTTTAGAAAAATGGCAATGGTGGTAATCTAATATTTCATTAAAATAGTCTCCTAATTCCTATTGAGTGTTCTTTCCAGGCAAAAAGAAGGTTGTTTCTTATGTCATAACTCTAAGATCAAGCTTTTTCTGAGCTGCTTCTCACGTTTACTGTGCTTTTTCCTACTTCTTTTATAATGATGAAGACTACTATCTAATTTATCCCTCCCAGACAGTTAAGATTGTTTTGAGAGTCAAATGAGCTGATACACTCAACCTCTACTGTTAGAGATTTATGTCACAACTGGCTAGCCATATAAACCATAATTTTAGACCAGAGTTTAACCCTTAATGTACCCATGAAAAGATGGACATTCATTGCTTAGATAATGAATTCAGTAACAGGTGACTGTAATTGTCATCTGAATAACATTCTCTTCGTACTAATCTTCTTTGGTCCTATGATCGTCACCATGAGTAGGGACTGAAGCAGTTCGTGATCGGACATTTATATTTCACAAATTATATGCGCAGTTGATAACAAATCAATGAAATAATGAAAAATCAATGTGCAGTTTTTGTTTACCTTTGTTAATCTTAGTTCCATGTGTTTTATTTGGGGAAATGTCTGCATATTTTAATATAGAGGCAATATTGTGATTGATGGTTTACCATTTAAAATTCAATTTTCCCAAGTTTCTCCATAATATTCCAGATAGACGTGGCACATAGCATGTATAGATCGTGTATCTCTCAATGTTATTGAGGTCCTTATGTGCGAGCGGTAGTTAGCGGATTGAATATCATATTTTATATCATAAAAATCGTCTGCTTCTCAAGTTTGCTGCTCCATATATGAAGCATGTTGACTGAAAGGCACATGCTGAAACAGGGTATCAGCCAACAAAAATCAAGACCGGGAAACTGTTCTGTCTTTGAGTGATCAGATACCCTTGGTAGTCACGGTAATTGCTATGGTTACAACACCTGTATGTTCTCATTAAGATGCGCATAACCAGGTGACGGTGACTATCATTGGATCAAAGAAATGCTTGTGTTAATCATCCATCTTTTCATAGGTCCATGATGTACCACAGACACACTTTTGTGCAATTGTACTTATTATCTATACAATAGTAATAATACGTTATCTCTTTATTGCTGACAGTACTTGCTTTGCAAAGCAACACAATACTCCTATTATTGTGTCTGGGGATTACTCTGCAGTCATTCACACTAAACAAAGCTCTTTCATATTACCGGTATCTTAAAGATTAAAAAGGAAAATCTATTATTTTTTCAGTAATATTAATGTGACATATTAAAATTCAAATTAAGCCCGACTTCAGAATACGGGCCATAGGCCCGTATTCTGAAGTCGGGTTTAACTTAGACCATGGTCTAACTCTGCGCTAAAATTATGGGAAGCCAAACATTTCAAAAATTTGTTTACAGTGAATGTTTCTCATGGTTACAGTGCTCTTTTCTAATTCCTTAATGGCAAAGATAAGTGTCATACCTATCCTTCCCAGGCAGATAATAATGTTTTGGGAGTCAAATGAGCTGATACATTGAACCTCTACTGTTATAGACTTATGTAACAACTGGATTTCCATAGTTAAACCACAACTTAAAACCAGAGTTTAAATTAAACCAGACTTCAGAATACGGGCCATAGTGTTTACTGATGGACTGCTCACCACAAGCAAGACCACCCTGTTGGATGGGCAGCTGTGCTGTAAGACAGAGCTGAAGACAGAACTGTGTCTTCCCTGCAGCACTCTGCCCTGCTACTTCGGTTATTCCCTTTACCAGGATGCCACCATGGAGGAAGTCATCGAGGATCGGACACCCCGTGGTCAGGTGAGTCGGATCCAGGAGGTCTTCTTTGCTTTGTTTTGACAGAGTCAAAGCTATAATGGAGGAATGGGGTAGAAGAGAGACAGAGAGAAAGAGGGTGAGAGGAAGAGAGAGGGGGAGAGAGAGTGAGAAAAAGAGAAAGATGGGGAGAGGAAGACAGAGAAAGAGGGAGAGAGAAAGAAAATTAAAAGTAGAAAGCAAGAATATTAAAAGTGACATAAATAATGAGAAACATGAGTATAACATATGACAAATCAAATACAACGTACTTCAATTCACAAAATTCGTGAAAATAATGCCCTTTCAAAAATATAACAGCTGACACAGTAACTATTTTTAGGTAGGAGATATAAATATGAATCAATCAATAATCTAATAGGAAATATTACACAGAAGATATCAATTTATATTTTATGTTATTACTGGTGAAATATAATGAGCTCATGGTACCATATAGGCAATGCAATGCGCAATGGTAATAAATAACGTCATAAAGAGATAAATGTGGTCGGATTTCCGTTATAAAATGATTTCATGAAGTGGGGCCATATTAACTGAGTGCAATAAGTTTTTTTTTTGGGGGGGGTGGTCAATAAATACTACTTTTATTGGATGGCTTGTAAGGGCTTTTTGATTTTTGTTTTGGTATAAATAAAACTTTTACTGGATGACTTATTTATAGTCGAACCATGCAATATTGGCCTTACATCATAGAATATCTGTGGTACCCCATTCCGACTCTGAGCGAGCCAGTATATGATAATAAGCAGTTTGGGTGTTCTGACGGTCAATATATCAACAGATCTACATTACCTGTGGTGTATTTAATTTTGTAAACCTCCTCTGAAACAGCCTTGATAATAACAGAGACATCTCTTGAGGACAACTTAGTGCATCTCCCAAGATCAGCGGGAGAAAGATGAAGTACTGATTCAAAGCTTCGAAGATTAGCTGGAAGAAAAACCCCAGAAATAAACAACACCAAAATGAAGGATTCTATGCATAGAATATACAATCAGACCTTCATTTTTGAGGAGCGCGATAGTGCTGGCGCTCCTCTACCGCGCTCCTAAAAAAAAAAGGAGAACAAAAAATCGCATGAGGACGAGGTAAGTAAGTGCATGATTTATATTTTCCCACTCACACAAGCATTATTTTGAGTGCTATTGCAACCCCATACCCATTTTGGAGAGCACATGTCCGCCTAGTGTTACACGGACAAGTCGTGGGCTCCCTGGGTTAAAGGATTCTAGCTTACCTTTCTTAAATTAACAGTCATAGATCCAACAGTTCCCAACATATTTTTTTATCATGTGGGACTAAACTGAAGTCAGTAAACAAAACATGAATTTCACATAAAAATGTAAGATTCGTGAAATAATTACCCCTTTTCAAGGCTGTAATTATCCGTGGATTCACAGACAGGTTTTCCATCTAATGTTTTGACGTTCGTCTCATACGATTGATTTCGTCATTTCTGTAAAAAAAGGGCTTATATTTCGTCATTTCTGCAACCAAGGCAAAGGGGCGAATAATGTGATGATTTTTCAATTTCCCGCACGTAGATCTGCGTGCGCTTTTTCGCCGTATTTTTAGCTTTAATCACTGCCGCGCTATCAATCCTAATGAAATATATACGTCCTCCTATCACAAACACCGAGACAACTCGGCCAGACCCCGTGGAAACCCGGAGGCAAATCAGTCAAACCAATGAACAGTGAGAATTTCTAGCGCAGATACCGCAAGGTATAGCTCGACCAGTGTCACAATAAAAATGTTTATGTCAGTATTTTGTTCCGCCGGACCTAGTCGCCTGGAAATTGATTTGATCCGCCTTTGTCATAAAATTAGGCAGTATCGCATACGCAGTCCCGATCGCAGTAACGTACTTGGGTGGGGGCTTGGGGCGCTTAGGCCCCCCCAAAAAAAGAGAAATGGAAAGAGAGAAGGGTGAAAATTTTTTTGAATGTCAAAAACTTATCACAAATTGGATTTTGTAATAGCTCGCTTCTCTCGCTCTCGCTCTCATTTTTTTAAAATGAATTTTGCCCGATGCGCCATATCCCATAAAAAAGTATTGGCTCATTATGCCACTGGAATCCAGCCAGGCGATTCGTTTACACCCGCCAGCAAAACGGGCAAATAATGTTCATCAAAGTACTGGCCCGTCAGCTTGCACAAAAACCATAGGCGCCGGAAGCGGGTCGGGGGGACACATCCCCCCTAAATTTCAGGTGGAGGGGACGGTCCCCCCTAAAAAAAGTGAGAAAGAAAAAAAGGAAGGAAAGGAGGAAGAAAGGCAGAAAAAGAAAGAAAAATATTAGAAACATTACCATCTTGTTCATCGTTTCAAAAAGTAGAATCCAAGATTTTGGGTCAGAATATCATTTTTTTAGCTCGCGCTTCGCGCTCGCATCAATTGTTTACATAGGCGGATCCAGGGGGGCCCGAGGGGCCCGGCCCCCCCCCCCTATTGTCGGAGCAAAAAAAATTAAGAAAAGGGAAAATAAAGAAAAAAAAAAAGGAAAGAGAGAGGAGAAAAAAGAAGGGGAAACATAAGAGGAGGAAGACGAGTGAATAAAATAAGATGAGGGGAAGACTTGGAAAATAATTTTAGAAACATTTCATGTCACTATACAGTACAAAATTCGCTCGCGCTTCGCGCTCACATTTGACTTTTTGGTGATTAATATATATCTTGCTCAATACAGAACTTAAAGGACAAGTCCACCCCAACAAAAAGTTGATTTGAATAAAAAGAGAAAAATCCAACTAGCATAACACTGAAAATTTCATCAAAATCGGATGAAGAAATAAGGAAGTTATGACATTTTTAAGTTTCGCTTGATTTCAGAAAATAGTTATATGCACATCCTGGCCGGTATGCAAATGAGGGAACTGATGACATCACTCACTCCCTATTTCTTTTGTATTTTATTATATGAAATTTTAAATATTCAAATTTTCTCCTCATTATACTGTGAAACAAAGTTTTATTTCTCCCTGGACATGTGAAATTACCCTCGTTCAACATTTTATGGTTCAGTCAAGTTGGTCCTTCTTGTCAAATTTATAAAAATTGAAATATTGTATAGTCTAAACAATAAAAAAAAAAAGAAATTGTGAGTTTTTTTTATTAAGTAGTTTTTATTGACAACTTCAATTCATATACAAAATAAAATATATATAACAAATAGAAGTTTGATGTCTTTACAAATTGATAAATACCTTGACAACTTATAAATTTAACATCATTTTTTTTCTTGAATGTTACAATAAAACACAATCATGTCAGACATCTTCTAAAACATAATTATAAATAACATTGATAATAATAATATGCATTAAGAATAAACTTCTACAATAAATTCAACATATTGAATTTTTTTTCAGTGTCAAATACACAAAAATAAATCATTAATAAAACCTAACGAATTGAAGCCATCAGCATATTTTTTTTAAAAACCCATTGCCTCGGCCTCTTCACTCAAATAAAATCAATCTCAACAACAAACTCAGCCCTGGACCCTACCCCCCTCCCCCCGACCCTCCCTAAAACACCCCCATCCCCTATCCGGTGGAGAGCTGGCTCTGGGCTCCAATAAATGGTCTAATAATTAAGTTTTCCCATTTAGAGAAATGGATTGTAAGAGTCCCCCTCTTTGTTGCTAAATTCTTTTCTTCTCTTTGATCCCCCCTAATACTATTTTTTATTTCATTCAATGAAGGAGGTTTTTTTAATTCTCGGTTTTTGTAAATAAGATATTTAACTGAAATCAAAATATGATTAATTAATTGATATTTACCTTTACTTTTCTCCTGCTTCCCGAAAAAAAATTCCTGCCAACTAAATTTATTTATTTCAGAATTTAAACTTCTTGCACACATATCCCAAAGTGATTTTGAAAATTCACAAGTATAAAATAGATGTTCATACGTTTCTTCTTCCTTTTCACAAAATGAGCATAAATTGGTCGAAACAAGACCAAAACGGAAAAGGTGGTGGTTAGTGTATATAATATTATGCAAAAGTTTATACTGAAACTCCCTTAATCGACTATTCAGTGTGCAATATCTTAGTCTTAAAAATATACTTTCTACTTCCTTATTGGTAAGATCATAATTCGTTCTAATTTTGTCGAAAATAGAAGGTTTAATGTCATTTTTATTCAACAGCTGTTCGTATATTTCTTTTGATTTTAAAAGCATTAAATTAGTTGTTTTCTTACCCAAATTGAAATCGATTCCAGAGTTATGCTTTGCATTTATTTCGATATTGTTCTTCCAACTAACGGGTAAACAGGCATATACATTATATGCTTGATCTTTTCAACATCATTTGCATCTAAATTCAAATTAAGAAAATGTGTATCGCATTTTAGTTTACCATTATTATCCAAAATATGATGCAATTTATAAACCTCTTTATCGTATAGAATCTTATCAAATATACAACTCCCTTTATATCGAATAAGCTTATTATTAAAAATCACCACTTTCCCAAACTCTGTACTTCTAATATGTCTTATATTTACCCACTCTTCTAACAAGTCCATGTAAAATTTGGAAGCTGTTACTTTCAATAAACCTGGTATATAGTCACATGAAAATATCAAATCTCCACCCAAATGTTTAGTGGCAAAATTAAAGTACTGTTTCCATTTCATATCTTCATCTTTATTTAAAAGTCTTTTAATCCACATTATTCGCTGTGCCTTTACCTGCACAGGGAAGTTTAACATCTTTAATTCTCCTTGCTTATAGTCTAAAAACATTGTATTCCTATTAATTTTGTCTTTCTTACCTTTCCATAAGAAATCAAAAGTTAATTCATCCAATGATTCATAAACCCACTTAGGAACAGGAGTAAGAGGCGCTCGATAGAGGACTTTAGAATAGATATGCACCTTTAATAGTTGAATCTCTCCCATAAGCGTTATATCCCTTAGCTTCCAAAAGTTCAAGAGTGTTTTAATTTTGCTTAAGATTTCTTTGTAATTTAGATCTTCTTTCTTATGTTCATCTAGGGTGAAAAATACTCCTAAAACTTTAAGAAATTCAACGATCTCGCCGAAGGAGAAGTCATAATCAAAATGCTGACATGAGCCTAATTTTAATACTTTAGTTTTTTCATTATTGATTTTTAATCCAGAAAGTTTTTCAAAATCTGCAAATAAAACTTTTAGTCTATATATATCAACTGATTTTACATTACGAGCAAAAACTGTCATATCATCTGCATAAAGTGCTAATTTAATTTCTTTATCTCCAAATTTTATTCCTTCAATCAGATTATCTTTTCGTAATTTATGAGCCATTACTTCAATACACAAAATAAAAAGGTAAGGACTAAGAGGATCCCCTTGCCTCACCCCCCTTTTTATTTCAAAATAACCAGTGGAATTTCCTTCATTTAAAACACAACTTAGAGTGTCAGTATACAAAACTTTGACCCATCTCTGAAAGGATATACCAAAACCAAAAGCCGTCAGAGCCTTTTGAGTGAGGGACATCGTCGATTCTCTCATTTGCAAGTGACTAAATTGTGCATATAACTATTTTGTGAAAAATAAGCGAAACTTTAAAATGTCATAACTTTCTTATTTTACATCCGATTTTGATGAAATTTTCAACATTAAGCTTGTCTGATTTTTCTCTATCGATTCAAATCAACATTTTTCTGGGGTGGACTTGACCTTTAAATATCAAATTTTTAAATCACTATATAAAACATATTTCAGCCCGGAAATCGAACTTTCATTATTTTGTTTGATTTACAAATTAATTTTTAAAAAGTGCTCTGCAAAAATTTATGTTTTATCTTCTGCATATTAACATTTTCTGCTCGCGCTGCGCGCTCGCAAAATTTGATTTGTCAGGTACCTATTATTTTCCTGTATTCCATAAAGTTCTCAAATATCCCTATTCAGGTCAAATTGTCAAGTTTCATCTCCCGCTTAGGAAGAGAAATAGGAAGATGGTCATCATTTTCATATGATGACATAATGTTCTTAGAATGTCCCTGTCCTATGTCAAAACTCAAAGTAATAATAATGAAACATATTAGATCTTTTTTTAACTGTGAGTCATATCCACCTCACAATTTTCCTACAAAGTGCTTGAAATACAGAGCTTAAATTGACCTTTTTCAGATCGGAATATCAAATATATTAAGTTCGCTCTTCGCGCTCGCTTTATTGATTTTCATGATGAAAAAGGGTATTTAGAATGCCCAGATTCTAGGTCAAAATCTGAAACACGCGCACGCATGTTTATTTAGATACACAGCTTGTTCTTTATTTAAATCTTTATGAGCATATATATTCAGTTTCAGATCACAATATCAAAAAAAATTTGCTCACGCTTTGCGCTCGTATTATTAAAGGAGAATGAAACCCTTGAAACCAGCTGAATCCATATCAAAGAGAAAAATCAAAGAAACATATTGTTGAAAGTTTGAGGAAGATTGAATGAATAATAAGAAAGTTATGAGCATTCGAATATTTAGATCACTAGTGCCATGTAGATCCTCCCAACGGCAATGCGACCAAGATCTGTGATATCACATGCCACGTACAACTCCCTCATTACTTTAGTACTTATTTCACTTATATTCTCACTTTTATAGAGTCTATCACAAGGTGATGTGTTCTCTTTATGAGATGACAAGTACAGAGGTTTCACAACATTATATCATTGATGAATCGTTTGTCATATGATTAGAATGAGCAAAAAGAGATGTTTTGGGGTATATTTTCAGTGTCCAAATGGGAGAGTTGTACGTGTGTGACATCACAGATCTTGGTCGCATTGCCAATGGGAGGATCTCCATAGCATTAGTGATCTCGACATTCAAATGCTCATAACTCTTTTATTGCTAGTCCTATTTTTCTCAAAGTTTTGTTGATCTTATTCTTTGATTTTTCTGCTTTCACAAAAGCTAACTTGCTCCAAGAGTTTCATTCTCCTTTAATATAGGAAGATACCAAATTATACCCATTTTTTTTTTAATGATTTACAAAACATAAAGAGGGTATCCCGTTTTTAGGTTTGAAATCTCTTCTTTTTTTTTTTTGCTCGCGCTTTGCGCTCGCATCAATTGTTTGGTTTTATACCGTTCATGATTACAAAAAGTGCATAGAACGTTAACTTTTTTGGCCGGAACGTCAAAAAAATTTCAGCTCGCGCTTCGCGCTCGCATTATTGAATCATTGAAATATGTATCGTGTAAATGGCTGACAGCAAAACGTCCAGAACAGGTCCCTTTCCGACAAGGCCAGAACGCATTATAAATATTTCTGCTCGCGCTTCGCGCGAGCAGTAATTATGTAGTTACATACGCATCTTAATTGTTCACAAGCATTACCTATAATGTTCAATTTTCAGGACAAAATACATGAAATTTCAAAATTGTTTAGCTCGCACTTCGCGCTCACACTATTTGAATAGGGCCTACGAAATTACTACACATTTATGTAAGAATAAAAGCTAAGAAATTACTGTTAGGACATGGGCATTTTGCCCCCCCCCCCCCAAAAAAAAATAAATAAATAAATAAATAAATCACGATCAAGAAAAAGAAAAGAAAAAAGGGATAAGGGTGAAATATATTATTTTCCAAATATTATGTCAAAATCTATCACGAACTTGGATTTTTGTAATAAAAATGTCTAAATTTTTTGCTCGCTCGCTCGTAACTTCTTATTAATTTTACGCAATAACCTAAATCGAGCCCCCTCAATTTTTTTGGCTCATTACGCCACTGTGATAACACCTTTAAAGAAACAAACAAAAATCAACTTTGAGCGGCCGATCGGGGAAAATATAGGTGAAAAAATATTCGGCCCCCCCCCCCTATTGGCGGAGGCTGAATCCGCCCCTGGTTTAGATAGATATCCATCCAGTTTATGGTCACAATAAGTGTAGAATTTTAGGGTTTGGGTCGGAATATAAAAAATGTTCAGCTCGCGGTTCGCTCTCGCATAAAAATGTTGTTTAGTTAGATAGCCATTCTGTTCATAAGTGATATAAGAGTAAAAAAACAATCAAGTGATATAATACAAATATTTAGTACAAAGGTTGGCAACGAGAATATAACATGAAAGGTTTGAAACTTTGTTACAAACATTGCTGACGTGATTTTTCCATGATAAATGATCATCTACAACAACTCCCAGAAACCGCACATCTTGACTACGATTGATCTGATGACCTCCTATTGATAATGAATCTATAAGTGCTCAGAATGTCTACATTTTTCAGCTCACGCTTCGCGCTGACATCAATTGTTTAGATAGATACCCATCCTGTTCATGGTCACAAAAGTGCTTAGAATGTCCAGCTTTTGGTTGGAATAACAAAAAAATTGAGCTTGCGCTACGCGCTCGCATAAAATGTTTAGTTTAGATACCCATTCTGTTCATGATTATATAGAATGTCTAAATTTTAGGTCAGATTATCAAAAATTTTCACATAAATTGTTAAAATAGATACCTATCCTGCATGATGACCTAAAGTGCTTATGTCAAAATTTTAGGTAAGGTTATCAAAAATTTTTAATTTTCAGCTCGCGCTTCGCACTCGCATAAAAGTGCACAATGGCACCAAAATCAGGTAGGGCCCACGGGGTGCAAAATCCTGTAAATGCGCATGCCTTGTTAGATATCTCATCAAGAAAAACTAAGAAGCACTTAAAACTACAAACTATAGTGTAGACTAGCCCGTAAACAAAAATATAAACAACAGCTTTTAGCAGCCGACTGGGAAAATAGGGGTGAAAATATTTTTTCCGCCCCCCTAATTTTTATGCTTCCGCTGCCAATGACAAAAACTATACACGTACTGTTAAAACGATGCTTGAAATTTTAGCACGTTGTTTAAGCTTGTCACTCTAGTTGTTTAACGTTTTAAACAAGTTGTTTAAAAAGATTAAACAATTTATAAAAAAATAACAATTGTTGATAAGATTAAACAACTTGTTGGGAGAGTGACAGGCCAAACAAAGTGATCTTTTTTACTATATGTTTTGATAAAATAATACTTTGACAAAACTGTTATGAAAACATTACGAAACCTCTTAATGATTTAAGTCCTAAACTTTTTCAGGACCTTGATGTAAAACAGTGTTTTTATACTGATTTTGTGATTTCCAAATGAATATATTTCAACAAAATTGTTACGACACTCCTGGTGCTCGCATTGTCCGTTTAATGAGATAAATAATCCTGTTCAAGAGGTTTAAATGGTACTAAAATATTCTGTTTTCAAGCCAATATACACCAAATATATTTCCTCGCACTTCGAATTTTTATTATTTATATAATGTAGTGACAAGTGATTTCCCCCTTTCACAGGGGCAGATCCTACCTTCGCCAATAGGGGGGGGGGCGGAATATTTTTTAGCCATATTTTCCCCGATCGGCCGCTCGAAGTTGATTTTTGTTTGTTTCTTTGAAGGGGTAGTCCTAATAGTCATATCTTACATTCAGCATAAAATATTTAATAATCTCATAATCCTTATTTAAAAATACGAGCGCGAAGCACGAACTAATTTTTTTTTTAAATTTCATACATTTTGTCCTAAAAATTGAACTTTCTGGGTAATGTTTGTGTTCCTGAACAAGATGTGTAAACAACCAAATAATAACTGCAAAGCGCGAGCAGACAATTTCATACGTTTTTATCTGATCGAAAAAGGACATATTAAGGACCGTTTACAGTTAGCCATGAAGACGTTACATATTTCAACAATTAAATAATGCGAGCGCGAAGCGCGAGCTGAAAATTTTGACATTTCTACCTAAAAAATGGAAATTCCAAGCATGCACTTTTTGTAATCGTGAACAGGATAGGTGATACTTTAGGTAGGCCTATATAACTTAACAAGTGATGCAAGCGCAAGCGCTGGCGGAAAAATGGAGATTTAGATCTTAAACAGGACACTCGATCTATTCATATTTTGTAAATCATTAAAAGGGTGAGTAATTGGGATCTTCCTAGATTAATAATGCGAGCATAACATTTTTGATATTCTGATCTGAAACTGGATAATGATAGAGAACAAGCTGCGTATCTGAATAAACGCTGTAGTATAAGCAAAAAGAAAAAGAAAACATTATGTACTACATAGAATCATAATCATATCATATTTTCATACATGACGGGCATGTGACTCCCTTATCATGAAATAGGTTGCAAATGCATTAATCCAGTTGTCAATCCTAGAAGTCAAAATTTGAATTAACAATTTCATGTAATGAAATCTAAAAGATATGACACCCTCAAAATAGTTTTCTTATTGAATATTCATTAAGACATACATAAAATAGATTCACTGAAATAATGCAAATCTTTAAAATGTCATTACTTTGTTATTCCTTGTCCAATTTGAACAAAATGTTGATTTGAATAAAAAGAGAAAAATATATACACATCCCGGTCGGTATGCAAATGATGGAACTGATTACATCACTCACTCACTTTTTCTTTTGTATTTTATTATATGAAATATGAAATATTCTAATTTGCTCCTCATTCATTGTCCTGTGAAACAAAGTTTTATTTCTCCCTAAACATGTGGAATTACCACTGTTAGACATTATGTGGTTCAGTCAAGTTTGTCATTGTCAAATCTGTAAAATTGAAATATTGTATAATTCAAACAATAAAAAACAAAAGAAATAGTGAGTGATGGACATCATCGATTCTCTCATGTGCAAGTGACTAAATTGTGCATATAGCTATTTTGTGAAAAATAAGCGAAACTTTAAAATGTCATAACTTTCTTATTTTACATCCGATTTTGATGAAATTTTCAGCATTATGCTTGTCTGATTTTTTTCTGTTGATTCAAACCCACATTTTTCTTAGATGGACTTGACCT
This sequence comes from Lytechinus pictus, assembly GCF_037042905.1. Classification (NCBI taxonomy): domain Eukaryota; kingdom Metazoa; phylum Echinodermata; class Echinoidea; order Temnopleuroida; family Toxopneustidae; genus Lytechinus; species Lytechinus pictus. The sequence continues at coordinate 37,480,334 of NC_087251.1, read as the reverse complement.
TCAAAGTTGGGGGGGGGGACGCCTTCCTGGATACCCAGACAAGGTCCTTTCGCACTCGGTATACATTTTTCCCCTTTCTTTTTCTTCCATTCCAATGTGGAAAAATAAGATGATAATTTTTTCTAAGAGTTAAAAAAAAAAGAATATGAGCCCGGCACTCAACCTGCGCCCAAGGGCAGAGGATGTCTTTCAAGTAACTTTTCTTCCCCCTCAGTTCCTTTTATACCTCTCCGTCCTCCCTCTCTCTATTTCTTCCTTCATTCATTTCCTCTCTCCCTTTCAATTCTTATGCTCCTCTCTCTCTCTCTTTTCTTTACTCCTTAATTCCCCCGGCTCCTTCCTCTTTTCTCTAAAGTTTGTCTCTCCTTTTTTGCCTTCCTTTTTTTATACTCTCCCTCCCCCTTTTCCCCTCTCCCCCCTGAGGTTTCAAAAGAGGGCGGGGGATGGAACAGGGGCCGGTGCGCCCCCCCCCCACCGGATCAGCCACCAGGCTAGGAGGGAGACCGGAGAACAAATCGCTCAGTCGTTTTGTTCTCCCGGATCAATCCGTACTGTCCGGTGATCTTGATTTTAATACTGTGACACCAGATCGCGAGCTTGTTTTATTAGGGTTTGACAAGTTTGCTTGTTTTGGATTTTGTGAGGCCAAGTGCCATACTGTAGTAGCTGAATATGTCGTGTGTTTTGACAAATGTTGGATGTTTCTATGATATTACTGCTGTTCAGAGATACTTGTTCCCAAATTGGAAGAAGGGTGAAGGAGGAAATGAGACAGGAACCGGTGAGCCTAAGCAAATTCAATGATTTTTTGCATGTCTGTATAAAAGTGCACAAACAGTGTCAGTCAGATCATGGGCCATGTCTGGGCCGATTGCAAGAAAGGGTCATTGCAAGAATTTCGTGTCGCCCATTTATTATGATGCGCCATGTGAAACGCATTTTAAATAAATTACCTGCAAATATATTTTATTCATCCGTTAAAATAAACAAAATCTTTGTTTATAAAATGATGTGATAATCATGAAATTGTATACAAATTGATTTAAATGCTAGCTAACAAATTTTATTTGTTATGGTAGTGGATCGTATTACCGAACACTTTTCATGAATTCAATCATATCAAACACATTATTCTCATAAAATTCACCAAACTTTCACCATAAATACACAATTACCTACAAAATATAAATTTGTAAAAATTTTGCCGAAATTGTATTTCCTTTTTACGATATTAGCTTCCGATCGGACCCCTCTTCGCATGTGAAATATTTTGGTCACTTGAAAAAGGTATCGTATTACCGAACGTGTGTTTTCATTGGGAAAAGTTGAGAAAACAACAAAATCACTGATGAGCTATTTTGACCATATTTTACTATTTTTAGAATATTAAGACTTTGAAAATGTGTTTTTTACAATTTTTCATCATCTTTCTATTCAAGTTCTCTTTGGAAGGATTCTGCAAAATTTTGAGCGTATGAAATTATTTCTGATGCGTATGATGCGCGCGTTCGGTAATACAAGGCCGGTCGGTAATACAAGCACTCACTATACATTTCAGAAATATCCCGCATACAGCTTATCATAAAAGATGGGCGACACGAAAGACGGTCCTTGGAAAGACCCTTTCGTGCAATCGGCCCCAGGACAAGCCAGGAGGCTCCTAGAGAGTAACAATCATTTATTTACTAACGTAATACTCTCCACAAAGCCAGGGATTCCATCCCATTCATCTGCATGTACCGCCAAAAAACCTCAAACTTTCGCCCCGAGATTTCTACTCTTCTTCTAAGAGATCTAGCCCTAAATCATGTAAATGGGATATGACTTCATTTCCGACATTTCTACGCTATCAATTTCATTTTTAAACAAGAATTCATTTAAAAAATGATTAAAATATTATGAAAAGACGGGAGAGACTTGCCCGATGTTTACGCCGCCATCTTGTTTCTCATTGTTCTTCGCCAATGTTATGGACGCATGGAAGTAAGAAGAAAAAGATAACAGAAGTAGGGGGTTTTGTCGTAGAATTTTTTTACTTAGTGGATGGAGGGGACATATTTCATATCGAAGTCTTCTTCCCACACTGTATACCCAGTGATTCTGTGTCCGGACGGGTTGGGTGTCCGGACACATGACTTTTACTCTCAATTTCGAAAAGTTTACAAGCAATGTCTTTAATTCTTTTTAGCACAGAATATAAGAAAATATTATAAAGAACAAATATTGATGGTGAAAAAAAACTATTCAACCTATATTATTGGTTTATTCCTGAGATAAAAACAAGGCTTCATTTCTGTTAAGTGTCCGGTCACCCAACCCCCCATCCTACTGTGTGCTTGCCTCCACATATTCAGTTTATTCCTCAATTTAATATTTCCACTTCCAATCGATTTACATCCAGGTTTGACAGAAGTTTCCGAAGATTTCATTGTAAATACAAATTTGCAAGAGAAATTGACGACAGAACTCTAGAAAGTAGTGTCGATCGAGGGTTAAAAAACAAAAGCGCAATATGCACATCACCGAAAATGCAATATATGCAATAGGATACGTGCTATTAGATAGGTCCAGCGAAAATTGCTTGCCCCAATAATCGACATGGCAAGGCTGGCCTCATTACGATTCTGACCTCATTTAGAAATTATTTTCAGGGGGTTGGTTGGGGACTCATAGGCGGATTGGGTTAGTGTTTAGGGTATTTTGTTTTAAAAGGTTTAGGGTTAGGCTTTACATTATTATTTATTTTCATAAAAATAGATTTTAACCCCATCTCATTCATTAAAGGACAAGTCCACCCCAACAATAAGTTGATTTGAATTAAAAGAAAAAATCCAACAAGAATAACACTGAAAATTTCATCAAAATCGGATGTAAAATAAGAAAGTTATGACATTTTAAAGTTTTGCTTAATTTCACAAAACAGTTATATGCACATCCTGGCTGGTATGCAAATGAGGAGACTATGACGTCATCCACTCACTATTTCTTTTGTATTTTATTATATGAAATATGAAATATTTTAATTTTCTCCTCATTGTCAAGTGATACAACGATTAATTCCTTCCTGAACATGTGGAATTAGCATTCTTTAATACTATATGTTTCAGTCAAGTTGGTTCTTATTGTCAAATCTAAAAAAAAATGAAATATTGTATAATTCAAACAATAAAAAACAAAAGAAATAGTGAGTGATGGACATCATCAACTGACTCACCTAGTTGTGCATATCACTGTTATGTGAAAAATAAGTGAAACTTTAAAATGTCATAACTTTCTTATTTTACATCCGATTTTGATGAAATCTTTAGCACTGTGCTAGTTTGATTTTTCTCTATTTATTCAAGTCAGCATTTTCCTGGGGTGGACTTGACCTTTAAAAAGAAAAAATCAACAATTTTTTTAAATTTTTATCATTCTCAATTAACATTTTCATCAAAATAGGGTTAACTTAGGTGGAAATATACATGCTTTATTCTGTTAAACATTTATCCGACTTTATCCCATGTGCTTTATTTTATTTAAAAAAGAAATCAACAAAATGACTTTAACCCCACACCTTATTATTTAAGCATACCTTATTTTATTCTCATCTCATTTATTCACCAAAAAAATCAACAAAATGATAAAAAAAAAAAACAATCCACAGTGTCAGTGGTTTTTAATTTTTATAGGTTTCAATTTATTATCATTTTAATCAAAATAGGGCTAGGTGGAAACATATAAACATGGTTTTATTCCGTTGAACATATATTGCAGCACAATACTTCCAATTAAATACCTCCCCTGGTGGGTGTTTCATAAAGCTGTTCGTAAGTTACGAGCGACTTTAAGAATGACTGGTGATCCTTTCTTGTGTTAAATGACCCGTGTACACCAAAATGTTCATTGGCAATGGTTTAGCGCGTAAGAAAGGATCACCAGTCGTTCTTAAAGTTGCTCTTAACTTATGAACATCTTTATGAAACGGCCCCCTGGTGTACTTGAGTGAAACTCAAGTACATTCGTCGACAAAATAATCTAGGTCAGTGGTGGATCCAGGGGGGGGGGCACAGCCGGCCCATGCCCCCCCCCTTTTGAGAGCCATAATAAAAATTTGTAATGTAAATATATCTTCTACTCAAGTGTGATCCCCCTTTTTTTTGCTTGTCAAATTTTCATTGGGAAAATGTACCCCTGTGGAGCCGTGATATGTGCAAACGCCAGGATATGTGCAAACAACGGTATATGTGCAAAATTTCGCCGGGATTTGTACAAACAACGGAATTTGTGCAAACGCCACGCCGGGAAATGTGCAAATATGTCAAAATTTATCAACGGCATCTGTGCAAACGTGACGACGGGATATGTGCAAATGAACAATTTTCACGGGAAAAGTGCAAACCTCCGGGATATGTGCAAATCACTGCATTTATCCATAGAAAGGCTATTTCTCATGAAATGTTTCAGTCATAAAATTACTGTTAAAAATGAGAAACATGCCTGCATAAGGGAGAAGCTACAATGACATCGGCAATGAAACGCTTTTCAGAGAGGCGGCGGGGGGGGGGGGGCACCAACCTTAAATTGAAGACCCACTATCGTTTGGAATAACATGGATGTAGAGTGTAGTCTGTTAATGCTCCAGACCCGGTCATTTAATCATTTGAAGATCCTTCTGAACTAAGATCCTGTACTAAAGCATACATAAGGAGCATAGCCATTCAAAAATAATAAAAAAAAAACTGCAACACCTCACCGTTTACCAAATTAAGACCTTGTAGAAATGAATATAGAATGTAGTCTTTACCCTAGACCTTGTTGTATCAATAAAAAAAATCTAATTTAATACCTCACCGTCTCATTCCTATCGAATAAGTTGTTGTTTTAGCTTATACGGCGCGTGTCATTCAGTAGTGAATATTTGCGCCAAAAAAACCACATCCACCGAGCCGGATTCGAACCAGCGACATAATGTTAATCATCAATCATCTACAGTCCTCCGCTCTACCAACTGAGCTATCGGTGGTTACTGGGTTTAAAGTGTAGTTTTTGCTCCAGACCGGGTGATTAAACAAATTCAAAACTATTTAAGCCCCTTCCACTACTAAGACTCTGTTATAAAGAACGTGTATATAACGTATTCTCAATTCTCCAGACCCGTTTATTTAAACAAATTTTCAAGACCCCACAGTCTCATTCCTGTGAAAAAGATGGATATAAAACGTTGTCTTTTCTCCAGACCTTTGATTAAAAAACCTTCAGAATTAAGACCCAAGACTAAGACTCCGTTATAAAGCAAGGGTACATATCGTAGTCTTTACTCCAGACCCGTTTAAAAAAAATTATGTTATAATCTTTAAAAATAAGACCCCGTAAGAAAGCATGGATATAAGAGCACAGTCTTTACCCCAGACGCTGTTATTAAAAAAATTAGGAGATCTTCAATTTGACGACCCCACCGTCTCATATCTGAGGGGAAAAAATGGATATAGAGTGTAGTCTTTACTCCAAACCTGGTGATTAAAAAAAAACTTAAATAGTAAGACCCCATCATCTTCCAAACTAATAGTCTATAAGTATAACAAAGCACGGGTACCTATAGCATAGCCTTTACTCCATATCCATTTATTAAAAAAACTACACTGTACACCCACTGTATGATTACGCTGTATACCCATGTGCTACATTACAGGTTCTTAGTATTGAAGATGACGGGATTGACGTTTCGAAGATTCTTGATTTTTTTTTTTCAAATGACTGGGTCTGGAGAAAATAATAACTCTATATCCATATGCTTGATGACATGGCAATGGTTTAGAAGATGGTGAGGTTTAAATTGTTAAGATTATTTCTCTTTTTAACTACCGGGTTTTGAGTAAAGACTACGCTTAGCTAGTCCAGGTATAGCGTTAATCCTGTTGTTTGGAAGAATATATGGCCAAGACTGAGTATTAAAAAGTAGACTAATAACCTTCATCTTGTAGGGAAGGTCGCATTGGGTCTGGAAAAGGAGACTACCAGCATGGGTCGGCAGAGCAAAATTGATAGGGGAGGGGAGGGCACAGCGAAAAAGGGCACTTCCTCTTTTAGAAAAGGGCACTTGAAACAAAAAACTTTTTTAAAAACAAAATAGCATAATGTACCCTAGTAGGGTAATGAGCAAAATGATTGAGTGGGGCAAACATGGCGTGTGGGGCAAAATTTCTTTAAAGCTGCGAGCGAGCGAGCGAGCAAAATTTTGAAACTTTTAATGAAAAAAACAAACATTTGTGATAGATTTTGACATAGAGAACACTATCATATTTCACCACTTTTCTTTCCTTTTCTTCTTTTCTTTTTCTTGGTATTGAAAACTTTTTGAGTCCATGGAACGAGGTCCATTTCTTAAGGGGGCAAGTGCCCCCCCCTCTCCCTCTGCTCAGATGCCCCTGCATAAAAGAAAGGACGCTAATTGCAAATACATATACCTTATATTAGCAAATTGGACATTTGAACAAACCAGAAGAGAAGGGACATTTATCAGAATAATCATATGGGGCACTTGATCAAAGGTGAAAATATACACACTACAGAAGAAGAATTTCACTCTGAAAAGGGGCAACTTAACCCTATCTAGGTCGGGGTATTTTTGGAATTCATATGGCCGGGGGAGGGGGGCCTCCCAGGCCCCCCCCCCCCCCCTTGAGATCTCGGCCGTCGACCGCGCGATCGCACCGAAAATTGGCACGCATGTTGTCTGGGATATAATCTACAAAATTGTATAGTAATTTATTTCATGCAAATCGTTATTACGTAATTATGCTAATTTATGCGTAATTAGTATGCAAAATCATACTTTTTCCTCTAACTCCGTAAATAAAGCTCCAAATGTTCTAATTTTTGGCATAGAAACCCTTTGTGATGTTCTTAGCAAGTGTACATGAAAAAATCGTGATATCAGATCAATTTCCTATGTATGTATTTCTTTGTTTTTTGGACCTTTTGTTTTTCATTGTTTTTTTCAATGAAATTCGTTGGGGACTCTTCTAAGATCATAAACAGCATAAAATACATACATTTAGGCGTGCAAAACTAAAAATAATCATACATTTATGATTTTTGGTTGAAAACACAATTTACATTGACTTTGTACACGAAATCACGTTTTTTGAGCAATTTTTGGTCTGAGATGCACTTACGTAACATTGCGTAACTTCGGAACCGCGTACCCGGGTGACGCAAAATTGGTCTCAAAAGGTGCGGAAGACTTGAAAGTAAAAAGTCAGCGAGCAGCGCGGTCAAAAAATTTTGCGCGACGAAAATATCGCGCGACTCGTTGAGGGGGGAGGGGGGCCTCCGAGCCCCCCTGGCCAAGATAGGGTTAAAGGGGCGAGAGGAACAATTTAAAAGGATTTTTATTATTTAAATATGCACTTTTAGAAGGGATAAGAACGCGAAATAAGGAAAACGGACAATGACAGGGCATGAAAAGAGCGGTTTTAAGGAATGGAAACTTATCTGATACGAGAATGTGCACTTATATTTATAAAAAGGTAAAGGGGCACACTTTAACACATAAAACAGGTCCTTCTAAGATGAAAGGGGCAACGTTCTTGGGTTAAAAGGGAAAACTGTTTAGTGCTTCAAAAAGTGGGGGCACTGTGAACCCCCTGCCCCCCCCCCCCCGGATCGCAGCCCCTGCATTCATATCATATGGAACATTCGTTGTAAAATCGAGGTGTATGAATTGCAACCTAAAAATATTTCATTTAGAGAGTAAAGTGCATCGCATTTGTGGGTATATACAGTAGTTCGAAATTAATGCCTCTTGTTGGTAAAGTGCGCTAGTATGACATGATTGTGTGGGAAATATTTTTTATATACGTTAGTGGGTACAGTGTTTTTACACATGTGGCTGATATTACACAAGCTGGCGTCACTTTGGGTGTGTTAAAAGAGATAGGAAACAATGTCTTGTTTGAATGTTCATAGATTCATAAAAAATTAATATCAAATGGCATAGTAATCAAGACATTTTGGGTTTATAATTAAATTTTAAAGAAATTCGACAACTTCTGATGAAATCTGGAAATGAAATCAACAGATCAAGTTCAATGTGAGTATCAGTGGAAATCATGCTTGCCTCTCCCACCCCCTTTAATAATTGCCCCATGCAGTGTTCGAAACAGTACTAAATGTTCCTTTAAGGTGACACGACATATACTCCTGCGAAAATTGCGACAATTAATATCTCAGAAGGCATAGGATTAGTGTTAGGATTGTGATAGAGTTCTTGGTTCAGAATATTGTCATGATTACGATTAGGGTGTATTTAGTTTTGGAGGTTAGCTTTTATGTTTCGCTTAATGTTTAGAATTTACATCGGAGCAATTGTCGCCAGAGCAAATGTCCACTAAGCCTGGTGCCCCCCCCCCCCCCACTGCCTCTCTGAAAAGCGTTTCATTGCCGATGACACTAGCTGTAGCTTCTCCCTTATGCAGGCATGTTTCTCATTTTAACAGTAATGTTATGAAACATTTCATGAGAAATATCCTTAATATGGATAAAAACAGTAATTTGCACATATCCCGGAGGTTTGCACTTTTCCCGTGAAAATTGTTCATTTGCACATATCCCGTCGTCACGTTTGAACAGATGCCGTTGATACATTTTGACAGATTTGCACATTTTCCGGCGTGGCGTTTGCACAAATTCCGTTGTTTGCACAAATCCCGGCGAAATTTTGCACATATACCGTTGTTTGCACATATCCCGGCGTTTGCACATATCACGGCTCCACATCCCCCCCCCTTTTGGAAAATCCTGGATCCGCCCCTGATCGAGGTTATCATCAGATCACAAACTTATAAAATATAATGTATGCATTACTACTCTCTCTTTCTCTCTTGCAAAGATGTTAACTTTTCAGTAAACTATGACTCAAACTGTTTTTTTGTATCCAATTCACCCAGGCTCAGTCTGGGCTCACAAAAAGGAACTTGAAATAAATTATCATCTCTTGAGTTTGAACTAATTTTAGATTGTTACCACAACTGGCATTTATGCTTGATATTTTATGGTTAATAATTCCTCCATTAACATGTCTTGAAATGTTTTTTTCCTCACCTCAGATGGATGGGAGGATGCAGATTGGTCGTGGTCAGGAGAAGAAAGTAACAGTGTGAGTCTAAATGTCAAAACTACAGTAAATGCTGTTGCTTTTCAGAAAGTGAGTGTCATTTTAGTTTCACCCTCTTTTAGTTTAGTGGCTTTATCCACATGTAGTTCCAGTATGTGTATTATTTTCTTCTTGAAATTGCTATAAAGTGCTATATTTCAAATTTTCTATAATTTAGTTAAAGCTTTATCTATGACAATGCAGTTGCTGTATGTGCATTTTTTTTTGTAAAATTCCTTATTTATTTCATTTGTCTTTTTTCCCTTTTTTTGTTCAAGTCAAATTTGTGATAATGTTGTCCTGTTTGTGAAAACTGTGAGTGCAGCTGAAGTTTTATTGAGTCATAAAATTAAGTAGACCATTTATTATCTCTATAATTTTTTTCACCCTATATTTTCAATCTTGTAAGAAATATTCCTCACACAAAACGATTTATAAAAAAATACATGATTTGTTTTGCACTCTTGCTTCTGGTATGATTTTTTTGGCCAAATTCAAATTTGTGATGATGATGATGTCCTGTAGTGAAAAATGTAATGGGGTGCAGAAACTGAATTGATTCATATTCAAAGAATTAATCATTTATTAATTTGTTTTAATCTTCTATTAACCCTAAATCTTCAATAGACATATTCCTTTAACAAAATGATTTATAAAAAATAAAACATGACCTGTAGTGTTTATGCACTTATTCTGCTTTGGGTATATTTTGTTAATGTGAATTTTTGATGTTATTCCATTGTTTTTTTAAATTCAATATTTAATATGAAATTTCATAGATGGCACTGCAATTAACATGCACTTGAAAACCAATATGTGCTTTTACTATCTTGTCTTCTTCTATCCCAATCAAGGAGGGATATTACATTTTTGTTGTGCATATCTCTCTGATTCTGAGATCCAACCCTTCATGATCCATGCAGAGGGATCTCCACTTATTATCTCGATGGATATTTTTTCAAAATTTGTCTACGATATATCTTCAAACACGTTAAAAGTTTAAATGTTTAAAGGAATTCTGAAGACAACCTCAATCAAATTTACTCCTTATGGTCTTCAACTTAGTGAAGCTCTGATGACAGATACAAATAAGAAAAACACAATAATAAAAATAATAATGGTATATTTACTCCATGTAGCCACTTCAGTTCCGAAAACTGTTTTCCCTTCGGGCCCTACTATTATTATTACCCTGGCTTTAGCCTGGCTACCTACATGTAGGGAGGAAATTTTTCCTACCGGGTACCCATTTGCCTCGCCTGGGTTGAGTGCAGCACAATATGGGTAAAGTTTTTGCTGAAGGAAAACATGCCATGGCTTTGAATCAACCCATCTAGACGACGCCTCTACAATAATTCCTTTGTTTTGCGTTTCTACTAGCAGCCTGGGTTATTGAGTAGGTCTTAAAGGGATGGTCCGGGCTGAAAATGAATAATGTATATCTAAATAAATAAGTAAAATTCACAGAGCAAAATGCTGAAAATTTCATCAAAATCGGATATCAAATAATAAAGTTATTGAATTTTAAAGTTTATCAATATTTTGTGAAAACAGTTTTATGCACATCATCATGAATATTCATTAGGTGGGCTGATGATGTCACATCCCCACTTTCCTTTTTCTTCTGTTACATGAAATCATAAATGTTTCATTTTTTTCATACATGTGTAAATGATGTGTCTCCATTATGATGAAATATGTTGCAGCAATTAATAACTAATGCACTTAATCAGTTGTCAATCCAATTGTTTAAGTTCTTGGTAGAAATTTTTTGGATAAACCTAATTTCATATTGAAATACAAAAGAACAAGTGGGGATATGACATCAGCCCACCTAATGAATATTCATGAAGACGTGCCTATAACTGTTTCACCGAGTAATGCAAATTTTAAAATTCAATAACTTTGTTATTTGTTATCAGATTTTGATCAAATTTCAGCATTTTGCTCTGTGAATTTTACTCTTATTTATTGAGATATAAATATTTCCAGCCTGGACCATCCCTGTAATCAGAATGTATGTGGTTGCTCCAGCCGGCTTCAAGGTGGATCAGCCGAAGCGAGCTTCAGTTTAATTACAACGCATCTTCATGAGAACAAAGTCAGATTGAAAGTTTGAATTGTGATCCAGAAATTGATAGTAATACAGGTGAGGCTGCCAGAGGCATTCCACCTGTTAAGCATGATGGAAGGGTCATGGTGTAGTGGTTCTAACTCTCACCTTGTAAATAGTGGGTTGTGTGTTCGAATCCCAAGGGGTCAATCCACACTTTGCCACTCTCCACCCAGGTGTTAAATGGGAACCCGGTAGGACGCGAAACCTATAAAGTGTGCCAAGCAATTCTTGTTGGAATGCTCCCCATTGAGTGGAGAAAGTGCATACATTGTGTTCGGGCCAGGGAATTTTTTTTTTTTCGGGGGCTCCATTTCTACCTTTCGGGGGCTACTTGTTGCATTTCGGGGGCTCTTTTTGAATGCTACTTTTTTGTATTTTGAGGAATACCTGTTCACTTATTAATGAATTATTACTTTTTGTTTAATATTGTATGATTTTTTAAGGTTTTTTTTTCATGCTTAGAATCTTGGGTGGGTGTGTGTGTGTGTGTGTGTGACTGTGAGTTGGACTTGGATATGAATGAATTCAATATCTAATTTCTACTCCGTCTATTCCAGTACAATACCCTGTACTCGGCCATGTACATGTAATAAGGCCCACATACCCTAACTTTTCGTGAAGTTCTTTGAAAACGCAGATCTCCATGAAAATTGCATTTCTCTATGAGGGAGTCTAAATTTGATGAGAATGTATTCATTAAGAACTTAAATATACATGACAATGAAGAAATCATCAAACTTTATTGGAAGTTTTGAATAATATACCTGAAAGGTAAACTCTGTCTGAAACAGAAAATCACCATCATTGAGGCCTTTACTGAGCGAATTGTCCCCCAGAGCTCTGGCAGAGAGACAGAGCTCAGACTGGCTAGCTAATACAAGCGCCAATGCGTGCGCCTGCCGGCGGCCTTGTAAAATAGATGGAGCTTTGTTCGATGATTTATTGTCTGATATTTACCACATCCCCGAGAAAAATAAAACAAATGATTTTTAAGTTATAATTAATAAATAAGGTAAGTTATTTTGGATGTTAATAGGCCGTTTTGAAAAGCAAAGCCGAATGACAACTCACCAATGATAGGTTACTAGACTCTGGGATTTATTTCCTGTGTAATTCGAATTATTTTATCACAGAATTGTGATATCTGTAGGGGAAACATGTGCATTAGAAATTGCACATGGTGGTATTCATAATGGACCCCTATGCATGCAACTGTTTCCCGACCGTCGCATTGATTTTTTTTCCATACCTGGTACCATGTTTGTGGAAATACGTGGTACAGAAAAAAAGACGCAACTTCGGAATTTGAAACTGCGCTCCTCGCTATTTTCAAGGCTTATTCATGATTTTGAGTGTGGATTTTGGATGATTTTTAAATGGTAAGCCGTCCCCGTGTATTTTTTTCACTGGTTCGGGCATGCTACAATGTAGGATCCAAAGCGCTTAGAGATGTCGTGCCGATGTATCAAGCGCTATATAAAAGCGGATCATTCTTATTATTAGCATTTAGTTTACCACAAGGTTTTTGTTGAAACCAAGAATTTGTTGGTAAGCATATAAGGTTCTTAAAGAATGGTTTTTATGTGTAAGGTTTTTTTTGTTAAAGGTCAAGTCCACCCCAGAAAAATGTTAATTTAAATAAATAGAGAAAAATCAAACTAGCATAACGCTGAAAATTTCATCAAAATTGGATGTAAAATAAGAAAGTTATGATATTTTAAAGTTTCGCTTATTTTTCACAAAACAGTGATGCACAACTCGGTGACATGCAAATGAGTTAATGAGACAGTCAATGATTGTCCCTCACTCTTTCTTTTGTATTTTATTGTTTGAATTGTTGTTTGTGTTGTTGTGTTTAGGAAGGAAGTGAGGTGGAAGCAGGTCCTCCAGATCAAGATGCATGGATGCAGGAATGCTCTATAGCTCTATCACCTACCAGCGAGCTCATGGTCATTGCCTTTGAACAGAAAGCTGTCTTCTTGCAACGTGAGTATCAGAAAAAAATGACATTGGGCCTTGGGGCGACTTCGCTCCCCATAATGGTCAAAAGAGCACTGGAAAATTCCTATTCACTGCAATGTTAAAGGACAAGTCCACCCCAGCAAAATATTGATTTGAATAAATAGAGAAAAATCAAACTAGCATAACGCTGAAAATTTCATCAAAATCGGATGTAAAATGAGAAAGTTATGGCAGCTTAAATTTTTGCTTATTTTACACAAAACAGTGATATGCACAACTCGGTGACATGCAAATGAGTCAGTCGATGATGTCCATCACTTATTTCTTTTGTTTTTTATTGTTTGAATTATGCAGTATTTCATTTTTTACAGATTTGACCACAGGGACCTACTTGACTGAATCATATAGTATTAAACAATGCTAATTCCACATGTTCAGGGAGGAATTAATCACTGTTTCACTTGACAACAAGTAGAAAAATAGAATATTTCATATAATAAAATACAAAAGAAATAGTGAGTGGATGACGTCATCAGTCTCCTCATTTGCATACCAACCAGGATGTGCATATAACTGTTTTGTGAAATTAAGCAAAATTTAAAATGTCATAACTTTCTTATTTTACATCCGATTTTGATGAAATTTTCAGTTTTATGCTTGTTGGATTTTTCTCTTTTTATTCAAATCAATTTTTTATTGGGGTGGACTTGTACTTTAAAGCTTCTCCAATGTTGTAGATCCAGCCAGTCATTGTGGAAAATGTAACGCATTTAAAAGGACTGCAGAAGGGTAAGATGAAAACATGTCACTGTGACCTTGACCTTTTGACCTCAAAATCAATAGGCTTCCTGGGAACCATGCTAGTATCATACACACCCAATTATATGAGCCTAGTTTGAGTTAAACTGAAGTGTTCGCGTTTATAAGGAAAAGTTGACAGACAGACAGACGGACGGACACCGAGCGTGAGATCATAATACGTCCCGACCCATTACCGGGCGAACATATAAAAATGAAAATGAAATGGGGAATTGGGTAAATAAAGCCAAGAGGCCTTTTACAAGCACAGTTCCCACAACATTGATTTGAAAATTACATTGCAAAGAAAGGATAAGGTAGGAAAACAAGCCATATCAAGAGAAACAAAAAATTAGAAATTACGATAATTTACAAGAAAGTATTGACTGTGCATATTTGAGATAAAGAAACTGCTTTAATCTCTTTTTGGCTGTCAGTTACATCTTTGGGGTGGAATTCCAAAGTATAGGGAAATTGTGTCGTACAGATTCTATTGAATTGTTAGCTTTATAGGCCTTTAATGAAACAAATCTTAAATATGGGAATGTGATTAGTCTCTTTGTGATTGAGGTTCCGGGTAAACATTTCATGGATATCAACAGGTAGTTGATTATGAAAAAAAAATAAGCAGTGCTGTAGAGAAATCATACAAAGTTTGTGTCTATTTTCCAAAACCAGAAAAGTGGGATCCAGAGGCGAAGGATGGCGTTGAGAGTAAATATCACATTGTTTTCAAAGGAATGTTGAATCAGGAAGAAGGGTGAGTAGATTGCATAAAATATTAAAGGGGAAGTTTACCCTGATAAAAAGTTTATTGTAAATATAGCAGAAAAAATAATTAAAAAAAATTGCAGAAGGTTTTGAGAAAAATCCATTAAATAATTAAAAAGTTATTGGAATTTTAATTATGTGATTTGTGACGTTATATGCGAGCAGCATTCCTACATACAAACGGTAAAAAATCAATGAAAATGTAATTATCTCACAAAATTGAAAATGACTTTTATTGTACCATCAGTATATCAATAGACAAATCATTTCACACCCTATCATGAAAAGAAAACAAAAGTAAGTCATCAGGAACCATTAAAAAAATGAAAATCATACATTTTATATTACATAACATACGGCGCAGCTGCTCATTTATGACGTCACAAATCCAAAACTTAAAATTCTAATAACTTTCTTAATCTTTCCTAAATTTTCCTCAAACCTTCACCAATATTTTAAATATTTTTTTCCGCTATATTTACAACAAAATCTTCTTCAGGGTGAACTTCCCCTTTGATTATAAGAATTGTGGATAGTTCTATAGCACCTTTGCCATAAGAGAAAAAGCATTTAGAGATGTATCCCCGGCCCGTTTCATAATACTTGTAATGACAAATTTGTAATAACAGTTTCTAGCCACTGAAATCCTTCAACCTGATTGACTGATGGTAAATTTGTTATAGAAATTTATGCCACATTTATTGGAGAGTGCTTATAGATTTCTGATAAAGGAAGCAATTATAATAACAATTATTATTATTAAGATATCATTCTCCTCATCATCATTGTTATTTCTTTCTTCATCTATTCAGGGTTGACATCTTTTATTCTCTTTGTTTCAGGGAGTGCATCACGTGTGCAGTATGTGTCCCTCTTGCCTCACAGAAGAGATCGTCCCATGGTGCTCCGGACTGGACGTGTGTAGTTCTAGGCTTCACCTCGGGCTATGTTAGAATGTACACAGAGGTGAGCGCTCATATTTCAATGCCAGTAATGTCATTCTACTATATTATTTCAATTTCATATTTTACAAAGTTACATTGAGATGTATTTTGTTCTTTCATCTTTGCAATGGGTTCATTCAATTATCATGTGGGGAGCATTTCATAAAACAAATTGTCGGTGATTTTACTCGCTACTTTGCTCTGTGCCAATCAGATGCAATGATTTTAGGAGCTTTTGTGAACAATTCTCCCCAGTTCATTTGGTCTGGAGATTTGTTCAGAAGGAAATAAACGTTGAGTTATGTGTCATTTGTGTTTTAACTATTACAAATTGGGTATATATATATATATATATTTTTTTTTTACTGTTAGACCTTTTACCTGTCACAGTTATTTTGTTATGTTCAAAACCTGTTCAAAATATTTTAAGACTTTATTTCACTGTTTACTCGTAATATATGGAACTATGAACCGTAATAAAAATTTGCCCTAGAGCAGATGAAAGTCCTTGACTGTAGGCGGGTATAGTGCTTTTTGAATCACTGAGATGAGCATGATTATTGATATTTTATTTCAAAATAGGCTTGTTATCCCATTTAAAGAATGATAACAAAGTGTTGAGTCGTGTCTGGTATTTGGCAATGGGTCAGTGGATAATCGATTAGTTTAAAGTGAACAATGCTAGTGAATATTGTATGTAAACAGAACCTGCAAGTCGTGTCACCTGGCCTGTGCAGTGATTTCTTTATTACAGTTAAATGTCGCTGATACGTAAACCAGTCGTGCTTCTTGTAAAAATACAACAGTTAACTTAGTACCTATTGAATTTGGAAAAAAAAGGAAAGGGCCATTTGAGAAAAGTTGCTCTAGACATATGGTGGAACAAATTACATAATGCAGGCATGATATTTTCCCGATTAAAATTGGAATTCCGATTTTGTTGTTGATTTTTTTCTTCACATTTTTTATTTTTAATTTTTTTAATTTTTATTTTTTTACATGAAATCCTTTGCCCAAGAACATTCTCATGCTGTTTTTACTGCTTTTTAAAGTCAAATGATAAAACTATCATGCAGACTCACCTTGAAATTCCATTTCGATTTCTTTACTATGCAAGAGCTTGTAATCCCAAACGGGGCGCCTCGGACTTCGGCGGTGACTTAGCGACCCTTGGCTATTTTTCAGATTTTTTTTCAGAGGGAATATCATATCTGTAATGGCTTCTTTATCCATCTCAGACTGGTTCCCTGCTCCTTTCTCAACTCCTCCATGAAGACCCTGTCCTGAAACTGAAAGGTAGAACGTATGAGATGCCACGCCATGCCGGAGTAGCTGAGCAGCAAGAAGAGCTTACCATTCTCTATCCTACAGCATTGGTGACAGTGGATGGCTTCAGTCTGTTCCAGTCTCTTAGAGCATGTCGGAATCAGCTGGCTAAAGGTAAACAAAGGGAAGTTTTTATAACACGTTCAGGGCTTGTATTAACCCAAGGCGATGAAGGCGAATTGGGTACACACCTAAACTGCCTTGCTGCCCGTGGTAAATGTGAAATATTTCTGGGCCCTGTCTTACAATGAGTTGAAATTGATCCAATAGACCTCAACTATATGGAAATCCATCAATGACATAATTTTTTACAGGAAATTTGCACAAATGTCCTTTGTAACAAAGCGAAACACACCAAGTTTTCAAGAAAACTATGAATTTATGAATATACATCATTTCTAGAAAATTTCTTATACAAACATGCATTTTCAATGTTGACATTGCTGGCTTTCCATATTTGTGAGTGATTGGATCAATCTAACTCTTTGTAAGACAGGGCCCTGGTAGTTTGTTTTGAGCATTGGGGTTGAAAGTCGTCTGCTGAACCTAGCAGATGGAGAAGATCTACGCGTAATTTCCTCATACACCACCACCAACTTCCAAGGACTAAAAAAATTGTGATTTCAAGTTTGATATTGGTGATCTGGAGCTCACAAACAGGCAGTGAACAGGATGAAACACCCCAATGGAATTAACTTTTACAGATAAAAATCATTAGAGCTTACTACATTTAATTGAACAGTATTATCTATTTTGGGAGATTCTTTCAGTGATTTTAGCCTTTGCACTCTGTACTGTGGGATTTTACTGCAATTTATCCCCGATTTCACTTTCACGTTGTAAATTCTTTGGTAAAGTTATGACGATCTCCAGCATAACACGGAGGCGTTAGGTCATGAGCTCTCGATAACACGATTGGTATCTTATTTCTAAACCCACAATAGTGTTGGAGCTTGGTTCAGCAGCCTTTTCATGCTCTCATTCCTCTCAACACCAAAACTGAATACCATACTTGAAATCACCAATTATGAATGAATGAATAAATGATTGAATAAGCAATGAATCAATGAACGAATGAATATTCAGAAATGTCATTCTTCTTGATTATATTGCAGCTGCTGCCAGTGGAAGTGACAACATACAACCACCACCACTTGTCTACAAGAAATGGGGCTTACAGCAACAAGATGCCATAGTGGACCACATTAGCACAGGTATGCCTTAAATATTGTCATGGAAGAGCGAGCTATATATGATGGTACCAACGGATATTCAATGAGGTATTTTAATAAGGTAAAATCGAAATAAATTGTGAATGAATTAATGGATATTAGTAAAGAAGACACTCTATGGACATTACCTTATCCATTTTGATTAATGTTTTATTCTGAATGATAATGTGTGCCCCATATATTGTGTTTTGTGCAGGTGTTGTGACCAGTTGTTCCTTTGACCAGCTCCACGCAGCCTCAACCCTAGGTGGCTATGCTGCATCCATTAAGACCTCTCCCCCGGTCTGTCACAAGTATATCACAACAGGTGCCGGACCTTTCCTAGGATTCTTCTTTGCTCTAGAGGTAGGAACAAAATCATTATGGTGGAATCTGTCTAACAAGGTTGATAGATTATGACCATTAATTATTACCTTGCTGTAGTCCATAACTTATTATTACAAGGGCCTGTTGGATGAAAGTTTATGTGAGAAAAATTCATAAAAATAAAACTTGATATTTAATTTCTTAACTTTCATTATCTGTCAAAGCACAACTGACATGTGTTGGCTGAACATTAGTATGTGCAGTGTGTGTGACATAGCAGAATTGATTTGATTTCTTACAAAAATATGTATGATTATTAACGTGCCAAATCCACTCGGACGAACGCTCACGGTGCAGTTTCAATCAATGCATTACAATCCACCTTTCCCAATCTTTCGGACACAGTTTTGCAGGAGACAGTTTAACTGTATTGTAAGGTTGTTTATTTATATGTGACTGCTTCTTTTTCTACTCCTCCAGGGAAGTGCTCAACCTCTTTTCTCTGATGTGGCATTAGCTGTTGCTAGCAAGCTCAAGTCAGCCATATTCTCTGCTGCAAGGTATGTTCTGAACATTTATCGAATTATTTCATTCCATTTAGAATATCAACCTTATAATGATAATAGTAATAATGATATGCAACATTTATATAGTGCATAAATACAATGCTTCTAAGCGCCGCATATTGCTGTCCCAGCTTTAGCATAGCTACCTGTATTAGGTGCTTGAGAAATCAAGGAATTCCTTTCTACAGGGTCCCCATTACTCCACTTGGATGGAGAGTGGCAAATGAAGATAAATGCCTTGCCAAATTTTGCAAGTGCTAATGCAGGATTTGAACACTGGACCTTATCCTCTTTGGCTGTAACACCTCTACATAATGCTTTAATTCAGTGAACAACAATTAATCTACAATCCTATTTTTTGCTGCGGTGAGGGTGATTTAGCCGTTAAAACTCTGATAATTGATGGGCATAACTTCAAACTTTGTGTAATGTAAGATGACATGGTTTCTTAGGTAATTGTTTTGCTTGCTTATACAGTGGTTGGTTTGGATTTGGTGGAAACAAGCAGAATACAGACACGCAAGCCCCTAGCAAGACGAAACCTAGAATTGAACCTGCAATATCACTTCCAATAAGGTAAGCATGGGCATGATGTCCGAAATTCACAAAGTTTGGTTCTGAATCTGTGGTTTTCAAAGAGTGGCTTACGCATATTTCATGTATTGATTATGTTAATTCACTGTGTACATTGATGAATCGTGTAATGATAAATGCTCACTTTTGCCATAGAAATCATTATTGATGCTTGTTACTAAGGTTATTGTATTAATGATGCAATTGCTTATGTAAATTAATTAACATTAATGTTAATTCATTTACATTCGACTGTTTTGAGTAAATGACTCCTCTGTTAACCAACAGTGGAGTCATTTCCTCAAAACAGTTGTTTTATTAATGCAATAACCTATAAAGTAACTAGCTATCACCCTGATGCAAATGTACACATTCATAGGGGATGCAATTTCAATATAAGTGCTGAATGTAGCATAATCAATGCATGAATTCTACATAAGTCATGGTTTCAAACTACAGATTTCAAAATGACTTATGTGATTCAGGTCATTCAAATGGTTTTAATTATGTGAAATGAAATTATAACTTAACTTCATATAAATATTATCTTTGTCTGTGAAGGTTTGTTTGTGCTGTATGAATTTGAAAATAAGATCACATTTACTGCTTTATTTTAGGTACACAAGCAGCAAATGAAGTTAACTTTAAGAGCAATTTAATACATCACCTTCTGGACCAGGTGGCCATTTCATAAAGTTGTATGTCAGTTAACAGCGACTTTAAGAACGACTGGCCAATCTTTCTTACGCACTATTATAATCACCAATGAACATTTAATGGTGTATCATTTACCACAAGAAAGGATCACCAGTCGTTTGTAAAGTCACACTTAACATAAAACTCTGCACAAAGTTCATGAGAATTACAGAATTCAGTAGTTACGATATTCTGGGGCCTGGTGGTTCCCGGGTGCCGTTTCATAAAGCTGTTCTTACGTTAAGAGCGACTGGTGATCCTTTCTTGTGGTAAATGGTATACTTCTAAATATTCATTGGCAATGGGTTAGCGCGTAAGAAAGGTTCACCAGTTGTTCTTAAAATCGCTCTTAACCTACGAACAGCTTTATGAAACACCCACCAGTATAATCATGAAAATTACATAATTCACCAGTCAGCAGGTTGATAGATATCTCTATCTGTCTCTCTCGTATCCTTGCAGATTTGGATTACCGGATGTCCGTCGCCATGGTGATAGCATTGTATTAGCTCCTGGTATGAGGTTAGCAGTTAGCACTGATAGCTTTGGCAGGGTGTCTCTGATTGATGTCAGCCGAGGAGTAGCAGTACGCATGTGGAAAGGTAAAGTAGTGTTGGGTTTAAAAAAGGTTGGTTTGATAACAATGGCTTTAAATCTGAGCCAAGTTTGCTCTCATCCAATCAAATAGCATTATCTTAATAGGATAGAGCATTGCCATTGATGATATGTTTTCATGAAACAGGGCTCAGGTGTCACTTATTAATGCTATGAGATGCATAGAAGTCAGGATTTGTGGATTGGTTCACATGGTAAATCCAGGATTTCAGAACTTTGGTTTGTAGTGATTTTAGTACATAATCATGTAATAGTCAAATCATTCATACATGTTATTACAGGACATTTAATTTCTTCTAAACAATTGAAAGTATATGTAAATGTGGAAATAAAAATTTTAATGAAAACAGACAAATCTTTAATATCTCTACCTAAAAGTTTGACTCATTTTTTACCTTGGGTGTTTCACAAAGACTGAAATATGACTTATGAAAGAGTCATGCTTAAACGTCAAATCTAATGTGTAACCTCATTTATGAATACACAGTAGTGCGCATCCCCAGATCACGATCTGACCAATGTGGTAATATATTGTATACCCCACACATGCAATTTTGAGCTAATGTTAAATCTTTGTGAAACTATTAATCTTCCTAACTTGGGTATAAATGAGTACTCAGTAGGATAAAATTTGTTGATAGCTTGAGAGCCTACAGACACCCTAGCTAAAGCTAAAGCTAGGGTAATAACATCACGTTAAGTAGGGCCTACTAGTACAACAGTTCTCAGAACTGAATTGGCTACCCTGGATAAATATTATTTGTTTATTATTATCATAATTATTACTAATACTATGATTATTGTTGTTGTTGCTGTTATTATTAGTATTAATATTATTATTATGATAATAATTAGGATAATAATTAAAAGGTAAATTAATCAATAATAGAAACTCCTTGATCTGTCAGGATACCGCGATGCGCAGTGCGGTTGGATCCAGGTCGTAGAGGATATCCACAGAGAGCGTTCCTCAGACCATGGCAGTAAGAAGCCCAGGGTCAGTGCAGGCAGCAAGCATGGACCCAGAGTGGCTCTCTTCCTGGTGATCTACGCACCCAGGAGAGGCATCATAGAGGTATGGAACACGCAGCAGGGTCCACGCGTAGCGGCTTTCAATGTTCCAAAGTCATGCAGGTGAGTGTTCTTACGTCAGGGTTATGGTTTTACAGATTTATAGCAATTAGTTTATGTACGTCTGGGATTAACCTTTAATGTCACCTGGGCCCCGTCTTACAAAGAGTTGCGATTGATCAATCAATCGCATCTATGGACGGCCAGCAACTTCAACATCTATTATGCATGTTTGTTCAAAATGTTTTCTAGCTATGATGTATATTCATGCATTCATTGTTTTCTCCAAAATTCCCCGTGCTTCTCTTTGTTTGCAAATTTCCTGTACAAAAAATTATGACACTGATGGCTTTCCATAGAGTTATGATTGATTGGATCAGTCGTAACTCTTTGTAAGATGGGGCCCAGCTGACATAACTTATGGGACTTGCAATAAACTTACGTTCAATTTGAAATCAAGTGGTGCTCAAGTCTCCATATCAAGCCCAAGTCCTTAGATGAAATTCAAATTTGTAGTTGATTTGCATTCAATTGCAACTCAACTTTTTTGCATAATCCTAATACTCTTTATTTGGGAGCACTTGACTTTACAATTGAACGTAAGTTTCTTGTAAATTATGCAACTTAATGTTGAACGGTGGATTAAAGACACATGCCACAATGTCCGGTTGAGTTGGATTGTCCTTTCAAATGTGATATGGCATCAAGACGCTACAAACCATATTTTGCCTGTTTTTAGTACTATTTAGTATACAAATGCAAAACTGGCTCTCATTTGCAGTATGGAATGAAATGAATGTCTGTGTCATGGCCTAAAGCAATGCATCCAGTTTCATGTGCCTTGATGATCATTTGATTAGAATTCATCAATAGTTAAGTTGTTAAATGTTTTATTAGAATCATTTTCTTTATATGACATATTGGCAGTCCATTTACAATGACAACAAAAATTATTATTTCTTTATAATGTGATTTGTCTGTATAGAGTGTTACACATTGGCATCCATACTTATTTCGCTTGAAAATCATAGTTCACAATTGAATTACAATATGTCTATTTCAATTTAATTCTGTGTTGCTCATTGCAGACTCCTATACCCAGGATACGGAGTGATGGGTCTGAACAGCCTGTCCGTTCAAGATTCCCGGACCAGACCTCACATGCTACAGTGCTGTCTCCTAGAGCCTAGTGGCCTGGTACGGACCTTCAATGTTCCGTTCCATCTTGCTCTGAGTGACAAGAACAGTAAGAGGGCCCATGATCTTCACCTCATCAAGAAGCTATCGAGTCTCCTACATCACCGGAGGTCTCTCAAAGGTCAGTAAAAGACCTTTACTAGTAGTACTGATGTTTTGACTCGGTGGAAAAGTCTCCAGACTTTGAACCACAAGGATCAGGGTTCAATTCCCATTACAGCACTTGTATCCTGAGGCAAGGTGTTAATCTAAATTTGCTACTCTACACCCAAGTGAAGTAAATGGGTACCTGGTTGTAAGGAAATAAATGCTTTACCACCTGATCAGGGTAGTTGTTCTAACGCCAGAATGGTTGTATGCTGCGCTTTAGAAACATTGTATCAAGCACTTTTTAAATGTTACTTATTATAATTTTTGTTGTCATTATTATTATTGCTTATCCTTATTTTAAATGGGCCGATCATCAAATTTTCAAAAAAGTAATCAATTATAAAAAAAAAATTGTAACGTAGTCACACATAACACAGTCACACCAAATATTGGAGCGATGCCCAAATGCTGATTATACAGAGACGTTGGACACGTTACAGCAGGATTGGGGTCAAGTAATCAGATTATCAGACGTATCGTCTTATATGATAGTAAATCACTTCATCTTTTTCTACATTCCCCCAGAACCTATTGTGGAACCGATCAGTAAAATCCTGCAAGACCTGAAACTGACTGCATATAAACAACAGGTAAATGACATCAGAAATACTATTATCACTTATTTATGTGATGGCATATTTTCTTAGAGTAAGATATTTACGTTATTTATGTTAAGGTTGTGTTGACGAGCAAAAATCCTTGGAATGCTTCAGCACAGGTTAAATGACTTGATAATATTACCAAGTAAATTTCAGTTTCTTTAAAAGTAGCAGGAAGGGTTAAGTGCAGATTCATCTACACTCGCTCTGTCTTCTTAACGTTGGTCTCATCCCCATGCTCTAACCAAACGGCAGTTAATTGATAGTAGACCAAATGTGTTTAGCCCATGTAAAGACTATGGCCCATATTCTGAAGTCAGGTTTAACTTAGACCACGGTCTAACTCTGTGCTAAAATTATGGGAAGCCAAAAGTGTCAACATTTTTATTAAGTTGTATGTTTCTTATGTTTACTGTGCTCTTTCCTGATTCATCGATGGTGAAGACAATCATCTATTCATACTTCCTACACAATTATGAATGATTTGAGAGCCAAATGAGGTGAAATATATCTCAACTGATAGTGATTTATGTAACAATTGGCTGTCCATACTTAAACCACAACTTTAAACCAGAGTTTAAGTTAAACCCGACTTCAGAATACGGGCCCATGAGAAGACGACCAACTGCTTGTAGATCAAGTGAATACATACTGTATGATGTACTGTGAGGGCTTAATCCTTCCTTTAATGGACAGTATGCATGTACTCTGCTCTTTAGGTTGTCATTCAAGGGTAATTTTGATGCAATATTTGCTATCGATTGGTTGAGAAGCAGAAGCACTTTAGTGTGGTACGTGTTAGTGAAAAGTTTTTCAGAGATTAAAGCTCTCATGAAACAGTGCCTGGATTTTATGCCAATCTCATCCACCTTTCTTTGGACATTTGACCCAAAATCGTTATCAGGGGTTTAGATAACTTGTATTGTTTATGAACAACTGAAAATCCTTGTGTCTGATAGGCTCAGAGAAAATTTGTCAGTGAAAGTCACTGTCTGTTGGTTTCATGAAACACTCCCCAGGCCCTTGATAAAGCCTTGTCAGCGAAGGGCATGTCCTCAGAAGAACTCTTCCACATCATCAGGGTGCTCATCAACCAGCTCGGCGGCCAGGATCCCAGCTGCATGGACTACGAGAGCCGACGTCTCCTGCAGTACTGCGGGTGCCAGGTCAAGCTCATCGAGGCCTACATCAAGATACAAGGCCTGCAGAGGAAAGCTGGGAAGAGGGAACAAGGAGAGGAGAGGACGGAGGGGGAGGAAGTGGATGGGAGCGAGACAGGAGGAGGGGCAGTAGAGGGGAAAGGAGAAGGTGGTGTTGGCCCAACTCCTAGAATCACAGCAGAGGTAAATAACTATACATTATAATTTGAGAGCAGATCCGTGACGTTATCAATGCTTTTGAATGCCCAACCCCCATTTTCCTCCATTCTTACTTAATTTCTTACAATAAGTGCCTGAGACATGATCATTTGAGAACATTGCAAATTTTCATAAAAACTATATAAACAGAGACAAATAATGGCCCAAGTCATGATTACTATCATAATTATTATGAACATATTTTATGGAATTCCCCATTACATAATTATTTAAATCTGTACTGAAAGTGGAGAAGATATTGGAAGCGAACCTACTGTGATGCGAAGTATTTACATGGCTTATGTATTCCAAAGTAACCTATTTGTTGTTTGATACTGTGTATTGTATATTCAAGCAATTGTGATGATAAAACTTGATTTTAGGAAAGAAATAATTCCTGATATACTGTACATGTAGAGTGTGCTTGTTTCATTGATTTGATAATAGTAATGATAAAGTTACACTTGTACAGTGAGTGCATAGTAAAGAGGGCATTTCTCTCTATGAATTATGATCAATTTGTATTCAGGTGCAGATAAATATAACAGTATATTTAGTATCATTACCTCCTTAATATATTGTGAAGTGTGTTGGTAATACCTGATTATTATATGTTGTTCCAGGATCTTGCTTCAAAATTGAAACAAGATTTGACCTCTTTTGAGTCTCTTCTGGATGACATTACTTCCTACCTGTCCTCTTCTGGCCAAGCGAGGGTGCACTTTGAATCGGACTACAGCATGGATCCTGCTACATTCCTGAGCTGCTTCAGGACCGTGGTGCAAAGAGCGAACAAGGAAGGAAAGGGGGAAGGAACTGTAAAAGAAGATGAAACGGAGGAGAAGCAGGAAGAGAATGCAGAGGAAGAAGTTCCAGCAGCTGCTGAGGAAATCAAGATGAAAGTCGCCTTCAAGGAGAATCTGGCAGAAGAGAAACGTTTGACATTAGGTATATATTGGAATTTTTCCCCATATTTACAAACCATGTTTCAAAATAAACGCCTCTTTTGGTAACAATCTAAACATGAACGAGAACAAAAGCCAGGAAAACAATTATAATGATATAGTGGACAGCTAATAAAACTGTCCACAAGTGCTTATCTGTGTTGAAGGTCTTTGGTGTACATAAACTTTTGGATTTGAATATCTAAAAAAAAAATGTCCACACAATTTAGCATTTTTTTCTTTGCTATATGATTAGCTGAAAAAGATGTATTCTACATGCTGCATTAATGAGCAGCATCATGCTTAGACAAGATCATTCAGTTTGATGAATTTATTGATTTTCATTTGAATACATGAAATTGATGGAGAGTATAAAGAATGAATTGCCTGTACATGTATTCTTTCTAGGTATGTACCTGTTCAAGCCATGTTTAGTAGACAGCTGCTCCTCTCTGGAGCTATGTGAAGTGATCAGAGATGCAGAGATAGGCTCACATGACACCATTGTAAGTATGCATGATGATGATGGTGATGATGATTGTAATGTTGATGGTGATGATGATGATGGTGATGATGTTGATGGTGATGATGATGATAATGCTGACAATACATCTTTTTTCTACTATTCCATCCAAATTCATAGGGCAAATCGTTTTGTGTCCCCATATATAATTTTTTTCCCTCTCAGTCGACATATTACTTATGCCTGCCTGCAGCTTTGACAAATGGACAACAATATGAACAATGTTCAAGTATCACCTAACATTCCAATCATTCATAGAGTCACATGATTTTATTGAAAATACCAGTATTCAACTATTACAGGCCAAAAATTCAAATTCATAGGAAAAGTCATTCTCTGCCTCCTGTATTTTTTTTATCATTAAGGCAAGCAGAAGTCAATAGTTGTCATATTCAATCTTCATCTAATGTATTATATTTTTCAAGTTACACTTTATAAAAACTTTAAAAGTCTGGTCAAGATATGTTTCTCTGTTTGCTCTTGATGTTGTGAATCTCCAAAGCAGCAAATTTATTGAAAGATCACCGAATGACATTTACAGATATTGCAGAGAACAAAGTTCATTTGGTTATCTCCTATTCCTCAAGTAGAACTGATGTTCATTCACAATTTTTTTTTAGGTTGACACTATGAAGAAAGAATAGGAAGAATAGGACTTCTTTGGCTGTAGGGAGCAAACTGTCCAACAATTCCAATCATCTTCCAGACCCAATTTATCATTTCTCCTTTACACATTCAAATCTTGCTTTTAGGTCAACCAAAGGTTTATATTTACTTGGTCTATGAGCAGTTGGCCTCGATCTCATTCTAATATCACATAGGCCTACCCAGTTGGTCTTATTTAATTGGGCTTGTTACAATGTGGCCTGCACTACACTTGGTCTAACACCCACTTAGTATAATTCTCAATTAGTCTAATACCCACTCATACCCAAATGGTCTAAACTCCTCTTCATCTACAAATTAGTTCGCATTTTGGCACATGAAAATTTGGTTCATAAATAGTTCATCTAATCATAAAGGGTAAGTCTTGTTAGACCAAGTGGATATTAGACCTAATTGGTAGCACCTAACTTGAAATAATACAAAATAGTTAATGGACTAAATGGAAATTAGACCACGTGGTTAATATACGAACTGGTTGAAGACGAAGATTAAGACCCTGTCACATCGTTCCGTGCAAGCCTTGCAGATGATTTACGGGCAATCACCTGTAACTCACCTACAACAAGTTTTGAGCATGTTCAAACTTTTTTGGCATGCAAATCAGACTTGTGTGCACTCCCGCGGCAACTGCATGCGAGATATGTGCAAGATACTGTTAATGCGGGCAACCTACAGGCAACCTGCGGCAAAGATACTGCAAGGGGAAGATCGGACACTTCGACGATTTTTTGAAACGCTCCCAAACGCTTGATAAATGCTCATGGGGAAGGACGCCCGCAAGCGTTGAGTAAGTAAACCGTCGCACATCGGCACGCAGCTGTGTATGAAACATATGGGGGAAATGAGAGAGGGGATTTTGGAGAGGGCTCAAGGGTGGCGCATGGGAATAATTCCACCTTGTATTACCCAGAAACCTCTGAAGTATATTCATCTTTGATTTAAGGAAAAAAAAATCTAAAATGTAAAAATTGTCTATTCCTTCACCCCTTCACCATTTCTCTCATATGTTTTGTACACAACCATCTCGCGATATGCAAAGGTAAAAAAAGGTTGTTACTTACTCAACGCTGTAGGGCGCTCTTCCAGAGCGTTTCATTACGCAGTCTATGTACTGCCCGATCTTCCCCTTGTAGTATCTTTGCCTGCAGGTAACCAAAACAGTCACCGGCAAGTCACATTCAAGGCTTGCTTGGAATGATGTGACAGTGCCTTTAGACCACATGGGATGAGACCAAACAGAAAGTGGACAAAGTGGGTGTAGACCAATTGGCAGTTTACCAATTGAAATCTGAATTGCTTTTTATATTTTTGTTGTTCGTATTCAGATGCTTCTTCTCCAAGTCTGGCTTCACAATGAGAATGAATTCCTCAAAGACGCCATCACCACGACGACCAACCTCCACTCCCTGATGACAGAGGTGTCTTCTCCTACCATGCCCTTCTCTCCTCGCCCCCTGGGTGGGATCAACATACCCCCAAGGGAGATGGAGATCATCCATGGGCTGCTCTATGAGACATGCCATGTGGGTGGGGCCGAGGTGGCAGGCATGGTGGTCAGAAGTCTGGTCAGGGATATGGATAGACAGAAAGT
The DNA here is from genome assembly GCF_037042905.1 of Lytechinus pictus. NCBI lineage: Eukaryota > Metazoa > Echinodermata > Echinoidea > Temnopleuroida > Toxopneustidae > Lytechinus > Lytechinus pictus. Next base: position 37,451,194 of record NC_087251.1, on the reverse strand, counting down.
GGACCATTCCAAAGGTTTACAGGTTGGTTTTATGATGATACTTGTCCAAAAAGTTGGCCTCTAACTTGTCACTTTGAGAAATATGTTATTTGATTGAATTGATTTTGATAGATTGATAGTATTTATTCCTTTCATCTTAAAAAAACAGAACAAAACAAGATGCATCCAAAGTTAACATACATTATGTAGAAAATTGTAAATTAAAGCAATATCGATCAAAAAGAGTACATATGAATTTAATGTATTTTGGTGTAAGATTATTTGTAAGTGAAGTCCTAATGCTCCTGTGATACTCTTGTTCTATATTAGTTTGATGTTACCGATTCTACCCTTTAGAAACCCCTCGGTGACAAGGAGACTGCATTCTTAACGTATTTCTTCACTGAGAGAAAGAAAGAACATATCATTTTGGAAGTTTTTAAGTACTGCAGGCATTTGAAAAGTTAGCTTGCTCCAAGATATGGCTTGAATTGGCATTATGAGACTTGAATTCCCTTATGTATTGTCATTAGAACTTTCTCAAACTGATGGAGGCCTCTTTGTATTCAATGTTTGATGATGGGTATGTGAACATGCTGGTTTCCAACCACCTACCATTTTAGCTTATTTGCTTGATTTGTTTGACTAGAGTGACTTACAGCAGACGACAGAAATTTCATTCACAATATTCACAGAGTGCATTAGGTCTATTGTACATACACACATACCCAATAGTGATGTGTGCATCTCATTGTACAGTGTACACACCAAACTCTACTTTACAATAAACCAATCCAAAGTTTGTGTGAGTTGATTAGCAGAGTAAATGCAAAACCCCTTGTAAGGTTGCAACCTACAATTAATCTGGCACAGGAGGGATGATGTGCGTGGCGGGCAAAGAGTTATGACTGCTTTCAGGTCACTTCGTGTTCCCTTGACCATTTACAGGACAGTGATGAGATGGACGTAGACGGAGATTATGTGACCACGCCCAGCTCGGATTTGTCACCTGATTGGGTTGATGTGAGCATGTGGGATGTCCTCATTGAACAGCTCCGAGATCTTATGGTGCTTCAGAGACTCCTACAGATCAAGCTTAACAAGGTATGGGAGAGAGAGAAAGAGGGGACAGAAGAGAGGAGAAAACAAAATCAGATTAGCTATTGGGGTCACAAGGTCAAAGGTCACAGAGGTCATTATATACATTGAAATATGTCATTTTTCGTGATAAAGAACCATTCAAGGGATCAGTTTCAAACTTGGCTTATGTATGCATATAGGAGTGACGATTTGTTGAGAATTTGGGGTGGTGAGGTCAAAGGTCTAAGGTCACATAGGTCATTATTTGGAAGTTTGGCTTGTATATTTTTTCGCCGGAAATGTCGGGAGGTATACATTTCAAGTGCGTGCAGACAAGAATCACTGAGGTTGTTTATTAAATAAGAGCTGGTGATAAAATAATCAAAAAGTATATTTTTCTGGTTTCCAAGGCAACATCAAGCCAGCTTGAAAGTGACTCTTCTTGTCTGAAATTTTTGCTCCTCTTTGGTCATGAAGAAGGATTTCTATTCGTAAAATTTATACTTTCTGAGGTATAGAAAATCTTATCTGTTACTTCATTTGTATAATTTTTTTTTCCAGGCGACATCAAGCCAACTTCAAAGTGACTACTCTCGTGGCTGGTCACCAGAGGGCTCCCTTCCACCAGTTGACGTCACTGTGCCTGATATTTCAGTCAAGCATGTTATGGAGGGTGGCAAAGGTAAAACAAAAAAAAATATTCAGTAATTAGATATACAGACTACTTTATGAATAATTTCTATGCATGCGAAAAGTATAGCTGCCAATTATTCCTATTTTGGAAGATGAATTATTATTTTTGACCCCCTGAAATGCATGATTTTCCAAATATTCCTCTTTTTTTTCAAAGAAAAGTCGATGTTAACGTATACAACTTCTGTAAAGATTCCTACTTTTTTACTCTAATCATGCTGATTTATGGTTTAAAAAAATTTGCAGTTATGGAATAGGTGATTTTCAGAAAAAAACCTGATATTCCTGTATTAGGCAGGCCTTAAACACTGATTTGAAGATATCAAAATATGCAATTGTTCTGTTTTCTTAAGAAATATTGTCCTATAACTTTGGTGGCATATTTTCAAAGCTCTATCACCTGATGTTAACCCATTGCAGAATGAATACATTTGCTATAACACACGTTTTCCATAGAATCCAGTCCACATATACGCGGGCTCGGCCTCCAACGGGTTAAACTTGTCTTACTCTAATCTTTTCATCTTGTTTTGTGGCAGGAATCTTTGCGGAGATGGTTGCCCGATGGGTAGCTCACTATCACATTCCACCAGGCTTCCTGTCTAAGCATTCAGTCAGTAGTCATCTGCTAAACCTTAGCAGAGAGTCCAGCCGTGTTGAAGACATGGAGGATGAACAGGATCAGGAGGGAACGGCAGCAATAGAAAAATTACAGGGTATGTCATCAAAATATTTTAATTGTGTGTTGACTTGTCTGAGAAAGCCTGCTCGTTCGTTTCTCTCTATTGACAAGAGAGAGAAGAGAGATAGAGAGAGGGTAGAGAGAGAATGTTGAAGAAATGGATGATTAACAGGGTTGTGAGGGAGTAGCTGCAATAGAAAAACTACAGGGTATGTCATAAAATGTTTTGATTGTGTGTTGACTTGTCTGAGACAGGGAGAGAAAGAGACATAGAGAGACAGAATCCCACTTTATAGTGTAAAACAGTCTACAGGGTATGTCAAAATATTTCATTTATTTGTTCACTAGTCATATAATGTATTAAATTAGTATGTGAACATTTAAAAACCACTGAATTTTGTCTTTGTACACATGAATGCCTGTAATCAAAATCATTTTCCTGTGCAACAGAAAAGAAACAATACTTGATTTTCTTAGAAATTGATAAGCAGTGTTCATAATATGTACACATGATTTTATTCCTTGTTTGATTTCAGAAAGCCTGCACACGTTGTGTGCTCGCTTCCCGCACAGCTTAGATCATGATGTGGTACAGGCTCATTGCACGTGGGAGTATGTGGTACAATGGAACAAAAATCCAGAGGTAAGTAAATAAAAGCATGGCTGAGTCAATAGAGGTATCAGTGAATGTGATAATGATGATCTGAAGATGGTTTTGGTTATGATTAAGATGGTAAATGTAGACAAGGATAATGTTGATGCTTGTTGTTTTGGTGGCGTTTGCCAAAATAGTTATGAGGGTCAAGATGATATCAGAGGGTTGATCATGATTGTGATGGTAATGATGATGTGGATGATGATGGCGATGATGAAAATGATATGACAATGATGATGATTATGATGATGAGGATGGTGATGTAGTTATGAGGAGGATAATGATGATGATGATGATCATCGTCATGATGGTTATTTTAATATTGATGATGATGATTGTGATGATGATGATGATGAAGATAAAGATTATAATAATTATAATAATGATGATGATATTGATAATGATGATGGTAAGGATAATGATGATGGTAATGGTAATGATGATGATGGTGATGGTGGTTAAAATAATGATGATTAACCCAAGCATTTCTCATGAATTCAAAATAGCTTTATCAACCTCTTGAAATTATAACAGCTTTCAAAAGTAAATCATAATCTAAAATGATAAAATGGAATTTCTGGGTGTTACAAATATAATGACTATATTCTCATTTCATTTATGTATTAACAGATAACTGGATTCCTGGGATGTGCACTGCATCATTTAAGATCAATTAGAAATCCAGTCCTTCAACATGGTGAGTGATATTTTTCTCTCTTTTAAGCTACCAAAATCTTTGCATCTGATTGGCTCAGAACAAATTTGTCAGTTAAAATTACTATTTGATTCATGAAACACTCCCCTGGTTCTCCTTTTATGTTGAACATAGATCTTGATTGTGAATTAGCTGATCATTCAGAGGGGTTGAATTATTGCTTTAGTGACCCAAATATGGAATAATATGTGCACAGCTCTTTTTAACCGATAGGAAAGGGTGCTGTGTGAAATTTAATAATAAGATAACATATATAAAAGGAAAGATGTTTTTCTATTGTTGTCCAATAATTAAAAAATATATATTAGAAACATCCATATTTGACCTTTTTTGGATGTAGTTTTACCATTTTTTTTTTGAGAAATAAAATAACATTTTACTATCATCTTTATAATGTTATACATTGGATGAAATGATAATATAATGATAATATATGATAACAATATCATATTCCATTGGATTGGAATACTGGGATTCATGTCTTGCAGATAATTAGGCAAAGTTTTTGTATATGAAGTGTATACTTAGTGCTGATATGCCAACTGTATTTTTTCCTTTCTTCTTATGAAAAAACTGCAGGTTTTATGAAAAATACTTATTTTTTTCAAAATCATAAAATTTGCATGTCTGTTGGAGAAATTTGAAAAAAATAATTTTTACACCAATAATATTTTGTTTGCATCCCTCAAAATGGCAATTCTTTTTGTAGAAGGTTGGCATCGTGCATTGTTTGTTATCTGATGTTAACCCTCTACACCATGATATATCCATGCCCATGCACGCGACCCAAAATCTCCCATTTGGTATTTCTTGTATATTCATTGAGACTTCCCAATGTTTGACCTATGACCTTTCTCTGACTTGAATACCTAGGTGTATCTAGTATGATGTGGCATACTTTCATGGTCAAGAAAGTTTCTGCAATGGCATTCCTCATGGACAAAGTAGGGAAAGCCCCCAAAGACAGACTGTGTAGAAGGGTGAGTTATTCTTCTTAAATCTAGTCAAGAATGTTGCCAATTTGAGGATTAGTCAGAATAATATCAGAGACTGATTTATTTTTATCAGACATACATTTTTTTTTTCAATTTTAAGGAATATTTGTGTAGAACAATAAAGAGATATCAATATTTATAGTATATTTGTACCTATTAACAATATCTTTGTACCTTCACATCTATTTTTTGATTTTTCCTGGGAATTGATATTGAATTAATTTCTTTATTAATATGGATATGAAATTAACTAATTTTGTAAACAGGAATCGTCCAAATTGTTGTGTTTTTACAGGATGTTGGCCTGAGTGAGACAGCAATAGCTAAATACCTTGGTTTTGCTGCAGATCTTCTTGACTGTATATATCAGGTAGGATATTCACTACAGATTTTTATGTGGACTGCTTGATTTCAGCCATCATTGAAAATAAATTAGCTAAAAATTGATGGACGATGAATTACAATGCATACCTTATTCAAGCAAATTTCTGTATATAGAGGTCCAGTGCTTAAAAAAAATGATTAAAAGAATTAAAGAAACATGACACAATCAAGTTAATGTCATTGATGAGTGGAAATATATAGATTGAAAATGTGAGATATTGTCTTTGAATGTTTGATGTAAAATTACTATGTGACATGTAATAATAACATCTCGCTTTTATATACATGTACACGGCTTTCAATACATCATTACCATGTCTGAAGTAAAGTGCCGTACAGATGGAACATAATTGAACATAATGGACGTTTTAAAGATTTAAGTATGACTTGCAATCATATATGGACGCCAATGTGCGGATGTTATATAACTTGTAGACTCATTGATGAATACTCATCAGCATGCAACTGGGATTTTAAGTATGATTTCTAATCACACTTGAAGTCAGTGGTGTCAAGATTCATAGGGAGTTGATTATTTGCTGACCCCATGTTTGATGAAAAAGCTAAGGAAATACTTGTAACAGAGATATCTATGGGGGAAAGCAAACTCGGTGTACCAGCGAGAAATTCTTCGGCCAAGCCTTATTATCAGTCTCTTGCAACATTCAGACCAGGGAAAATGAGATGAAATCTTTATTCATTTTCTAGTGCATTTCATAGCGTCTACTCGTCGTAAATCTCGATCTACCATGGTTTGACTGTGTGTGATTTATATCCAAATGGTGTCAAATTCCCTTGTGAAAACAGGCACCAGTCCCTCTTTAAGCGTTGTGAAACACCACCCAGTTGAGAATATGTATTTTCCATTCTCAGGTTGAGCCGGAATCCTCACTGACTCCCATCTTTGATGTAGAAGACCTGTGGCAGCATATTCAAGGCCCCGCCCCCTTGGTAGAGCTTGCTGTCAATCAAACCCTTCCTAATCACTCATTGGTCGATGTCCACAAGCAGTTGTGCATCATCATGCATGCTGTCATGACGTTCAGTATGAAATCAGTGAAGGTATGTATAGGTTCTCATTGGTTGTAGCTAGTCTGGGAAGTTTGTCATGAAGTGGTTTGTCATTGATTTTCACTGACAGCTGTTATAAGCTACTCAAATACTTGCATCTGATTGGCTGACAGCAGATTTATGAGGGAAATCAATGACAAGATGTTATATGATATCATCCCTTATAGTCAGTGTGTAGCCACATTTAGATTCAGTTTTGATCTTAGATGATAATAGCTGGATGTGTATTTTTGTCTTTCCAGAGAATACAGTGATATAATGACAGAATCTAAATCTTAGTAACTGTCAACTTAGAACAACCACATCCCATCGTTTATGTATAAAGTTCAGGAGAACATGAGAACATTTCATCTGTCATTTTCAATTAAACTTGTTGAATGTGTCAGCATTTATTACAAGACATTTTGATGTACTTTGGAGTCCAGGTTAAAATGTTCACTTATATTGATACACGTGCAGTGCATATATTTTGCCATCATTCAATGTGAATATTGCATGTGAATGTTTTGTTAAATTGTAATGGAAAACATTCACAGTTGAAGGTGAATATTAGCCTCACATTTCATGT